>NC_092861.1:29810197-29822745 GCF_032062135.1 Pyxicephalus adspersus | reverse complement strand
AACAGGCCTAATTGCAGAATCGAGGCTGGGATATACAATTTTGTACTTAGTTTTACCTGAGAATCCACTTTTGTTGACGCTGCGGTCCCACGGTTCTCTCCGCACCATTGGGATTGCAAATAGCATTGTTGCTTTGCGCCAAATTAGCCAATTACATGGTCCATTGGAACAACTGGTACAGATGACATGTTGAGCCCAAGATTTATCCTGGTCACCAAGTGGACAGCCGAAATATAACTTGTATATCTTTTTAAGTTCTGTTGTAATTTTGTGACATTGTGCTTTCGTCATGAATGAACCACACACGTAACAGAAACTGTCTGGATCATTAAGGCATATTCTAGGCATGATGACAAAAGAAATCAATCACAGTTAGTGTGGTCTCTAACCTTAAAAAAGGAAAACTGTTGTTAAATGTTGTAATATTTTACGGCTATTTATAATGAATATCACACAATATATAATTAGCCGCATCACAAACACTAGACCTGCTAGAGGAAAACTGAACACAGATTTGAAATCCGCATCAAAAATACAACAGAGCCCACATAAAATTATATCTGATGAAAATGACATGTTGACTTGTGTATTTAAAGCAGAAATAAACCAGAAATAAAATAAAAAAATCACACCTACCTTTAAACCTGCAGATTCCTCGATCGTGCTGGATCTTTTCTCAATCAGGTACCGCATTGTCTTGGAATTCTTCCTTATCCTGACGTAGGGGAAGTGGCAGGCGCCGCCATCCCCAGTCTTCTTCTGGCTATATCACCTGATCCCACATGTGCAAGTGCGAGATAGACTGACGTAGCTGTACAAGGGAAAAAAAGAGAGCTGATCCCACTGCGCATGCATGAAATCGGCATCCCTTTCTCCTCAGTGTACGGAAATGCAGATTTCTGACATGTGCAGAAGGAGCAGCCAGGAGTCTCCCGGATGTGTGACCTAGGTATCCCGGATGGCTCTGCACACCCATTCTGTCTTGATCGCCGCGAAAAGGGGAGGCGCTTCACCCTTTTATGTAAATAAAAAACTTTGAGTTTAGGTCTGCTTTAATATAAAATATAGGTAAAGTAGAATGTATAGTGAACGGGCAAATTGAGTCTTCTTGGGATTTTGTACTTTTCAATATAATGCAGGAAGATCATAGCTGGTGGTCCTCAGGGTGCTCTTCACAGCTTCCTGAAAACATTACAGCACTTTGCCTAATGCGCACTGCCCTAGGAAATGGGCGGTAAGGTGGTGAAGGAAAGGTCTAGATTCTAGATGTGATTCTAGATGTTTATCAGCCAGGAAATAAGGTTATACAGACATGCACGCACATATACACATTTCAACTAACATATCCATGAGTATAGATTTTACACGCACACAACTTTAAGTTAAGCCCCCTCCCCCCAGATTTTGTTGAGCAAGAAAAAAACCATGACACATCTCCTGCTCAGAAAGCAGAAGTCTTTTACAGGAAGCTGTCTTTTGCAGCTTGCTCCCTTCCTATCCCTGAGCAAGTAATTTCCTCCAGAGAAACGTGCTCAGCTTGCAGAGCTGCACCAAAAGAGGAACTGAGTTGCCATAAAAAGCCCCTCTGATTTCCCAGTAGTGTGCCAGTGAAAAGTGCTCGCATCAGGCACCTGCTGTGACATTGTCAGTGTCGTAACGTGTTACTTTACAAAACTTTGTTTTTTCTTTTTCACTACTGAAAAATAAAATTGTGTTTGTCTTTAAACCCTTATTCCGGCCTATGTTGCAGATTTACCAAGCTTTGGTAATGTAATTTAGGTTCTGCCCCTTGGGCATACTCACCATACAGCCATTCTAGGAGGGGTGACCATGACTTTTTACTTGGTGGGTTTGCAAGGTTTTTCTTACACCCTAATGAATAATATATTCACCTTCTGCAAGGTGCCCCCAGTCCCCTCCTTTTCTAAACCAGCAGGCCAAAAAGAAAAGTTATCCACCGGTACAATTATTAAAATGAAATACTAGAAGAATAATTCATGCTAAAATCAAGTAGCAGTATACAACTTCAAATTGCAAAGACAAGAAATGTTACCTTTGTGGAGGAATTTATAAAGCAGAAAATGTGTGTAGAACATCAGATCTCTAGTGAACTGATAAAGTGAATGTTGTGATTGGTTAATACAGAGATAAAGTAGAAAGGCAGAACTGTGTTTTATAAAGCCATTGATTGAAATAAGTAGCTAAAATCAAAGTGCTTTATATTGGATCTAAGCGTCTGATAAACAAAGCAAGTCAATGGTGGTTTGTCAACGTTCATTTTTAAAGAAGGAATGCAGGAAAATCATTTAAATGGTTTTTAAACACTTTGGCCACAATTATGTTACCTAGTTAAATAGTTCAATCTGTTCTTTACACTTTAAATTGTTTTCAGAAAAAAAGATGTTTAATATAGTATGTACTAAAGTATGTTTCCACTTTGAAAATAGGCAATCCAGCAGCAAAAAATACCTGCCTGAATCATAATATCCGTCTGTTAAAAAGTCCTGGACTAAACAAACTCCCAGCCCAGCCAATAAAGATAGCCAAAGACCCAATTCCAGGAAGAAGATAGATGGCAGGAGCAAGAACAGGGGAGCATTTAAGGCTGGTAGTGTTATTTTATTGCAGCAGGGACATTGCCTGTCCATTCTGCAACAAAAGATCTGCCTAGTTTTCAGTTTTTTTTTTTTTCATTTTTGGGTTCAGTGCCGCTTTAACCTGACTGTATTAAAAAAAATAGTAAAGTCTGGTACATTCTGTAAGGGATCTAAATTGAAGGAGTGGTCAAACAAAGTTTATGTCACTATGTTCCCATGATTTTCAAAAATACCAAGCAGCTGCTAAATGCTTGTTAAGATTATTGTTAACCTTTAATTGTAAAGCACCAACATATTATGTAGCACTGTACAATAAATAAGGATTTCAAGTGACACACCTGCATAATAGACAAGTACAAACAAGGACACAGGAGGAGGAGAGGATCCTGTCCAATGGAGTTTAGGATCTGTATATCTTGTTGAACCGTCTGAGCTGGACTTTGGAGTGTTACAGTCTGTATGACTTATGAAGTAAGTCATTACACTCTATCAGACAAGTTTAATGCAATTCCAGCATCTGGGGGTGTAACTAGAAATCAGTGGGCCCTTCAGCAATACCTTGGATGGGGCTCACCCACTACACCCAGTTGCATCACCCTCTGATTTTTCTCCTTTGGATCATGAGGTATAGACTTCTCTGATGGCCACAGATGGCTCAGCCCTTTGTTATTGCCCTGGGCAACAAGAACACAGAGCTGAATCTGTCAGATGAGGTCATTTAGGGTCAGTTGGTCCTCTAAATACATACATGATTACACAAACACAAGAGGATTAATTTCTTTGCCTTTGGGCACAAAAACGTAAACTTCCCAATAGCTCACACCTCACCTTCTCCTTTCTACTTCACAGTCATGGTATCCTATATGGAGATCAGTGACCCGCTGCTTTAGTCCAATTCACCCGACTGGTCTTATTGCTGCTTCTTACAATTTGCCTGATTTATTACAGCTCTCCAAGACTGGAGAAGATAGACTAAAATGGGGGAACCTGGGTGATTCCGAAAATTTGTAATGGATCTGGTCCAGGATTGAGAACATTTGCCAACTAATAGTAAATAATTACTAAGAAACCCAATCCAGTTTTGCTGAATCCCCCATGATAGTCTATTTTCTCCACACTTGAAGACCTTAAATGAATCGGGATCATTGTATGCAGATTAAAAGGCCATCATCTAGGGAGGAGTGTCTCATAGTAACAAAGAAGAGTCCCCCAAGGTCTATATTCATTTTAATGAAAGAACGCAGATAGGCTAAATGTTGGCTGTTGAATTTTTCCTTCCTTCTCCAGTCTTTCAATCCTTGAGGCAAGATAAGAGAGTGTCACAGCTATATTGTCTGCCTTACTAGCCATCTGTGCCCACATCCTTATAGATCTTATCAAACATAACATCTCCCTGAAAGGTGTACACTAGATGCTTTGTGAACAATGCTTTGTCAGGAGTATGTGGACAGGAAGCCCTTTACCAGCACACTTTAAAGGAAAAAGTTTAGGGTAGGTCTGATGTTGGGGTGCAGTTTATAGATTGGGTAAGTGGCCTACAAGTCTCTTTTGGCAGTCTAGTAAGGCTTTGTTTAGACTGGCAGCAGGAACAGGCTGTGTGGCTTCCAATGGCACCTTGCTAGCCACCTTCACTGCTGCTCTGGTTCCTAAAGAACCGGCACTTAAACATTTCACAGTGGGTGGTAGTGGGCGCTACCAGCAGAACTTTCATGTTTTAACTGGAGTGTCAGCAGAATGACCAGCGAGGGAATTAATAACAATGCATTATCATTATCTGCAGACTTTCTTGTTTCTGAAATTCCCCCATTGCAGACCAATGAACAATACAATTTTTTCCATAGAGGTATATTAAACTACTATAAAAAGGGTCAGTCTCACCACATCACGGACGATTGAGATATATGGCTGTATGTCCAGTGTCCCTTGTATTACCTATGACCCTGTATGTTTCAGCTACTTTTCATGGCCTTGTGTTTCCATTTGCTGCTTCTCTTGGTTGTCCACTTTATCTGCTCTAAGCTTGTCTTATTCTTCACCCTCTCTTCATCATGCCCTGCTATAAAACTGCTTGTGTGGTGTCTAAGAGATGCAACTTGGGGGCCATTCTCAGCATTGCCCAACATTCCCTTTAAAGGTGATTAGTGGTTCCTTAGACTCAGCACCTCAGTTATTTCAGAGTCCACAGCTTCCTAAGAACTATAGTACTGACCTTGTTCTATTTCGACACAACCCTTCCAGTGGAATCCAGTGCATGACACCGCCCATGTTTAAAGAAATTCCACAATGTAATAGGTTTACTCTATAGACTAATCATTCTCAGATGCTTAAAAGTGTGAACAAGTGCAGCCACTAATTTTGAAAATGTTCTTCATATCCTCCAGGGAAATCTGCAAGTAAGCTAAAGAGCATCTGAAAAGCAGAACATAATATGTAATTTTGCAAATGAGTGCAATTTCCAGGACCAAATAATAGTAATATGGATAGTTAAAGGTCACAGATGATTTTTCAAGAATAGAATGAATTTGAGTTTCTCGCAAACTGTCTTTGCTCTGACGTTTCAGTACTTTGACTATGGCGTGGCTTTTTATTTAAGTGACTTTGCAGGAAACCACACAACAAGTACCTATCTGTGAATCTTTCTCACTTCTTTGCTTTCTTTCAAATGTATCATCGAGGTGTTAACCTCTTCATGGTCCCGTTTACCAGTTTTGCTATATGTTTTTGAAACTATTTAGATAAAACCCCACCGAGTTTCCACCTTTTCTCTGTCAGACCATTTTTCAAAAACATTGAAATTTATTCTTGGCTTGAAAAAAAAAAGACCCCCTCAACACTATATTTCTGAAAGAAGATGATCTTTACAATAAAGTAGTGTATGGATATTATAATCACCAAATTGTTTGTAAATATGTAATTAGGTTGAATTAATACTTTCTAAATATATAAAAACAAAATATTGTGTGCACCCACAAAACCAACATTTATAAGATGATATGTATCTATGGGTATGTATGATGAGGATTTGCTAATCTTTACAAATAGTTAGTTTAGGGTTAAAGACGGCTGTCAAATGATCCCTCCCCTCTTTTCCTTATGTTCACAGAGATACCTAATATGTGTTTCACACATGGCAATTTCATATGTAGTATAACATAAATGTTCTTTTTTAATTTTTAATTTTGGCATAGAATTACAGTACTTGAATACCTGATCAATGAAGTAACAATATCAGCAGTTCAACACAAACAAAAATGAAAAAGAAAACATAAACATACATATAATAATAGACATAAAAACATACTTAAGTAGAGCCGTTCCAACAGTGAAAAAGAAAAACCCCTCTTCACATTATATGCGTAATTATTGCAAATCAGTACACCCTATTAGTTATGCACCATGTGGATTATTGAAATTTCAGATAAATAGAATCCCTTTCGGGGGCTGCCAATGGTTTATCAATGAAAGCATGCCACTCAGAAAACGTTAAGCATGCCACTCAGAAATACCCCAGTATTCTTGTTCTTTTTATTTTTTGGATGGAAAGCCCCTATGTGATAATACTGTACAGGTGACTACTGCTATAATTTATGGACACCTAAGCAGCACCACAACAAAGTCCTCCAGGACCCTAAAATACAGCACGCAACATGTTTTTACTCATTTTAAACCTAGCCTGCTGTACCTTTAAAGTCCCATTTTTTACTTCTCCGCTAATTTCATAAAGCATCATGATAGTACTAGGACAAGTTTGGTATTTTCCTTCCTATAATCTGCTTCTCCTATGAACTAGTTTCAGGTCAGTTACATAAATCTCTGGAGAATGGTCTGAGGTACACCAAGATTGGTTTCACTACCTCCATTGCTTGTTCTTTTAAATGAATTTTTTTGTTTTGCATTGCCATAATGGTGAACAATGAGGCTTTTGGCTCACTTTGAGGGTCAGGGGGTAATATTGGAGTGATAGGTCCTCCTTGCGGAGGCCTGATTCTTTCCGCACTTGACCACAGCAAGCCAGGAACTGACAGCTGTGAACTGCAAATAATTCAGTTGAGTTGAGTATTTCTGGGTTTAATGCACAGAGAATGGACCTTCTTCATGAATTGATTTTCACATTGTCCTGTGCAGCATGGGAACAAGTCTTTACCCCATGTACGTGTGTATTGGCTCAACTTAGTGCTTACAACAGGGTGTCCTTTCTTCACTCCAGGTAGCTGAATGAAGGAACATAAGAATGAAGAAAATGTACGTGTAGCTGAGGAAGGGAGATTTTTACAGGCTTACATTAAACAGTCCTCCAGATACAAATCTGTTTCTTCATGGATGCCCAGGGGGCCCAAACACTTTAGGGCCCCAGAAAGCAAATTGGCAGCTAAACGTACACTGAGAGATCATGCAGCACTGTGCAGTGTAGAGCTAACATTCTTTAAACCAGAGCTAAAATTACAATTTGAATATTTGCAATCAGGCAGGGGACAGGCGATGGCTATATCTGAAAAGCAGTGACATTTTAAAAGTTAAAAGTTGTTGGAAACGAACAATCAACGACCGATCGTTCGATGATTGTTGACAAAAATAGTGCCTAACGTCAGGCCAATGATGCCGATGAATGAGGGATGTCACTTGTAAAGAAGGACCATCCTGGTGGATCCATTTGTGCAAAGATAGGTTGCTATCTATTGTTGCATACTGATTGTGCACTGAAGTGCACATGCGCGACGAATAAACGTGTGTATTATAGTTAATCATTTTCACTTTCTAGCGCTGTTTTCTATTCTTCTACTTCTGCATGACTTTCCTGTGCTGTCTCTGTCCTTCTTCTGCTGCCTCACTTTTCTCTGGCCTTCTTCTGCAGTATCTCCCAGCGCTGTCCTTTTTCTGTATTACTTTCCAGCACTGTTCTCTGTCCTTTTTCTGCAGGACTTTCCAACACGGTTCTCTGTTCTTTTTCTTCTTCTTCTTCTGCATTACGTACCAGCGCTGTTTTTTGTCCTTTTTTCTGCATCACTTTCCAGCGTTGTTCTCTGTCCTTCTTCTGCATCACTTTCCAACACTGTTCTCTGTCCTCCTTCTGTATGACTTTCCAGCATTGTTCTCTTTCCTTCTTCTGCATGACCTTCCAGCGCTGTTCTCTGCCCTCCCGTGCATCACTTTTTCTGCACATCTAGTCTCTGTACATTATCAGTCAATTATATTTGAACGATAATATCATTACAGCATGTACAGAATCATGCACTTTATGACCGTTAAAAACAATCGTTAATCATTCATTTTCCATTTATTTTTATTTGGAGGATGTACATAAGCTTAAGTCTTGAGGTGGAGGAAATCCATTTATTTTTAACAGCCCCATATTGTTTTTTCAATATTCAAAAATCAGCTGGCATGTTATGTTATGTCAAGTTATGACATAGTTGTGTGCTTCCCCAGTTCCAATACATGTTTAATGAAGTTGGCAAAGGCAACAGTTATGAAATCCCTATGTTCTGGATAGCATGAATAATATAGTAAAGACCAGGCAGTTGTGGTACAAGGAGAAAATTTGGGACTGTTTGGAAGTTTATACAACCTAAAGAGAGTTCTGTGTACCTGGGCAGCTGCAACATAGTTTGTGCAGCTGCAACAAGATTGTGTTATGAAAAAAATAAGGAAGTCATATCTTGTGTTTTCAGAAACTACAATAAATAAGGAAGACAGACGGAGAGTTTTTGTTACTCCGAATACAAGAAGTATGCAGGGAGACCCCTTGAAAATCAGTGGCTGCTGATGCTACAAATCTTTTTTTGAAGGATTGAGAAAGGCCAGCAAACTTTTAATTGGAAATCTCATTTTTTCAGTTAAGAGTTTTTGTTTCAAAACCAAATTATTTCCTCTGCACTGTATACACAAATTGGGTTCAGTTTTTGTTTGCATTTTGGATTTGTTCCTTAGAGCTCTAATGGTCTGGGATTTCCTACTGAGACAGTTAGGTCAGAAAGCTTAAAACATATTTTTATTTATAATTTAGTGACCTGCACAGTGCAAAACAGAAAAACCCAAATTAGTTCAATCTTTGTTGCTTGACCTTGGACTTGATGTTGGAGATAAGGCTGCAAGCCTTCCAGGGATATCACTTCGGACCGGATTTTATGGACTATTGATGGGTATACCCCTGGTTTCTACCCCATCTGAGCTGATGGGTCCATTAAACAAATTTTGATTTTGAAGAAAACATGATGTGCCCGAATCTTCAGCAAGTTTGCTGGGTCAAAAACTGTGTTTTCAGCTCTCAATGTTGTTTGTTTCTTTGTATTTCTGCTCAAGAGCTTGGGCAGCACATCTAAAAACATCTGTAATTGTTGAAATATATGCCTGTGAAAGACCATGTTGATGCAGATAATACAACCCTATGTTTTGTTGCTGTGCTCAGTTCAGCCATGTACAGTATATGGTTCATTTAGACCTTAGCAAGCAGGTCCCTGCTTGCACTTCCCGATTCTGTTTTTTGTGAGTTTTTGTTATCTTTGACTCTGCATTTCAATCCTTTGGTATACTGACCTCGGCTCTGTCCAAACCATTCCAATTTGCTGCCTGCCTGACCTTGGCCTATCTGATTACATTTCTGCCTACAGCTCTTGTACTGCACCATGGTTCTTCTTAGTTAGCAGTTGCTGGTGTCTGCTTGTACCTGGGCTAACTGGGAACCCGAGCACCAGCTCCTAAATTCAATTGCCCCTGCAGGGTGCACTGGTGAAGTTGGAGGTTGGTGTCTTAGACTCTGTGCCCCATTCGTGTCCCTGCCAAGCAGGCTGGTGACATAGAAAGTCATGACTGACTGTAATTACCCTGACACCAAATGTACTGTGAGCTATGGATATATAGTAATTATAAATGGGGTTCCTTAAAGACCTGAAAGTTTTTTCCAGGATTCCCCCATAGTAAAAGTCCAAGAAACACTTCTCTCTAGGTACACTGGTTGTGAATTCTCACACTAAGCAATCTGTCCATACATGGCGGCAGCCTAATGGGAATACATTTTTCAGCAAGGTCACATGATCTATCTCCTTTTATTACCCTCTTTATGGTTCTTTCTGTGGAAGGGGCTAGGCAGCATCCAGGACTTCTTAGTCTTTCTATACATTTTGTTTAGTTTTTTTTTTAGATGGGTGGCAGCACTGTAGAAGGAATATCACCCTGCAGAGAGTCAAGTCAAACTAACAGCCTAACAGAAATATACAGAAATAACTTTTGGTTTTACTTACACCTTAACCATGAGCTTGGGAGTAATGCTATTTAGCAGTTTCTCATGTGCCTGAAACATTCGCACAATCCTTTATGACCTCAGCCTAAAACTTTTTTCTTGTAGTTCTGAGACTCTTAGATTGTAGAATTTTCCCTCTGTCTGTGTGGACTTTCTCTTGATGTTCTGTTTTTCTCCACCAGTCTATAATTTATATGTGGAGGTTAATAGGCTTTCCCCTACAATTGCCTTTAGCGTGTGTAAATTTAAAGTGCTTTTATTAGTGTTGTAACTTATATGAGGCAAATTAAAACCATATATACTGAAACATAACTCAAGGAAAATTGCATTCACTTGAGTATAAACCTAGGGCACAAAATGCAGCCATTCAAAACAGTAATCAAAAGAAAAGCCAATAAAATGAATGTTAACAAACAAATTCACAGGTTATCCATGTGCTATTTTTAAATAATTTCTTAAAAATGGGGAAAATAAAACCACTGACTTCAGTCAGTTTATCTTTATTTTAGGAGGTTAAAATATATTGTACTTTTTTATTGGTTATGATGGGTCACCTGCTTTTAAATTATATTTTATGCACCAGTATTGTTGGTCACCAGTAGATGATGATAATTCCTTTTGTAAAGTGTGTAACAAATTGTATTAAGGTCTCAGATGACAATAGTTTGTTATACACTTTACATGAGGACACTGCATCATCTAGTGGTATGATCCATGTATAAACCATAACTCTTATACTAATGGCTTTTGCTCTGTTTATACCCAAGTATATATGGAACTGCTGTCACCAGAAGACTACCTGAAATCATGTTGATTCAGTTCCCCTCAGTTTTGCCCTCTGCAACTTTTACTCCACAAGTAACAAAACGATGGGAGATGTTTATTCTGACTGCACAGTGTAAAATGCCTATACGTGTTTCCCATTACAGTGCTTAGTCAGAAGGCTAGTGATTTCTTTGCATATTTGCTATGTTTATACTCCATATGCCATCTTCAGTTTCATATTTAGAGTTAATATGCTTAGTATTTGAAAAATAAAAATCTAATGATCCTGCTAGGAATGCATTTTAAGGAGGGCCACGCGATTGTATTCCTCCCCCCAATAAACCCTCAATGTCATAAAGAGATAGCAGTAATCATGATGAATCCCCAGTCTTCTCATATTTTGGTTGCTGCCAATGAAGATTGGTTGTTGGAGTTTGGAAGGAAAAGCTGTCACCCAATAAAATGTGCCACCTACCTAAATTAATTAACTTTCCACAGGTTTTTTTTTAGTAGTTGTAACCTCCAAACAAGTTTGTAATCTTGATTCATCCCTCCCACCCTATTAAATGTCATTTATTTTGTTATTGTCAATCACATGTGGGTGGATAGTGGTCTATAGGCTTGCATTTGTATGGTGAACTATGGTGAGTCTCTATGACTAAGCGTACGATTCTGGTATTTGGTTAATTTAGTTTATGGTTTCAATAATCTTGTTACGTTAAAAATATCATAAAGTTCTTTGAAAATACAAATTGGTTTACACCCCAATAATATGCCGCAATTATCCTAATTTCTGTGTCTATCAATCTCATGGCCCGCACGTCCTGGGTTTGGTTGACAGGGTTAATGGCAACTTTCAAATTCTTAATACCATTATTCCCATGTCAAGGATGCCATTCTTGCTCCTACAGGACTGGGACAACGGAACGCTGGGGCATTGTTTCCCTGAAGCTGTCAATACACACCTGTACTGGATTTTCAATGGTAATGAGTGGTGTTGGCTATCTCATACTCAACACTTTAGAGAACACCACACCCCTACTTAGACCCGCATACTCAAATTTTAAGGATGTTTTTTCTGTTATACCATAAAAGTGTTTTTAAAAAGGACATTTTTGGTATACAGTGATGGAAAAACAATTTGTGATATTGGTCCCTCCTTACCAGCTTATTCCTTCACATATAATTAAACAAGGTACTGATGTTGCACTGTCCCACTGATGTCACGCATGCATATCAGCACTATTTTTATCATTTCACAAAAAGGCCCTATATGTGTATCCCAGGAGG
This sequence comes from Pyxicephalus adspersus, assembly GCF_032062135.1. Lineage (NCBI taxonomy): Eukaryota > Metazoa > Chordata > Amphibia > Anura > Pyxicephalidae > Pyxicephalus > Pyxicephalus adspersus. Next base: position 29,810,856 of record NC_092861.1, on the reverse strand, counting down.
CTGTGGGTTTCACATTAAATTGTTACTACTGCAGTGGTCGACTTAGATTTAAGTGTATTTTATGCATGTTATTTAGCTATAAAAGCCCCCTTCGTGTAGAGATCCAAAAGCCCAGAGACAACTCTAGGCACCACAATCTTGGATGTGATAACATCAGATACAAAAGATGTAAAACCATCAATTAAATGTCACTCTTTAGTATTTTTCCTCTGTCCTCCCCTGAAAGCTAATGAAAAGGTTATGTGGGGAAATGAAGTAAGGGATGGTAGGGACAGCTTGGCCAATACAGACAGTAATTAGATATTCCCAGAAGAGGAGAGGGTTATGACTTGAAAGGTTATGCTATTCTTCCAGAGCAATGAAAGTGAATACTAAAAAAAAAGAAAGGATCCTTTTTAGATTTATTCATGATTCTGATTGTTATGGATTACAGAGACTTTAGAAAGGTAAATTGAGTCAAGTTCCTGATTTCAGCTGTAAAGTTTGTTTGAAAACATTACTAACACATTGCCTTGTTACACTTGGGTTCATCAAAGTGTTGGTTAGGCTTTAGGCTCACTTATCATCACATAATCATCTTCTGTTGCTGTTGGACACTTAACCAGGAGGTAAAATTTTTATGTCTGATGGGCTGTTTACTAAGAACTATTAAAAACCTA
>NC_092861.1:29730334-29810187 GCF_032062135.1 Pyxicephalus adspersus | reverse complement strand
CATGTTCATAGATGTAATGTACGATACGCATGTTCATAGATGTAATGTAGCATACGCATGTACATAGATGTAATGTAGCATACGCATGTACATAGATGTAATGTAGCATACGCATGTACATAGATGTAATGTACTATACGCATGTACATAGGTGTAATGTACGATACGCATGTTCATAGATGTAATGTACGATACCCATGTACATAGATGTAATGTAGCATACGAATGTACATAGATGTAATGTAGCATACGCATGTACATAGATTTAATGTGAGATACGCATGTACATAGATGTAATGTACTATACGCATGTACATAGATGTAATGTACTATACGCATGTACATAGATGTATTGTACGATATGCATGTACATAGATGTAATGTACGATACGCATGTACATAGATGTAATGTACGATACGCATGTACATAGGTGTAATGTACGATACGCATGTACATATATGTAATGTACGATACCCATGTACATAGATGTAATGTAGCATATGCATATACATAGATGTAATGTACGATACGCATGTACATAGATGAAAAGTACGATACGCATGTACAAAGATGTAATGTACTATATGCATGTACATAGATGTAATGTACAATATGCATGTACACAGATGTAATGTACAATACACATGTACATAGTTGTAATGGAGGATACGCATGTTTATAGATGTAATGTACGATACGCATGTACATAGATGTAATGTACTATATCCATGTACATAGGTGTAATGTACAAAATGCATGTACACAGATGTAATGTACAATACACATGTACATAGTTGTAATGGAGGATACGCATGTTTATAGAAGTAATGTACAACAGGCATGTACATAGATGGAGTTTGTAAAAGCAGATCCAGGCTGTTATACCTGCAATGTGGGAACACTGGAAAAATACAATAATTCTCCTAAGTTTAATATTTAAATAGAATGTTTATTAAAGCACCAATAGCCAAATGAGCAGCATGAATAAATTCAATTGAACAAAATGTACAGTGCCTCTCGACTAATCTCATATTAAGTAAGAAAACCAAGTATTTGTTAATTGCTAACCAAATTATAACATTTTGTTGAGAGTGTTACATGTGCTCAGTCTAACAAAAAAATAATAATTTAGTTGGCGTATTACCTCACTTACTGCTTTCTAATATGTTCCAGGACCCCCAGCAACAAGTTATCACCAATTAGATTAATTCTGCTTACCTGCTGAGACTAATTAGAGTATATGCAAGAGACCTATAAAACTAATTGCAGTTCATCTGTATCTTAGCTGTAAAAATTGTTCTATAGAATGTCCTTTTTTTTCCAAAATTTTCCAAATCAAATTTTTTGGAGGGTGCAGAATTAAAGGATTTCAAAGTAAAGTGCACAGTATCTCTTAATAACAAAGTATCTATATTCCATGTAAACAGATAACATAAAATATTATAGTCATTTACATTTGTTGGCATGTACAAATAAAGTGTTTTAACTTTTTGGTATACCTTTGTGTGTGGAGTGAAGTAAAAGGTGAATATGTGTGAAGCTGTGCAGACCAAAGTTAAGTGACCATATTGCTTTACCTTCCAATAACACACAAATCTGCTGCAATATCACTTACCCAAGTCACACTTCTGCTTGCAATGGCTGTATATCATAATGCATCTCTGCAATTGATGCTGACCACAGCCTGAAACATTCACTGCACAAATGTATTTATGTCCTTACACTGTCCACCAGAAGTTCTCCCTTTGATGTATGATGCATTTCAGACCATGGGTGTTTTCCTTTTTTTTTTTTTATGGGTAAAGCATACATTTAGTGAATATTGCAACAAATGAAAAAACCTGATGTGTTTCACTCACAAGAATCATAGGATTAGCTCTAATGGGCTATGTATGAACTCTAAGAGGTACAGCAAGATATTTCAGGGCATGATTTGTGTTATCTTTTTTTTCTTCATGAGCAAAGCGTAGATTCACTTTAGTAATCATTGTAACTAATGATGAGACAAATCAATTTAAAGGAACCCCCCTTAGTATGGTCCCTTGAATAAACAGTGTAAGGATGTGTGCTTTACACTTTGTAGACCACTAAAATTCTTTATACATTAGAAGTGTCAGAATTAGAATCAGAAGCCAAATTTGAAACTTGAGTCCCAACCAGTCCATGTAGCTGGGTGCGTTTATATTCTGCAAAGTGAAGCAATTGATTGCATTTTAATAACCTTTTTCATTTTTTTGTTAGACTGACCAAATGCATACAGTAAATATCAGTACCTGGAAGACACCCTAAAACGTCTTTTAAATGCTTTTAGTATTGGCTGCTTGAATGTAAGAAACACGAGGAGGAGTGCCACAAGCAAAGTTATACAAAGTGGCACAGTGAGCACCACAGACAATAAGGTGCCACCAGATTTCCAACTGCAGCTGTGAAGAACAGACTCAGGTAGCTCTGGCACAGACATATGGATATCGGAAAAATTACAAGTCATCTTATGGAGATCGGGGATATTGATACTTTTGGATACCCTAAGTATTTGTAGCCAGTTCAGTTTACAGCAATCATATGGGTTTTCACTTAGAAATACAGTGTTAAGGTTCCTTGTGAGTGGCTGATTAGCAGAAGACAAAGGTATTGAAATAAGTTTGTTTTTTCGAACATCCAAATACTGAAGTGGCAAATGAGTCAATGATTCCGGGAATGTGGTGAGGCCACTTTCTGAGAGATCAAGAGTAGCCAAACTCAGAAAGTCAGAGAAATCAATTCTATCAATAAAGGATGAGCTATTTCGGAGTGAAAGGAATTTTAACGTTCTGGCAGTATTCCTCAGAAAAAAAAGACTTTTCAAAGGGTTATAGGAAATGTCAAGGTGCGTTAATTCTGTGCCTTGGAAAACATTCTGAGTATCCAAATTTAAACCACATTCAGCTAGTCCAAGATGCCTTATAGTTGCTGCATTCCTAAGGTCCACACAATTCTGATGTGCAGTAGCATAAACTGAATGAGAACAAAGGTGAATCAGGTTATGACTGAGGTCCAAAGTATCTAACTTGTTCATGGCGTGGAAGATTTTCTGGGGTAGGTCCTGAAATTTGTTGCTGCTTAGATTAAGGTAAAGTAGCTGTGGAAAGCTTTGAGAGCTGGTATCTATTTTCAGTTCCCACAAGTCATTGTTACTTAGGTCTAGATTAATAAGAACATTTGAGATATGTCCATGTGACAAATTAAATGTATGTAAGCAGTTCCAGCTAAGCCTGAGTTCAGACAAAGAGGTCATATTAGAAAGGAAATCATCTGGTAGGTAGTCAAACTGGTTTCTGCTCATATCTATTACCTGTAAATTAGAAAGATCATTTGAAATGGTCCCTTGCCATAAATGTACAGAAATTGTACTGCTTGTGTTTTTATCCAGGACAAGGAAATCAACAAAGGAAGAGTTGACATCAAACAGATGATCATAAAATTTCATCTTATTGTCAGAAAGTAGCAATGTGTGAAGATGATGGCGTTTTGGCAAGAGTGGAAAGTAGAACAGTTGGTTGTGGGAAATGTCCAGCTTCTCCAGTTGAAAGTCAATATCAACTTCTCGTGCCAGGAACCATTCAATATGGTTAAAGCTGAGATTAAGAACTTTAAGCTGTATCAAACTAAAGTCTACAATGCAAGGCAGTAGGTTAAACGCAAGGTTTAATGTGTTCAGTCTTTTCAGATTGTCAAATGTCCCCTCTTCAATCTCATAAATATAATTACCCTGAAGGCTCAGCTCCTTCAAGGAATCAAGACCTTCAAAGGTGAAATCATCCAGTCGCATAATAGTATTATAATCCAAATTAAGATACTCCAGTGATGTTAAATTTTTAAGAAGAACAGTCACCATGTCCCCATTTAGAATATTTCTTGACAAATCCAGCCACTTCAGAGATGTAGCAGATTGCAGGGCTGTGGCGACTTGTGTGTAGTAAGAGTAGATAGTGTTATGCTGTAGTGATAATGACTCTAGCTTTAATGTTTTTCGGAAGATATCCTTCTCTAGAAAAGCTAAGCTGTTGGATCTCAAGCTCAAATTGGTCAAGTCGCTGTACTGCTGAAATGTGTTTTTACCCAGATATTTAATATGGTTGAAATCTAAAAGCATCTCTTGGATATGAGAAGGAAGGTCTAGCGGAACGGACATAAGCTGTAGGTGTCTGCAGTCTGCCATTCTGGAAACCTAAAAGATGAACAACGTGTTATTTACAGTCCCTGGAATATGACTAAATCACATTGGCTATGACAATTACCCAAACTTTAAAATCACTCCCCATTTAATTTTTTATGGACCAAAAGGAATAAAAATCCTATGGCCAGCAGATATGAACTCATTTATACCTATCCAACGTATGAGTGGAAACGTTAGCTTCTTCTTGCAGGTTGAGAGACGACTTTTAGCATTCTCAAATTAGGTACCAGAGGATTTTATCTTTTATTTAAAATGTTTGTTTTTTATTTTTACATTATTTCTTCATTACTTTTTTTTTAAATTGTATTTTATTATTTTTCAATATAACCAAAGACATAAACAAACAGAAGGGTAGCAACAAAAATAACATTAGCAGTAAACAATATGGCATATAATGTAAGCCTATACAAAAACAAACCAAAAAAGGGATTAGTAACAAAACATATTGTGACAACTGATATCAGTGAGCAGCATACAAATAAGCTTGGTGAATCCTTGATCATCTAGCACAGAGGTCGGCGAATTTCGACCTTTAGGCCAGATACGGCCTAGCCGGTAGTTTGTTCAGGCCTAACACCCCCCTGGCTGATCCGGCCTAATCCCAGCCGGCAACCCGCGGCGGAGCCTGAACAAAATCCCGGAACCAGAGCCGCAGGAGCTCCGGAGCCACATGCGGCTCTTGAGCCTCCGTGTTGTGGCTCCCTTTCTTTTTACTGCGGCCGGTGTTATCACTTCCACCAATGGGGTAAATAGGGGACATTCCCTCTCCTCTGTTTGCATTGCGGAGGAGGGTGATTTCCCTTTACGGGCTGTACCTGGTGGGGGGCAGGATTCCAGGGAGAGTCTGGCCTAGTGGCCAAAAAAGTTTGCTGACCCCTGATTTAAAATATAAATTAATAAAAACCAAGGGTGGTGGAAGAATTTTAACTTTTAATTTAAGTCCAGTAAAGAAAAAAAAGGTGGAGTAGCAAATAACACGTTGTCCAATTTACCTATAATATGAAAGATGCTCTCTCCCCAAATATTTTAGCAATGAAAAAGAACTTAGATTAAAGAGTAACAGTCAGACCAGTAATCAATCAATAGGAATGACTCTTTGGGGTTTATTTTTAAAGCAGTGCATGTGACATTTACTATTTACATTCTCTGGAAAAGAAAAAATCACTGCTATTGAAAACAATGGACCAGGAAGATTCTTTACCAGAGAATAGTAAATGTCAGATTTACAGCTTTATTAATACACCCTTTATGTGTAATCCCAGCATATAAACAGTCATTCCTTCAATCTCAGTTTGCCCTATTCTAGAGTTTAAGAATTTTGTAAAAAGTAGAGCTGTCAATCTTCCAAGGCTCAAAAACAAAGGGATGAGGTCGGTTTTTAGACAGGCTCACAGTGTAAAGGAATGCAGCCATGTTAAAATGTAGATATAACTGGCTATATAATAGGAATGTAGACAGGTTTGTAAATGATAAAGCGAAGAATACACTAAGAACAAATGACTGCCTGATCTGCACATTTTTAGCTGGAGTTGGGTCTACGTACCAGTTGGCAGCCACTTTGTGAGAAAAGCTTTTCTCCATCAGCATTGTATCTCCACTGTAATAACATCAGGTACATACAGCCCAATGAGTACCAGAGGGACACAATGGCCATATCATCAGCAGGTGTCCTAAATGGGAAAAAAAAACCTTTAGGACTAATGAACACCAAAAAATAATAATATTAATAATAATAATAATCAGATAAATACATTTTAGGCGCCTAAAAACATAATCCCCTACTGAGTTGGACCTACAGCTCTGCAATATATAAGGATCAGGCTGCCTCATCGTTCCAAACCGCAGCTCTAGTCCAAACTCTGATATTTGATATTTAGTCAAGAAAATAATTTTTATAATCATTTTAATAATGATTTGCTTATTACTGTCGTGAGCCCAATGTGTTGGCTTACATGTGGTGCACATGAGGATTTTACCCCTTCACTTTTCTTAGTGGAAATCTGAGATGAAGAAGGGAATGCCTCCCAAAAATAATTATCTACCCCCTGTAGAAATCAGTTCCCATTATTAATTTTATTTTAAAAGGTAACCTATTAAAAAAGCCATTGGTCATCCTATAGTCTGCCATAAAAACTGCACACCTAGGCCTTGCAAATAAGCCTAGACTCCATGATAAAATCATACTTCTATTAATTTGAGCATTGTTATAATAATTATTCCAAGGACAGTAAAAGACTTAATAATTCTTGTTCACATCCAAGATTCACTCAACCCTTACTTACAGTATGTAAACCTCACATATTTTTCACATTGGTTACAGTGAAACCTGATTGAGACATTTGGATGGATCTAATGAAACCCAGTGTGAAAAATTTGTAATATTAGGGTGAAATTTAGGTAAAAAAAATTACAGGGGTCTTTTATCATACTGTATTGATTACACAATTTTTATTTTTTTTTTGTATTAATGAACGTACAATGACTTTACTTATGATGAACATATCCTTAAAACATTTTTCTAGTAACTGACAAAATAAAATAAGAAGTGTGGCATTCAACACACATAGGTTTTAATTTTTACAACCACCTTGTCCTTGAGAACCATAATGTTATAAATTTTATTTTGGTTAAAAAAAAAAGAATATCACTTAGACCCACCTCAATGGCCTACTAAATCCCTGTCTTATATACTGGCAACAAAAACTTTAAAATACATGGTGAATAGGAAAAGATATGCAATGAAAGACATCAATTTTAAGTGGGACTTTTAAAGCCAATACCATCAATATTAAATACAAACCATCCATGGTGAAGAGGCTAATCCAGAGGGCTCCATAAGGAGGAAAGTGACATATAGAGAAGAGAGCTTTGGTCTGTGGGTTTCGCACCCGCGTGTGCACTTTCAAAAATTTAAGTAGATATTACTTTGTGCCCTAATATATTATGCTTGACAGCCATAAATGTTAAATATTTATTAGAAAAAAATGTTTTTGGTATGCAACTACAGAATGTCCAACTGATAAACTGACCTTTTTGTTTATTACAATTAGTAGCCCTTGACTTAGCTAAAATTAGAGACGTGAAATACCTAGCACTTTCCGATAGTTTTTCTTACTGAGAACACCTTTATGGCCAGTTAGGAAACCCATGCTAAGCCATCAGCCATGTGGTGTCTGCTTAAGGCAAAAAAAGCATTTAGGAAGCCTCTGAATGGATGGTAATAGATAAAGTCAGTCCTCCATGTCCATTTGGAAATAACCAAAGGTATGTGATGTATTCTTTGACATCAGAGAATTTAGAAAGGAGACCTACAGGACAAAATGATTTCAAATTTGCTTTTTGGTAAGGCCATTGTCAATTCTGTCCCTGCCAGTCCCTACAAGCACCAGACTCCCTGAGGTGCAGTGCCGTCTTATGCATCAGAACAGGTGCGTAATCTGTCCTGACAGGATCAGTAGTGTAAAAGAAATGACTGTAATTAAAGAACACTAGATTAGAGGCACATGTCGGGTCCAAGTATCTCTCGTAACGTTTATGTAACTGTTTGAACTGGTTTTTAGGTCACAATTTAAAGTTGCACACATTAAAGCACCTAGATCTACATGTCTCAGATGTTCAGTGTATTCGTCAACGTACCTTAGACCTTCACCATTCACACATGACCTTCATATGTAGTCTTGCAGTCTAGTGCAGTTCTACATGATAACATTAAAACACATTTCTCACACAACAATCTATAAAAGGGAGAGAATAATCTAAAAATCAATGAATTACCAAAATGCAATATTGACACATTTGCTAATAAATGTGTGGTATTCTCATAAATTTTCATAAGGGTTTATAGGGAATCATACAGGTAATGAATCGTGATCGCCTTGATTCCTGAATTGCGTGATCACACACATCTGTATAGAAATTTTAGGAAATATTAAGATCATCAACTGGTGATTTGTCTAATTTGACCCTAGAAAATTGTAATGTTTACCAACTTCTCGGGTACCTATAATCAGACACAAATGGTTACTTAGCACTCGGAATTTCATCTGATTGGACAATACTTGATCGAGTTGTTGGACATTGTTCATTATGAGCCTGGGGCAGCTTACCAATATTGTTTCCAATATCTTGCCATTTCCAGTACCTGGCTCAAAAATGTCACATTAGTGTTTAAACAAAGCTTAACCATCCCAGGTACATTACATTGTACATTGAGCCGGTATATGGGCCTGTAACACTTTCTTACAATATACAGATATTGGTTGACAAATGTAACCTACAAAATAATGTACTAGTAAAATATTGTGCTGCTTTTCTTTACTTAAGGTTTAATACGGTATTTATTCTAAGAATGTTTAGCAGCAATGTGCTATGTTCTTCCAGTTCCTGAACCCTTTTATGAAACATTTTCTTTTTGTGGGTTCTTTTGCATGTGGGCTAGAAAACCCCAAAAGACACAATTACGGAGTCACTCACCGCACGTAGACAACTGCACATCATCTTGGGTTCCACTTGACTTGCTGAGGGCCACAGAAAGGAATAAAGAAAAGATGTCACTGCACTGGAGGTCCTTGCAATCCTGAAGCTGGACTAATTTATGAAAGTCACTTAGTTGTTTGCCTGGAGTTCAGAGGTACTTTACAAAGAAACAAAGCTTCGGCAATAAAAGGCAAGCGGTGAAGAAAATCACAGGCTGAGGTAATATTGGCAGAGCGTTGGTGGAGGTGACCGAGTGTCACTGTGGTACTGGGTACAACACGATGTGGATTTAGCCAATTAGATGAAGAGTGAAGTACACATGTGGTCAAGTTGGCACATGCATAATCTGAAAGAGAACTGTACATTCTTCACGTTGTTTTCTTCTTCCTTCTAGAGGTTATTTTAGATTTTGCGGAAGGAAATAACGGAAACCAAAGTCACATGAACTGCTGTGAAATGAAGAGAAGCCATCAGTGCTTTTTCATCTACATTGTTCTCTTTTACTTTTTACATTTTTACAGCCTTACCAACCTAAAACAGCACATGGCGGAGGGGCAAGGATTTCTGGGATTTGTTTCATGTGAATAAATATAATTTCAAGAAATTTGTATTTATATGCAATAACAATAACCCCTCCGGCACAGCTCAGTGAAGTGGAACTAGGCAGATAAAAGAGTCATAAATGAATACAGTTCTGTAATCAATACATTTTTATATAAGGAAGTTTGTGAATCAGACTTGGAATCAGCTTCTGGCTCAGCAGAGTTCCATATGGAGGAGGGAGTAGCAGCACAAGAAGCCAATCAGTTGTGCAGAAGTCACATGCTGACCGGAGGAGAAAACAGAGTGACAGGAAGTTCATCATAATACTTCTTCAATTTTTGGATGTCCTGCCACCTGCTAGGGGAGGGGAAGAAAACTTTATCTCCTGCCTTGACTAAAATGAATTGTGTGGCAGAACTTTGTAATACCAGCACTGAAATACTAACAGCTCATCTATACTGTATGTATTTCGTTTATGCATTTGGCTATTTGCCCAAACCAAGGTGTGTTCAAATAATAATAAATTAAAAAAGGTATCACGGGGCTCCACAGTCAATTTTTAATACAGCCTGCATCCATATAGCGCTCATTCTCTTTCCGGTGTATTCCCAGCAGCATTTTGGTCTGGTTTTATTACTGGTGGCCAGTGATCTATACTGCACACATTAATTCCACCTACTACTTATCCTGGTATGTGCACTGCTAATATATTCTCCTCTTTAGTACGGTATTGGGGAGAGGATAATGGGGAGAGATTTGGTTTATCTGGACGGTTAATACTAGGATTGCAAAGGAACATTGTTTATTTTACATATCCCTCACTGAAATGTATTTGTAACAATATTGTTCTAATGTAATAATACTTTAACTGGTTTGGTATTATCTATTTAGAAATAGATGCTGCACACACATTTGCAAAGGTCATTCATATTTGTGTGCTGACAGACACTGTTGAGACACAGGACAGAATCCAACTGTCATACTGACAGCATAGCACCACATATTACAACCAACTGTCATACTGACAGTATAGCACTACATATTACATTTCAACTGTCATACTGACAGCATAGTACCGCATATTACCACCCAACTGTCATACTGACAGTATAGCACTACATATTACAAGCCAACTGTCATACTGACAGACAGCATGTCACTGCATATGACAAGTCATCTGCCATACTGACAGCATAGCACTACATAATACATTCCAACTATCATACTGACGGCATAGCACTACATATTACATCTGGACCGCAGCTCTCCCTGTAATTTTATTGGTGCACCCATGTGTGACACTGTGACCTCTGGCTGTTCTGCAAACCACTGCGTTGTGCATTCTGAAAATGCAAACTGCCTGGCTGTCATTATTGCCTGATTTCTTTAATCACTGACTTTACACATCCATGAATGACAGACAACCAGGAGGTAAAGCTGTGCAGATTTGTTGAGGGGCAGTTCTGCAGAAAAGGGGCTTTCTCACTTCCTGTACTACACAGTGCGCATTGCTTTTTCTCCTTTAAATAAATACTTACATGGAATGAGCTGTACTTTTTTGTCACCATTAATTCTGTGCATCATACCTTTTAAAAAAAAACTTTTCTTCTTTGTTTCATCTCAGTGCCCCTGATCTCCAGCAGCCACTTCCGGACTACAGGCACTTCTGTAATTACTGCGTGGCATTTCCTAGGGTGGTTTTCCTGATGGTGACAGCAGTGCACCATGCCTCTTATGATGTGTCTAAAGGGCCTCTTGTGGTCTCCACTTGAAGCCCACGAGACGTGCAAACACACAGAATGCTTCTCTGCTTTTTCTTCTCATACCATTTGGGCAGGAAGTGGAGAGAGGGTTTGATGCCTGAGCCATTATGTCCAGCTATGCCCATGTTATGGCTGATGGGAGAGTACAGAGTATCAGAGGCTCCTCTTCACATTCATTGTAATTGTTTTGGTACAGTGACTTTATGTTTGTATCTGAGCATTAAGGTGGGCCGTTTGCAGTTTAAAAATGTGTGGTAGCCCAATGTAACCCGTTAGATGTCAGCATACTGTACGCAGTGAGAGATGATTTCTTATTATACCACAATCACAAAATCAACCTGTAGGTGGTAAAATACCACAAATAAGTAGGTTCTCTTCGGTGCAATAGTTTCATATAGTTTTCTAGATACCTAATCATGACTAATAACTGCTGTGTATAGGATTAGCTTGCTAGCACAAGCAAGGTGCTTTAACTAGGGTCTTCATGTGTCTCAGGACCCTGTTCATAAGTGCCTGATTTTGGAAAAACCCTCAGCATGACCCCTCTACTTAAAGCTGCATGACAAACACCACACATATTTCCTAAACTGACAAAAGTGTTTCATACAATAAGACTCCATAAAACAATCTAGGCTAGCAAAGGGTTAAACAGCTATGCCGTGTGTATGTAATAAAGATTTTATGGCACAAGGGAAGCACTCCGGCAGCGCTAGATCCCAGGTTCAAATCCCGGCCAGGGCGCTGCATGGAGTTTGCAGGTTCTCCTCGTGTCTTTGTGGGTTTCCTCTGGGTACTCCAGTTTCCCTCCACATTCCAAAAACATGCAGTTAGGTTAATTAGCTTCTTAATGACATATGAGGTAGGGACATTAGATTGTGAGCCCCATTGAAGGAACAGTTAGTGTCACGAGTATGGACTTTGTACAACGCTGCATAATATGATGGTGGTATATAAATACTGTGTAATAATAATAATGTTTAAAAATGAATAGCACTGCAACACACTAATGCATGCAACATGCAGGAACATACTTTTTGACAAATCATCACAATTAGACATAAATGCACACCAAAGAAAATTAGTTTTACTGTTTTTTTATTACATTTTATTTTACAAACATAAAGAATATTACGTCTGTCTGCCAATTCACCAATACCCAGAAATACCATGCAAACCAGCAAAAGAAAGTATAAAGTGCATATAATGTGCCTGATTTATTAATGCAAGTGAAGATAGACTATCATGGGAGAACCTGGGTGATCCAACAAACCTGGGAATCATATGAAAGACATGCAAACCTATTTATCTCTTCCTGATACTCAATGGATGCTGTGATGATCTTCTTCTATAACCCTGTTTATTGAAAGATCTCCTTTAGTCTTACCAACAATAATGGATTAGTGGACCAATCATGTTGATAAATCTGGCACCACAAGAACTTGTTCACCCATGTGAGCAACATCCAACTCTCGATCAAGAGACTCCATGCAGTGGACTGAGCACCAAGGCTGCTTAGCAGAGCCATGACAAGCAGAGTGGGGCAGAGAGTTGCTCAGATAAGTAATCGTTATGACACTCTTTCTGGTGACCTATAACACATGACCAAATATCTAACGACCAGACCTTTCCTCTTACAAACAATGCTGTTAGACAATAGAAGCTCCAGTCTGTATGTAAGAACTTGAAAAAGACTTTATTTAGTTGTGAGAGGGCAGCATGGAGCAGGTAAAGATAAAAGTGTCCTGGACCATGCAAACATTGCATGAAGTAATTATTACTTTGAGAAGATCAGTCTTTCTCATTCAAGGTTCCATGTATCCCTAGGGTTTTGACAGTTAAAGTGAACAATAATAATATTTTGGCTATCCGTACAGGTGACATTCTTTCCAATGTACAGCAATGTAAGATGCATTCTTTCTACTGATCACAAAGCTAATATACTGTGAGCTGTGCATATAGTAAATTATAAAAATAGTTCCCTGAAGACTTGAAAGTTATTTCAAGGGTTCCCTCACATTAAAAATGTAGATAAAGTCTGGGTTACATTATAGACTGATTTTCTGACACAAATATTGGTTTAACTTGAACCTTTGGATCTACCGGACAACAAGGAAACTAGCATTTGTGGAAGCGAATCCCAGGAATGGCGGCTTTACACTTTCCTCAGTATGGGTTAATTTTCACTGTCAATACAAAAGTATGCTCCATGTATGCTTCGTACTTTGGATGTGTTCTGCTTTTTTCAAAACACACACCAACTGCCATGCATTATGTTTGGCAGCCCAATTTTTGAAAAAGGCTAATGCATACACTAGTGGGAACAAAGCTAAAGAGATGATTCACACCTATGCATTATAATTTATTATTACACAGTATTTATTTAGCGCTGACATATTACCCAGCACTGTACAAAGTCCATAGTCATGTCACTGTCTCTCAAAGGGGCTCACAAACTAATGTCCCTAGCATAGTCATATGTCTTTATTCCAATCTAAATTCAATTTTTTCGGGGGAAGCCAACAACCTCTAACTGCATGATTTTTTTGGAATGTGAACCGGAGTACCCAGGGGAAACCTATGCAAACATGGGGAGAGCATATACACTCCTTGTAGACATTCAGTACCTCTGTTAAATTTGTTGATTCACTGACCCAACAAGCATGTCACAAGTAAAACTGGAAGAAAAACTTCAAGTAAAAACTCAGGTTTAAAAATGTTTTAGATCACTTGAGAGGCTAGGACAATAGAATTTCCATTGGAAATGAGATGAGGTGAGATAAGCAATAGAAGCTTTAATAATATAGAATAGTTATAACCCATCAATGTTTTTTCTATGTTGTAATTCTTGTCTTGGCAGCAATGCAAGAGAAATAGAGAGGAACCCATTGCGTCATGGTTCAACCCCTCCAATACAGTTGTTCATAAACCCCTCCATACCAGATGACACCAGGCTACAATTTGAAGAATTGTGCTCACCTTTAGTGCTGATGATCCTAGTATAATTTTTGATTTTCATGCCATTTCTGTTTTGCTGACCATATTCAGATCAATTAGATAGCAATAAAACCTAATATAGCTTATGACCTCTACCTACTAAAATGTCTGACTATCTATACACACTAATAATCGTGCTGGCTGTTCCAATGAATACAATTTCCTCTAAGATTTAACAAGCTAATCACCATGCATGTTAGGTTTTCCCTCATATAGTATTTTAGTGAAAGATTTCATCACTTTATATCACATTACAGAAAATTGATGTGTTACTAGCTGTTGCAGCAGTTAATAAATTCACTTCTTGCACTTCTCAGCATTCATTGCAATGTTGGGACTTAAGTATTTTGGAAGAATGGGGCTATAGGTTCTGACCCCAAAAACTTGTTTGCAGAATAACCTCAGATTGCCCGGAAGGGGAGTGCACTTTCAGTTCCTGTGGTGAGCTCTCAAGTGGTAAAGCTTCTCACTTCAAAAACCATAGTACTTTACACAAATGCATAAAGACAAATAGCTTCAATATAAACCCTTCATTGTCATTGTTTTAAACTTACAAACTGTATTTTCCATGGTTGTTGCAAATATTTGTGTTACAAAGATATCACCATGCATTATATATAAAAGACCTGGAGCAGCTGGGAAAGGAAGAATGCTCCTAAATTCCAATAGAGATGTAAAGTAAATGAGGCATTGATTGTTACAGAAAGCGATTAACATCAGTTATTTCTTTCAAAGGGTGTGCTACCAAGTATTATGTTGAGGGTTGCAATAATGTCCAGACCATTTCTGACATTTTGTGTGGAATGTCTAAGAATTTTTTTCTGCTTTTTTGTGTTCTTCCAATACCAATGCATTTGTAATTGCAACAATTTTCTACGGTGCATTTCCTGATACAAACGCAAGGGTGCCAATATTTTTGGCTATGACATAACGTGAATCTTCTGTTCCAAATCCCAATGGTTCTCCTCTTCTATTGAATTAAAAAAAATCTGGAGTCTGTGGAGGCCATTTAAATACAGTGAATTCATACACAAAGGGCTTCCTCAGGGGTAATACCATACAGTACCACCTAGGATTTCTGGGTGAAATTAAGAGGTTAATTGAGTACACATGTGAGGTTTCTCAAAATAAGCTGAATTCTCAGATAGGTTAGTAATTACGTAAAAATAGTTACGTAATCTTTAAAGTAGGTAAAGCAGAATCAGAAGGAAACCAGCAGCTCACATCCAGTTGCTAGTTACCTTGAAGTAAAAATGCATGATAACCAATAATATGGTATGCTACAGTTCAGCACCATGGCCTCCCCTAAGGCAACTTACTGAATAGTGCAGGAAACCGTTTGTGAACAATATATACACTTTTTTCCCCCCAGAGGTTACAGTGGATGATCCCTGTCTGGCTGTATTTGCATGCCCACATGTGATGTTTCCATGACTGAAAATCTGGAATTCAAATCAATCAAAAGGCAAGGGACAGTCAAGCTGGAGAGAGGCTGGGTGATAAAAAAAAAGAAAAGAAAATCAGGTAGTCTCTGGCTTGCTCCAGCTTCTAACTCGGAAAAGCTCAGAATGAAGTAAAATCAGGGGAAGGAGAAATAGTAGGGGGAGTTCAGGGAGGAGCCTGCACAATACTAAGGGTAAGGCTGAAGTTCCATTTAAACCTTAATATGCATTCACAGTATATACATACACACACACAACACTGAAATAAAGGAAACCATTTGAGAGTCTTTAAGAGCAGAGTTTATTAAGACAACAGTTTAACAGCAGTTGTGTCTTAACAAAACAGTTACAAAGTTCATTGGGCAGCTGTGCAGTCAGCCTCCTAGTCCCAGCTGCAATGTAGAACTGGTGTGAGAAACACCACTCTGGGACTGGGGCACATTACAAAGAGAGGATTAACAACCAGTTAGTGCATACAGTTCTCACTGGATTGAGAATAAACATCTGTAAAATATACATTATTTTCCCTTTATAAACACTTCCCTTTGTTTTCAATATGAAAGAATAATCTGAGGTTGGTTGTTTAGTGAAAGAAAAGTTAACTGGCATGGGCCATCACAAGCAATAATTCTAGCACTAGGACAGGAAAATCCCTAGTTTGAAATCACTGCTACAGAATACAGACACTATTAAGGAATTGTGCAAAGCACAGTTATCCTTTCCAACTAGATATGAGCGCACCATTTGACTGCAAGGAGAAATCTGATTGGTCATTAGAGGTTTCTACAGTCTGCACCATTTATTTAATTTGAGTGCAGCCAAGTGTAGTAACCACATCTTTAGTAGGACCTGAGTAGCTAGGCCAATTCAAAGATGATTCATAAATAGTTCTAACAAGTTACTGAACTTTTGTAAATGTCTAATTTTGATCCTGAACTCAGAACATATTCTGTAAAGAATATATTTAAATAATAATAAAATAAAATATATATAAAAAAGGGCAGGTTTTAATTAAACAACTGGCAACAGGACAACATGCTTGACCAGAGAAAAAGTAAAAACCAGGGGATCTGAAGTGTATCTGTACCAAATATGACCTGAACACAGCACCAAATAAAAGCAACGTAAACTAGAACTGTGGGCAGACTACTAGCATTTAATCATGTTTGCCGTCATTAGCTTTCCTAGCTGCAGGCATTGCAGAAAAATAATTTCAGTAGTGGATTTGCCCTCCCTTACCGTCTATGTCTATAAACACAGCACAGGTGTACACAAACAGGGGAGCAGAGTTCCAGACCCTGATCAAAAGCTTGCAAAATTTCATGAATGGATCTCCCCAGAGTATCTGTAGTGTTACGAGCGTTTACCAGGCTTAAAAAGGACAGCTTGTTAATCATATAGACTGGGCATAGTTCTGTTTTAAAGCACCTACACATTATTATAGTAAAACAAAGGTATGCTGAAGGAATTAAGTCTGCTTATGGTTACTTAAAGTTTTTATTTGGATCCCGAAAATAAATTTGCACTAAAGAATTTATGTTTCCAGCTGTGCACACATTCCCCATATACTTTACCAAATCCAAAAGTATTGACAAATCTTGCATCCATAGCATATTCTAAAGATGGCTAAAAAAAAAAAAAAAAAGGATAGGGGATGCAAATCTAACAGCACTTAGCAATAATTGTGGATAGCATTGAGGTAGGAGGAACCAGGCTACCCCCAACTGAGTCGCTATGGCCTTAGATGACACACAATTGTGGCCCCATGGAAGTTAGATTTTTCCATAATCAAAGGATTATAGGCACCTTAAAGTAGAACTGTGACCAGACTATGGATATTTAAATACTTACATGTTCTCAACAATCAGCAAATAAGCCCTCACTGACCTATGCAGCCATTGTGGAGTATGTAATCCTCAAATATCACCATAAAAGCTGTGCTGTTCCAGGTCAAGGATGAGCTATAAAGAAAAAAGTGAAATGAAATCCAGAAGGTGGGTAGTGGAAGTTATTGCCCAGGCCCCATCACAATGGGTCTATAAAGACAATGAGCACAAAATGAATGAGTGTAAATAAATTACTGGCTGCAAACCCTGACAGAGGCAACATTTAAAAAGTTGCTATTTTAGGATTTTAATTTTTAAAGAAATGTGGACAAAGATGCAGATAATCCCTTAAAAACTAAAATTTCAAGCATATTCACTTTTTACAGCATTTTGGCTGCAATAGCAAGTACTCAGCACATTGACCGGTAAAAAAAAGCTCCCTAAAAAAAAACATATACACCATTTAAAAGACCAAGCGATTATTGCAACTTGCATTTAACATATACGTTGCCGAAGCCCTGTTCTTCTAAACCAACACAAAATCCAAAGGCAACAAGTACCAAAGTTTAGAGTCTATGTACAGTTCACTATTCTTCTGCCAATAAAGTGTCAGGGGTTTTGAATGTCTGTGTGCACTTTATAATAAATTATCAGCTTTGAGGCAGTTGTAGAAGCCTGCATCCTAGAAAGCCATGCCAACACCAGGCAACCTCTTTACTAGGTGAACATAGAAGTACGAGATTATGGGTATAAAGTGCCGGATACACAAACACCTTTTTATGAAATTTTTTGAAAAACTATGCCCGTGGAAGAACCTCCATGTAATAACAGTCCACTGGATCTCTGCTGGACACAAGCCAACTTATTATGGAAGGCAAGATGCTGATCTACATGTTCTTTCATTAAAAATCACTTACAGAACTGGCAGAAAAGATTTCTAATAAAAGTCATCAGTTTACACAAAAACATAAGTTTAATTCTCTGCTGGCTGATTATTCTAAGCATGTGACTAGTCCAAAAGAACGGTTCTTCCTAATGCTGTCTTATAGCTCATTTTCAATATAGCAGACTTACATTGAGAAAGCAACCATAAACAATGGCCAGGTATTAGCCAAACTTAGCGTGAAATGGCTTTCTATTGCATTTGTTTATTAAGAATCAAACTGGCATTTGTGGTGTATCCAGAGACATTTATGTAGGCCTTTACAACAAAAGCCCTTATGTCTAAAGAAAAGTTCCTCCTGCCTATAGTAGTGAAAAAGATTCTCTAATACATGTCGCCCCATTCTCAGGTGATGCAGTACACATTAGGGTGTTCTTGTGACCCAGGGAGGTATGCTGGTGTAAGCTTGTGCTTCAGGTAGCCAGCATTAGTAAGGAACTAATTCACATAAAAAAAGAGCCATTCTTCAGACATTTTTCAGGATGCTTATAGTAGGTTACCCCTGTGAACACTGCAGAAACACAAGCATAACTATATGTACCTAGCTGACTGCAAGTTTGTAAATGTGAACGGATCAAGACAGAAATAAAACGATATGGCTGAATTATTGTTAGCATATCATTTAGTAAAATGCTGCATCTGTTTAGACATGGAAGAAGGACTATTAAAAAAGTAAACTCCAGGCTAAAAAAATACAATCCAATTACAAATGTTTGTATAGTTTTACTTTTCATGGTATTATTCCTGTATTCCTTCCATATCTGGTCCATAATTCAGTGGGAAACAACTCCTATACATGCAAGAAGTTTCCTGTAATAAAGACTGAAGATCAGCTGTAGTCACTTAGACAGTTCTTGTACCTCTTGTAGTTTACTATGGGCTTGGTGGGTCATTTACAGCTCTGCATATGTGCAGCCACAAAGTGCCACTTTCTTTACAAGAAGCATTTAGGGCCAAGGATGAATATATTGCATCCTTTGACACATAGTAAGAATAAATTCCCAAGGGAACCTTTTTGGGTTTGTGTGCATACGTAGGTCTCCGCATACTTTTAATTACTAGCTTTAATAGTTCCACACATTTTGTTTAAAATTAGAACTGCAGTGAAAAACTGCTTGACGCACAAGGATCACTATTATTATAAAAAGTAGATTACATCCATGGAAAGGTCATCATGCATAATGTAGAGGAATAAATAGATGGTTAGCTAAATAATACCTGGTCTGCCTCATACATAAATAGACATCTATTTTTAAAATATGTCACACACGGAAAGGCATACAAGGCTGTTATAAATGCCTTACATGGAGTAGCTAACAAGAAAATGTACACAAATATGAGTTCCAGGTCATTCTTGACTTTAATTTTTTGAAAAAGACATGCTATAGTTAGGTGCATCTCAAGCCAATAACCTTTTTAGGTTTTGGAGTAGAGAAAATATAAAAATCCTTGTTAAAAGGCAACTTTCGCAGTGTCACCTAGATTTTTCCTAAAACCATAATGTATTTAAACAATGAAAATCTGAAAAATATCTTTATTACAAATGTGTCAACGTACAAGAACAATTTCAGTCACAATATCTGACATGTTTTGCACATTCTGTTCCCTCTGGAATTACCGGACTAATATCAAAATTAATTGACAAATAAATCTCATCTGTTAAATACATCATTTAAAGCATTACTTATCAATTTGTTGGAAAATAGAAGAGTCTAAAACATGTCACATAGGATACGAATGGGATTCAGCAATCAGTGGTATACTCTCCCAACATTGCCCCGTTGTTGGGCATGCATCTTGTCCACTTGTGTAACCATATGTTTAGTTTTTATTTGTTTGGGATTACTAATGGGGAGTGCAAGTGGGGACTGAACTTATTAATGCTTTGAATTATCTATTTGACAGATGGGATACATCAATTTATTTTGATGATTGTGCTATGATTCCTGAGGAAGCACAATTTGGGAAACACATCAAAAGATATTGGGACTGAAATTGTACATTGGCACAACTGCATTAAAGATATTATTCATTAATGAATAAATTATGGTTTTGAAAAAGGTTTATGTGACAATGTGATTTGATTAGGAAAAGTTCCCCTACAACTTATTAATATATTTAAAAGTTATTGTTACAATTAAATTGAATGTGGCACCAATACATTATAATTATAGCCAATAAAGAAACTTTGAGAAAAATTATTGGAGTAGGGAAAAGCTAGAAGCTATTTTGGGTATTTACAGTTAGGGGCCATGTTAGACATATTTACTCTCACTTGGTATGGAACAGCTTTGGAAAGCAGTACAAACCCATCATAAGGTTCTAGCCTTTTCATTATTTAATTTCAGAGCAGGGCTGAATCAGCAACAATACAAAACCTCTGCAACAAGGAACCAATGTAGAGTTCTCCCCTGCCCCTTTTAACCAGCCACAATACTCAACACTTTTCAGTAGCTCTGCCCAGTTTTGTGTAGAGAGATGTCAGTGAGAGTCAGAAGCCTGCCAGTCCAGCTGGGGAGAACTATACTTTGTATCATTTTCACTCCCATTAATCCCAGCAGAACTGACAAAAGATTTGATTACATAAAGTTTGTTTTTACCTTTCACATGGTGGCATTATGCAGCCTGTTGGGGTCACAGAGCAAAAGTCTAAATCATTGCGTGTCTGCTGCCCACTGGAGAGCTCTACTAGATTGTATGCTGCATAGGGCCAATATCACTTTTTACTGCCTAAAACGGATAACATTGAAACTTGTTTTTCCAGGCATTAAAGGTGGCAGTAATGCTGCACAATTTTCAGGAGCTACATGAAAATAGTTGTTAGTAGAAAATAGTTGCACCACTTTGTTAGTCCTTTGCATCCAACTGCAAACACCTGAAATAGCCCAGCAGTTACTGGCCAATACCAATCCCAGGTGTCAAGCGATTGCCGATAAGGATCAGCAAATGGCACAGCTTTTAGTGCAAATGTGAACTAAGCCTAACACTGTACTGAATACACTAGGACACCACAGGCAAGGATTACACATAATAGAAATGGGGTCACAACAAATAGGAACTGAACAGTTTAGGCATACTATAAAAAAAAGGGATGTACTAAGGGGATAAAGAAGTAAAAAGACGTCATAGTTATGGGGTTACTGGACACCTATGGATAAACAACTGGGAACACTGAATTTTGAACATTTTGCCTGCCCACACTTTGGGCACCCAACTACAGTTTCCCCCCACCCTCGTGAGAAAAAATTCTTGGAAGAACCCTGCAACAGAAGCATTTGTTCATGTGTCAGTCATATTGATGTAAGGGCATAGCATGGCTTCTCATACTCTTACATAAAGCACATACAAAATTCTTCTTCGTGGTTGGTTTAGACTATTAGCTCAATTGCAGATTGGTAGTCTTCTAAATTTCATAAACCGAGAAAAAAAAAAAAAGTTACAATAATCTGTAAAACTTCTAGTTCTTTCCTAGTTTGTAGGGGGATCTTTTCCACCATGCACACTTCGTTTGTAGCACTGTCAACTCCAAGCATCATGGGCCACAAACTGGCCAAGATTTGCATGTTAAAAGAATAATTTCTGCCTCTGATAACAAATTAATACCGTAGGGTGTACGGCAAGGTTGGCAAACTCTGGCCCCCAACGGAATCCTAAATATGAACTGCAGCTGGATTGAAATAGCGATGCTACTATAAATCCCCGCATCACTTGCATCTTTAGACAAGCGGGCTTTCTGCCTATGCGTGGCCCCGGCATTGGACTGTTTTATAAACGCCGTAATGCCGGAAAATTTCGTAGCGACTCCATTTTAAAGAAGAGGGAGTTCCAGCCCCGCACATTGGCAGCGTCTGGCATTTCCAGCACTCTCCCTCAGCTGTATTTTTCCTTGCTACTCCAAGGCATGGACTTGAATGGTTGGATTTAAAAAAAGAAAGTTGTTATTATTGTTAACCTGTGCAAAAAAGTTACCATTGAAATTTAAATCAGAAGGCTACAAATAGAGAAAGAGGAATAAGATTTTTTTCTTAAAATAAAATAAAAAAAAAATCCCATGCCTCTTTATTATAGCCTTTAAGTTTTTAATTTTGGCCTACTGTGCATTTGAGTTTGACACCCCTTGTGTATGGTAAGACAAATACTAAAAGTGTGCGAGGATCCTGGCCCTTGAGGACTTCAGTTGGCCAGCCCTGGTGTATAGGATATACATTATTTACAACAATACTGACACCTACAGGTGACAAGAGGGTATCTCATCAATGTTTGGATTAAAAAGGACACTTCTGCTTTGCTCATTCAGGTAACAAGTTTATTTTAACATGGATATGCGATATATTATCAAGTCCTCTCTATGCGCTGAATCTCACAAACAAGTTTGCCCACCTTAAAAGCAAGGTTTTTTTAGGGTAACAATAGATCTGACTCAATTATTCCTTTGCTTGGGTGAACAATGACATCATAATGTAATAGAGCACTATTCAGCAAACAAAACACACACTTGGTAAATGGAGTGTAAGCTAGTTTTGGAAAGGAAAAAATGTACTGGTCAACTTGACCTACAATTACTTCATTTCACACCTAGAACAATAAAAGTAACACCAAGCAACAGCAGGGCCTCCTATCCAATGCTGAACTTTGCTCCTGGAAAAAGCTTCAGCAATTCCTAAAGAACAGCCAATGATGTGTACCACGCAACATTCAACTTTACATGTTACCTTTAAAATGTTACAGAGAAAGGAAATGTTTACTGTTAAAAAAAGCCTAATATTAGACCGATTCCACAACAGGCAATGAGTAATCACAAGTTGGACCTACCTCAGTCTGACTTGGTAGGAAGTGGGGGTGTCAAACACCAAAGGCTTACTATGTTAACCACCTTCTGGCTTCATTATTATGATGCTGGAATGATATTTTTTCTCTGAGGCCTTATACAGCCACCAACAGTCGTTCCATATAAGCAGAAATAAAAACAAATATTTGATGAAGGAATTAGAATAAAGACCAAATATTAAACCAACAAAGTTCCTTGGATGACAAGCAACATTTATACACACTTTCACTGTGACAATTTCCTGTAGGAAAAAAAATGCATTTTCATATTACACTAAAAATCTTTTCCTATTACATTTTTCTTTTTGAAGCATTGATATTCCCCTTTGAAATCTGTCAAAAGCTGGGGAGCATTCTGCATTCACGTCATGCTATAAAAAATGGCTCCCAACATAGATTCTTCTTACATAGTTGGTAAAAGTACATAGACCCCCCCACCCTTTCTTTTCACATAACTGCAGCACAATTTACAAGGAACCCTCTTGATAAAGTGTACAGTTTTAAAATTAAATTTACATTTAAAAAAGCCTGCAGCTAGCACAGAATCTCTGCTGAATAGTTAGTTCTATTTTTCATACAGACGTTATTGTACTGTAAGCAGTCCAGTCCACTCCCTGCAATCTGATAACCCTGAAGCACATTGGTGTGAAATTTCAACACTGGAAAAGTGTATTCAGGAGTTGTGTCATATTGTTGTCACATCATACCAGCAAGATGCATTAGCTGAAATTCATTTGCAGGCTAAGCATGTATTAAGAGGTATCTGTAGGTGGACCAAGAGAAAACTTTAAATATATATGTGCATTAATAAAGTAATTCCATCACAGAGATTATTCAAAACTGTCATTTCTGACCTGATTGCCAAAAATAAAAATGGGGGTTGCAATCCTTTGTATTTTACCTTCTGAATCAAGGACCCAAAATGAGTATACAGCTCAGATGTTCAGCTAATTACAGATTGTTCCATTTCCCTGCATGCTTGCTTCAGGTGTGATTAAAAGCAAAAGGTCAGCTTTACATCACTGGGCGATAAGTATTCTTAAAGTGTACCTAAACTCCGAATTTTCACTTTACATAAAAGGGTATAGAACCCTTTTATGAAAGTAAAAATTCTGTTTGTTTTTTTTTTTAGGTGCAACACCCTAGGCAATTGAGAATGAATGGGAGCGCAACGCCTCCCGGGATGCCTTACATAGGCTCCTGGGCATTCTCGAGCATCTCGGGCATGTGCAGAAGGAGCCTTTTTGCTCAAAGAGAAAAATATGCAAATCTCACGCATGCACAGTGAAATCAGCAATTCTTTTTTTCATCCTACGTCACCCAATCTCGCACCTGGGTCAGGTGATGTAGGATGAAGAACCCGGAAGAGAAGACGAAGATGGGGCGCCCAGAGTGCCAGTTCCGGGACGGATGCGGAGTCGACACAGGACCCGATGCGGGACAGAGCTGGAGTGATCAGACTGCCCTGCAGGATTTAAGGTAAGAGTGTTTTTCTTTTTTTGAGTATAGTTCCTCTTTAGGTATGAGTTAGGCAATGGCAGCTTACATTGTTTCCCACTGAATGGCCACTAAGTTCTGCAGCAAATTTTTCATTAATGAGGAAATAGTTTTTTTTTTATCGCAGACGGTGTAATATTTTGACGTTAGCACAGCTGCTCATGATCCAAAGCTTACTATGTTCTCTGTAAAACATGATTATGGCAGTGTGATGACTTGGTCTTGTGATGATGTGACAGATAACAGGAGCAGCCGGATGAATTCTGAGGTGTAAAGAGACATACTGACTGCTCAAATGTAGCCAAATTTTTGGGTGGCACGTGGGTGGACAGATGGACAATGAGCCAAAAACATACAGCAAAAGCAACATAAGAGTTTATTAAAGCCAAGAAACGGAATATTCGCCAATGGCCTAGACAGTCACCTGATCTCAACCAAACTGCGGATGCATTTAACCCCCTCTAGCGTTTTAATTCCGTCCAAAGTTCAATGCAAAAAGCGTTACATTTTTTTTGCATGGAAATTTATTTTACATTGTAGGCTAAAATTCTTAGGCATAACTCACCGAAATATGTCAAATATTTATTAATAAACTTTAAATAAATAAAAAAAAAAAACACAAAAATATGTTAAAAAAATAGTTAAGCATGTAAGGTAAGTGTACAGTAGCATGTAAATATGAAAATTTATTTGTATTGAACTCAATACAGTTTTTTTCTATTGAATCCAATACAAAATTATTTGAATATCCCACCGATCAGCCCGCCTGCACCAATGCACCGAAGTCACCGGGAAACCCCCGGAGATCGTCTCTGCATTGTGCGGCTAAAGATCAAAGAAGATGGTCATGTCCCCAGGACCTGCAGGGACCAGAAGGACGGCGGGGGGCCGACAACAGAACAAGGTTTAGGTTAAACCTACCCCGAGTGTGACACGGGATTACCGCTGGGGGGGTCTTAACTTGCTGAAGACCAAACTTCAGACAGAAAGACCCACAAACAGCAACTGAAAGCCGCTGCAGTAAAGACCTGGCAAAGCATTACAAAGAGGGAAATCCAGTGTTTGGTAAAGTCCATGGGTTCAAGATTTCAGCCAGTCATTGCCTTCAAGGATTTTCAGCAAATTAATAAAAATTAACATGTTTCTTTCAACTATATTAATACGTCCAATTACATTGAAGCCCCTGAAATGACAGGATTATGGATAAGTGATAAGACTCAAGTGCCTGAAAATTTTATACAATAATTTTGTTCAACCCAATAAATCAAAGCTTGCACTTCAACTGTATCTCAAAACAGGTAATGTACAGAATCAAAAATATGAAAACTGTCAGTGACCAATATTTATGGACCTAACTATATATATATTTATCTCTTTAGTCACAGATGTTAAAAAGGTGGGTTGGGGTGACTGCTGCAAAAGGTTCCTAATGGTCTTAAGAGTAAGCATAAACATCAAGTGCCAATTCAGGTATAAGGCTATGTACACACGTAAGATTACCATCTTTGGAAACAATCTTTCGTGATGATAGAAACAAGCGATGTACACACAATGCTGTTCTGCTTTATGCAGAACAAGGAACAAGTGAGTGTCACTCGCTGTACTCCCCTACCTAGGGGTAAATCTTGGTTGTTCCCGATAGGTCACTTACAGAAACTCCAGGAAGAAACGATGAATGAGGTTCGGGGACCGCCCTATAAGTTTTTGCCCAGAGCAAGCACGGCCATTTGCTTCAGGCGACAATGATTTAATGTGTGTGAAAAGGCTTATGCTTATCGTAGTTTGCAGCTCCCATTGCAAACATTTGAAACAGAGTAAATATTTTGTTAATAAAACAAAAACACTGCAAAGCCCCAGCATGTTCCAAATGGTTCACCCTACACACCCTAAGTGTTTATAATACAGTCACCATCCCAGATACATATCCCTATAGATATCATAAGTCAGATCCCTAAAACCAAGCAGTCAATGTCACAACAGAATATGCATTTTTTTTTTCTGAACATTTTTTGTTGACAGTAGAAACACATGCTCCTCACCAGGACCTTTTGATATCTGGAGTGGATAAGGAACCTAAAATAAGTCTTTGTATTCAGAGATTCGTAAACTGCAGGTTGTGCTTCACTAGAAATATTACAAATAGATCTCACAGTAGGTGACTGCAAACAAAAAGATTAGTTTTGAAAAAGTTCCTGTTAAAAATTTCCCCCTGAATATTTAACTTTCCATTTAAGGCCCACTGACATGCTCATTTACTGATGTGCTGGACAACAGCTTAATCTTTTTCCAGAACACAAGAAAACACACATGCTCTTTATCTCCGAGGTCTCCGACCCCTAGTCCACGGCTCTGGCCGATGCACCCACCAGCGGGGTCAGGAGAAGGACCCCGCATGGGGGGCGCGCACCGGCCAGAGTTCCAAAGCACGCAGGCTCAGGAAGGTACGCAGGCACTCCACCTTCGCAGGTTCAGACATGTGATAGGAAAGTGGCCAGGTTCTGGCATCATGACATCACTCTGGGGGGAACTCTTTCTTCCCCTCTGAGTGACACTGCTCCCCGCGCATGCGCAGTCCAAAGTATGTGCTTTTAGTGATCCGCGACCTACAAAAGGTTGGGGACCACTGCTTTATCCAATGTGTTGTGGTGAGGGGCAAGTGGGCTCTTTTATGAGGAGGTGGTGGGATACCATTAAAGATGAACAGCAAAGTACCACAACACACATCATATTTGCTCTAACTGCAAACTACAAAAAATTTAGAAATCTTTTTGGGCCTAGAACAGCTGAGAGAAAAATAGTACAAAATCATCAACAAAAAGGATATTTTGTTGACTTTTTTTTCCCCTACAAGGAAAAAATAAAAAACAAAATAGTAAACAAAATTAGCCAACTGCTATATAATTATTAGTGATTTCTTTTCTATCTTGCTACATGATCAGTCTTAAAAGGCTGTAGCCTGAAAACCTTTACACAACTGTCCTGTTAAGGGCTACGTTATTGAGCCTTAACCATGTGAAAAATCAGGAAAATGCTGGAGGTCATACAGATATCTATAGAGGGCACTTTACATAGAAGGCTTTGTAGAAACCCCAAATGGAACAGGTGGGGACAAGTTTCTGGCTATTCTTTAAACAAGACGGTTTAGTACATCGGAGCACTCAGTGAAGAGCTTGCTTTGTAATACATCCTTAGAAAGCAAACACCAACTGAAGAATCCGTGGAAACTTAAACCCTGGTTTTACAATAAACAGACACAGCGTAGTTGCTGCATGCATCTTGGATCGATGTGCCTGTTTATGTGTATGCAGCTTTCCAGTCACAATGTATTGTGAAACAAGAAAGATCTCAAACACTAGTTATAAATCTCTGCTACTGAAGGTAGCCAATCTGTACGCACATTACATACAGCATGATTTAGTAAAACACAGCTTACCATGATAAAACATGCTGCACTTTGATAGGGGAATCCAATACACAATTCACATTATAACTGCCTCAGAAAATGGATTTATAAAATAGCATAATTTCTCTATACATACTTAAGGAACTGGATTAAAACCAATACCACCCACCCAATCCCCGCACAAAATAAAATACCCACAACACATACACAATTGCACAGATGACTATAATATGTACTTATTTTAAAATACTAAAGTATAAACTGCATGATGTTTTCCCTTTAATAAATGTTTGACCTGAGCCAAAAGATAAAGCCCCATTTATGCGACAGCCTTTAGAAACGCAAGCGTTTTTTAACAAGTGTTAGTGCCATGCTTAGATTTCCTGCAGGAAGAAGTTCCCAAGTTAAAAAGGCAAAATGTCCAAAAAACGCATGCGTTTTTAAGCACGAAAATGCAAAAGGGTCAAGGGATGGGAGGGAAGAAAACCTGTATTCTATGTTCAGACTCAAGTTTAGAAAAGGAAGATGTATGGAAGGGGGAAGGAGACGGCATCGTGTAGATACCATCTTAAATATATATGCTTAAAAACCCAGCTGTATAAATAAAAACACCACAGTTGCCTGGATGATAAGACCAGATCATTAAATTAAAAAGATTAAAAATTAATTCCAGATCTTGGATTCCTGCTTTAAGATGGGAAGCAGGAAAGTATAAAATTCCCCCTATCTTTACATCCGTATTGACCCCACAAACCATCACAAAACAACATTCGGGGCACACAATAAAAGAAAACCCTTGATCTCCATACACATAGCAACAACCTACAGACAACCAGCGAGTCGTGTTCTGTTGAGACTCTTCCAAGCCTGGAGGGAAGAAGAAGAATCCTTTGATCACTTCTGTCTGGTGGGTATCCGCAGATCGGGTCATGTCTTCTGCTCTCACATGCTCAGCCTCTCCTGCCTGACCACTGTTATATCCTGGAGTAAAATTATCCATCAAGTGGTTTTCCAAGGTAGACCAAAGTCACTTCTGTGTTTCCATACACAGCCGACACAGCTGGGTATAGACAAGTCTTTGGAAGTCCCCTAAAAGCCACCCCTAAAAACTCATATCCACGCTCAAAGGCCAGGGTCTTGTCTTCCATATCCAAGATTACCCGGATCCGCTCACCTATCTGTGAAACAACAAAAATTGAATCAAGCTGCAATAGAAAACATTTGCACAAGAACTGTACCAGCATTAACAGTGGTAAGTAGAACCATGGAATCAAAATTTTGAAAAACACCCAAAGCAGGTTTGCAATATCACTAAAGTTCGTCATGTAAACCTTTTTTTCCCTAGTTAGAGTGAAAAAAAGATTTAAACTACAATGATCCAGGGCTTCAATCAGCATTAATGACAAATTATCTTTATCAATCAGATATCAAAGTCTACTGTATATTATATACAACCACTGCCTTTATAACTGTCCAAAAACTTCTTATCCTAAAGCTGCTTTCCACCTTTGAACATTTGGTCAGAATGGTATTAAAATACAAGGGGAAACAAAGATTTTAAAATCCACTGTGACCTAAATACATAGACAAAGATCCCCACTCACCTGGTATTTGGGCGCATTATTGCATTGTGGAAAACTTCCATTGACTTCTCCATTATGCAAGAGATTATTATCGACTAGGTTCCATCCCCAACTCTGATCATCACTTCCAAGGAGTGCCACATATCCCTGGCACTGCATAGGAGCCCGTTTTGTGGCAATTCCAATAACCGCTACAGTGCCAAGTGGCCCTTCCCACCAAACCTCCCAAGCATGGCGCCCTTCACTGAAGCCAATTTTGGTGCGTGCTCCATCTGTACTTTGAGCAATTGGATTTCGATGAAGAGTGAATCCATTTTTTTTAATGTACACATTTCTTGAGCAGTCATTGGAGCTGAACCCATGCTGGTAGGCGCGGACCTGTATTTAAGATAGAAAAACATCAATGTGAACATAAACATACAAATATATTAATGCCCTGCCTAGCTATAAGCAGTTACATTAGGCACTTATATCTAGACCAGTCAACTCATATCTAAAGATAAAAGATCTGTAGGATATAAATATACACTGGGGCAGGCAAATGGTAAAAAGGACAATGGAGGACAGTGCACCATAAAGAGTTATTTTACTATTAGAGAGCCAAGTCAGCCATTGCTGTATTACACAGTATTTATATAGCACTGACATATTACGCAGTGCTGTACAAAGTCCATAGTCATGTCACTAGCTGTCCCTCAAAGGGGCTCACAATCTAATGTCCCTACCATAGTCATATACCTATAATACAGTCTAAGGTCATTTTTGGGGGAGAGCAATTAACCTAACTGCATGTTTTTGGAATGTGGAGGAAACCCACGCAAACAGGGGAGAACCTTCAAACTCCATGCAGATAAAGATCTGGCTGAGAATCAAACCTGGGAATCAACGCTGCAAAGAGTTCTAACCTCTGAGTCACCGTGTTTTAAACTCCAACATTTCACACGACCAACCCAATGCTATAATCCCCAACTCTGGTGCTGATCATCAGGGCAATCCAAAAACTCTTTGAAGCATAACCTTAGAAATCAACAGTAAAGCTTAGATTAATTAGATATGAAGCATACAACGCCAGCTTTACATATCAAAGGGCAAGAGAAAGGCCTCCTACTCACTCGCAATGTTTCTCGTCCGATAATCGGCTCAGGGCTGATATCAAACGAGAATCTGGCGTGTCTACAGCTCCTGTTGACCATCGTCAGCCTTCCTGGTGGGTCCACGGACGACGAACGATAGTAATGGAAGCAAAGGGGAAGAGTGCGCAGCGGGGTGCCCCTCCGTCGTTCCCCACCCCCCTCCCCTCTGCATAGAGCAGAACGGTGCTGAACGTACAGAATTCATGTATGCATCGTGCAGTCCTTAGTCGTTGGAAAGGATCATGAAAGATCCTTTTCAACGACAATTATTGCACGTGTGTACCCAGCTAGTGTCAGGATAAACATTACCTACTTCTAATAATCCGCCCAAATATCCTGCCTGCTATAAACTCATTCACCATCTAGTGAACAATACAGCTCCACGGTACTTCTGGTGCACCAAAAGCAAACGTGTTGGCTCCAATTCGGCAATGCACTGGCTCTCATTGGCCAATCACAGAACACCTTGTATTCTTGGCAAAAAAATGGGGGGGGGGGGGTGCAACAAACCTCAGGTCTGTTTTAGTGAAATGTATCATCGCAAATCCTCGTATTAGATGCACTTACAGAAATGACAAAAATCAATATGAAGTGTCAGACACTGAGAATTTTAAATGCGCCGTTAGAAGTATGTGAGGAATATGGGTAGCCTCATTACAAATTATTGATCCTTTTCACCTACCAAAGCACCCAATGCAAAAATTGAAGCAAATTTGGTCAGTGCACAGTGCTTTATTACCATGCACAGTTCATTATCCCAGGGTCATTATTATTATTATTAAACAGGACTTATATAGCACCAACATATTACGCAGCGCTGTACATATGTTATCAGAATGTTTCTGCTGGATGGCCTATGGTTTGCTGTCAAACACTTGGGGAATGTGACCACCTTCATTCAATTTTACTAACTTGAACCTCCTTAATATGAATGAAAGCAGCAGGATGATGTGAATGGCTCCTAATACCTAGATTGTAAGCTCCTGGGGGCAGGGTCCTCTCCTCCTGTGTTTCTGTCTGTCATTTGCAACCCCTATTTAATGTACAGCACTGCGTAATATGTTGGCGCTATATAAATACTGTTTAATATTAAGAATAGGCTCTGCATGGGAAGCAATGACAGGGGCAGTCCCATTCGTGTGACAGCTGCCATTCATTCCCCCCATTAGTGCTGGGGGGAGGGGTGACTGCCAATCCCTGTCTATATGTAGAATGGATAGAGAACCCCTCCCTCATGTCCCTATTCTAATGAATGGCAGTCAGTGAGCCTCACCTTGGCTTTGTAGGTAGGCAGGTTGCAGAGTACATCGGTCCTCAGGGCCTCCTCACTGACCATCCTCAGGCACAGGCTCCTCCACACCTCGCTGTTCTCATCCCCGTGCAGAGTGCGGTACCAATGCTTGCACACTAGGCCGCAGCTGCGAAGGTCGCACAGCTCCAGGTAAGAGAAGACCAGCTCCAACACGCGGCTTGGCAGCCTCCCTGAACCGGGCGGAGGAGGGGGAGGAGGAGGCGCGGAGGGAGCCGCTGACGGAGCGGCCGCTGCCATTCCCTCCCTAGCTCCCGGTAACCGGCGACTCAAGCGCCTCCACACTCCCTCATCACCCAGCGACGAGCAACATCCTACCGCATCACGTAATCGCTAGCCAATCACAGGCCTTGCTGACGAAAACAAATACAAGCTAAGCCAATCGCATGCGAGGGATTGCAGGGACTTCTGAAGTTTCCTGCTTTAGCACCGCCTTCGTTTTCGTCACTATGGAGCACGTAATCAGCAGCAAATCCGGCCTTCTTATGACAATCCGGGAACCAATCACAAATAGGACCATGAATGCGCTTGCGTTAACATTGACATGTGGCTGTAGTCCCGCCTTACGGTCTGTGATACGCCAATCAGAATTCGTTTTTATTTCTGCGGCGTGTAAGCAGCCAATCAGTGTGGGTCGTTGGATATAGCGGAAGTAGCCTGCCTGGAGTTCTGTGCTGGGAGTCAGGTGTGTATGGTGAAGCATGTCAGCTCCCTCGTCATATGAGCAATGTCATATATGTGCTAGGATGCTGTCTACGCGGGCATGTTATTCCTAGGGCTACCCCATCTCTTTCCAGTGCAGCCTGGGGCCTCCTGTAACTTGCAGGAACACCTGAGCTGCCTGCCATGGCATTGTTTCTAAAACTTCATCTTTCAGTTCTCACTGAAGCGTGTGCATAGCCTTTATATGGGGGGTTAAAGCCTGTATTTGTATATATATAATGTGCTCCATTGGGGGGATTTACCTTCACTTCCTTTTCCAGAAACACAAAGGAAAGTTACATGAAATCTCTCAGATTGAAAAGAATTCCCCTGTATGGCTAAGTACACATGAACAATTTCTGTCACAGGAAACAAGTTTCATGATTGTCTGCCATTCTGTTCTATGGAAGGGTGTGAATGGCACCCCGCTGTGCTCTCCTTGTTTGACTTGTATAACAAACAATGTTGTGTGACTGATGTACCTGTTGGAACAATGATTTCCAATACAGGTAGTCCCTGGGTTAAGGACATCCAACATACAGACACCTCCTAGATAGGAACGGGGCTTCCCTGGTTGCTGTGTGCAGGAGGGAGGCTTGAAGGGGGGAGGGGCAGTTTGCATGACTTGCAGAAGAAATCTTTTGCTAAATACAGCTGAGGTTTTGGGTGATCTTTTGGGGGTGAGCTGTTTCTGCAACATCTTGTAACCCTTTTTAATGACAAGACAAACTCTGCAGTTGTTTCTTTTTTGCATATGAAAGCACAGCTTGCTTCAGAAGTTAATGAATGTCTAGGCTCCATAAAGATGTATTTTTTTTTGCTTTGTGATTAGCTCACAGTGAGGATTTTATACAGTTACTGACACCATGCTGCCTAATTTGAGAAAAAAGGCTCCTTCTGCGCATGCCGAGATGCCTGACATAGGTATCCTGGGAGGCTTTGCGCTCCCATTCATTCTCGACTGCCTAGGCGGCCGAGAATTAGAGGCCGGTGCTGAACTTTTTTTTTTTAAAAAGGTTGTGGCACCTGAAAAAACAAAACAATTTTTACCTGACATAAAAGGGTTCTCTACCCTTTTATGTAAAGTGAAAATTATGAGTTCAGGCACGCTTTAAGGTCACCCACAACCTCAGCTGTGTTTATCAAAAGATATATTTATGCAAGTCATGCAAACCGCCCCCTCCCCCCTTGAAGCCTCTCTTCTGCACACAGTGAGCAGGGAAGCCCCGTTTGTATTAAGGAGGCGATGTCCCTATGTCGGATGTCCTTAACCCGGGGACTACCTGTATTTGAGGGGACTTGCCTCACTTTGGAGATTTTTCTTCTTTTAAAATGGCTGAGATAACTACAAATAATGGGGATAAACTTGCTGAGGGTTCTAGAATTTGGAAAATTAACCCAATTAGGACCTGAACTATGTCAAGATCCATTCCTCCATGATTCTGTAACAGTCTTCTCCCCAGCCCCTTTTAGCTGGGTGCACCACCTGGCATTTTTCAGTAACCCACTTTTTGTTTTTGGATGATTACTGATGAGTTGGGACACAATACAGGGGCTGCCAACCACCTACAATTTCTTCCAACCAGCTTAAAACAATTTCTTGGTTCAACACTGTATAATATTTCAATTCTTTGGCAGTTGTCACTGGAACAAATGTCCATATTGATGAGAACGCTCCCCCCATCCTATTCATTTGAGTTAGGGTTTAATAGAACCAGCCTGGGCTGAAATCCACTGCAGGTGTTTTGTTGTCCCAGTCAGCTTTGTATTCTGAATTGTACTTTTTTTCCCCATTATTGACCAGTTTGTAGTTCATTCAGGGGACAGGGACTTTTGGCGAGCATACGTTTTTAAAGTTTTGTCAAATATTCATAGTGTGATGGAGATCTGAGCGTGGCCTGGGTCATTTCAAGACATTCAGCTTCTTGGTTTAAATACCTCAAATTAGGGTAATAATAAAAAAAAAACTTCTGGGGATTGCCTCTAATGTTGGTCATTTAGCACTCACAGCATTGTGTGTAAAGGTTCGATGTTGGTCTGATTAGACCAGATAACATTTGTAAGCATTTGCTGCGCCTTTCACTTCTTGTAACCAAGTCCTTTCTGAATTGGCTTTGGGTCTTTCTTTTTTTCCTTTTGTTATCCTTGTATAAAGCACAGCACTGGAGTATATTTGTCTCATGGACAATTTCTCCCACATCTACTGCAGAGATCCCTCCACAGTTAATATTGGCACACCAAAGCAGATCTAAATGTAATAGGTCTTTTATTACAGAAGGGTCTTCTTCTGGGTCTGGCCAGGCTGTGATGACATAATGGGCCAAATTTATTAAAGCTCTCCAAGGCTGGAGAGGATACACTTTCATCAGTAAAGCTGGGTGATCCAGCAAACCTGGAATACATTTCTTAACAGTCATTTGCTAGCAAATGTTTTCAGTACTGGACCAAATCCATTACAGGTTTGCTGGATCACCTAGCTTCACTGATGAAAGTGTATCCTCCTCCACAGCCGTGGAGAGCTTTAAGAAATCAGGCCCATGAGTTAATTCAGTCCCAGCAGTCCTGGTAGATGCCAGTATACCTTGTATATCCTGGCATCCTGCACTTGTGCAGGTCAGTCTAATCTAAAAATAAAAAGATTGCAAACAGGCCAATAAGTGTATTTTTTTTTTTTTTGCAGTAGGGACAAAGAACGCAAATCTTGGAATGTACAACTATAATTCTGCCCTAATATCTGGAGTTCTTTATTAATGCAGTGCAAAGTACTGTTACTGAAGAAAAGTCAGGTAGACTACTACCCATTGTCCTTCCTTTATTTCTTCACAGCTACAGATATGACACATGGAAAATAAAGAACTTAGCCTCTGTGCACTTGTACAGGTAGATGGTATTTATTTACAATCCAAGTTATATTAGTTTTTGTGTAACCATCAAAAATGTCTTTTATGTGGAATGCTGCTGTTTTTTTTATATTATGACATGTTTAATTTTGGCATAAAAATCTAATTGTGAGCCTTCTTGTTTATACTTTTTCCATAGACTTTTATAAATAGGACAATGACTACAAAGTGGGATTCCGGTCACTCCAATGCTGTTATAAGTCTGGCCATCAGCAAAGAGAGAACTGTTGCTTCTGGAGCTGAATGCGGAGAGCTTACTCTCTGGAGTGAGCAGGGACATCCGATTGAAAAACTGCACTTCAATGGTGGTGATGATGTGACTGGGATTATCTTCTCTCCAACTTCTTCCACAAAACTCTATGCTTCTCACGGGGAGACTGTGAGTGTCCTAGACACCAGGGATTTCCGAGAGCCTGTGGAGAGCTTCAGTGTCAACAAAGAAGAGATAAACTGCATTTCTGTCAATGAATTGGACAGTTTATTGGCTGCAGCTGATGACTCCGGCACAGTGAAAATTTTGGATCTACAGGCTAAGAAAGTCTGTCGGACACTTCAGAGACACACCAATATCTGCTCATCAGTTGCTTTTAGGCCTAACCGGCCCCAGAGTCTTGTGTCGTGTGGACTTGATATGCAGGTGAGCCATGTATGAGTTATCTGTGTGCAAAAATTACAATTAAACTCCTGCCAAACAGTTTAACACACCATTTTAGTGCACATGTAGCAATTGTTTTATCTTCTAATACTATTTGTCAGATTTGTTATAAACAGTGGGTAAAATAAACAAACCCAGCTTCCTGATTGGATAGTAGCAACACACTGACAAGGTTATTGGTTGCTGTGTCTGTCTGTTAGCATGTAGCTGTCATCACATGTGCACTACAGCTTGATTGACTCCTATTACTAGCTCTTCCTCTAGTAGTCTTAGTGCTTAGGGGGTTTTACGAGACTAGTTAACAAGCCTTATTTAATGTATTTGGATTTAAAATAAGTTAAAAACAAATGCAATATTTTTTAAAATCTGCTTTGTTTTCTGCTTTACTTTTTCATATGGCCTGTAAATCTAAATTACAACTTACTTTTGTTCATTTTACTGATACGCACTAGGGCTCAGTTCATTGTACATTCTCTGCATACCTCCATGTCAGAATAATTGAAATTCTGTGGGCATGCACAGGGTTTATGTTATTTTGGCCTGGTCATTCATAGTTACATAGTTAGGTTGAAAAAAGACATCAAGTTCAACCACTAGGGAAATAAACATATCCCAGATATAAAACCTTATAAGACATAGTTGGTCCAGAGGAAGGCAAAACAACCCTGGTTCAATTTGCTTCGGGAAAAAATTCATTCCTGATTCCATGAGGCAACCGGATGTTCCCTGGATCAACAGTCACTGTTATTTTTACTTTAAAGCCTTAATACCCAGGTATATTCTGTGCTTCTAGAAAAACATCCAGCTTTTTCCTAAAGCAATCTAGTTGCTGAAACTACTTCCTGAGGGAGCCGATTCCACATTTTCTCAGACCTTACAGTGAAGAATCCCTTCCTTATCCGGAGCTTATACTTCTTTTCCTTAAGACGCAGAGTGCCCTCTTGTTCTTTGTAATGATCTTAAAGTGAATAATGGGGAAGAGAGTTCTCTATATGGACCATCTATATATTTATACAGGGTGATCATTATCCCCCCTTATACAACTCTTCTCAAGGGAGAATAGATTCAGTTCAGCTAATCTCTCCTCATAGCTGAGCTCCTCCATTCTTTTTATTAGTTTAGTTGCCCTTCTCTGCACTCTCTCCAATTCAACAATGTCCATTTTGTGAACTGGTGTCCAAAACTGGACTGCATATTCCAGGTGAGGTCAAAGACCCAGAATATAGAAAAGAATCAGATGGA
The DNA here is from genome assembly GCF_032062135.1 of Pyxicephalus adspersus. NCBI lineage: Eukaryota > Metazoa > Chordata > Amphibia > Anura > Pyxicephalidae > Pyxicephalus > Pyxicephalus adspersus. Next base: position 29,772,732 of record NC_092861.1, on the reverse strand, counting down.
TATTGATGGTGCCAGGAAAAAGAGAGATGAGTTTAATCCCACTTTAAAAGTAAAGACTTCTAAGTCTTAGCAGCAGGTTGTTAGGTAAATATAGCTTTGCAAAGTATCAGGTATCTTTACCTTATTTAAAGTGCACCTCTGCCCTGATTCTGGATAATATTTATTTACATATTACTAAGAAGAAGTAAAAGGTCTTTAAACCTCATCATCACTCCCCTCCCTGCTTGTAATATGATCACATAAAGATCACAGCATAAAATCTGAATAAGAGTTTTAGTGTCAATGTTGTAAAACTTTAAAATTTCTTCAATGCCTATGGACAGATACTGCTTGATCAGAATAAGCAAATAAATTAGCATGACTTGGGCACAGGTTCACTTCAAATTGTTGTACAGACTATAATTTTTTTTTTTTTCTTCATGCGTTCTTGATCACTCATTCTACATACTACTGTTTTCGTGTTTAGGTGATGCTTTGGAACATGCAGAAGACAAGACCACTGTGGATCACAAACCTGCAACACTTGGCTCAAGACGACGAAGATATGGACAATCACCAGTCTCCAGGCCAGCTCTTCAATCCGCCTCTGGCTCATTCACTTTCTGTCTCTTCCTGTGGAAATGTTTTCTGTTGTGGGTCTGAGGATGGCAAAATCAGATTTTTCCGGATATCTGGCACTCGATTTGAGGAGGAACAGTGTTTTAAAGCTCACACTCAAGGTGTCTCTCAAGTCAGTTTTTTTGGACAAGATTCTGGGCAAACATTTTTACTATCAGGAGGTAATGATGGTAAAGTTTGCCTCTGGGACTTTAGCAAGGAAACCACACAACCACAAAAACAGAAACCTCATTCTAGAAAGGCCAAGATGCGACAAATGGCAGAGGCTGTGCCAAGAGTTAGCTCAAAACTTTGTATTGACCATGGTGAAAAAGTGAACTGGATTCTAGGAGCTGAACTTCAGGGAGCTAAAGTGGTTCTGGTGGCAGATCCAAGCAGTTCCATATCCATGTATCAGCTGGGAGAGCTTTAGAGGAATTGACAAACTATTTTATTTAGGAAATGGGTTTCTTATTTGGATACATTTTTCTGATTTTCAATATTCCAGATGGGCTTGCAATACTCAGAATCAGTAGATACAATGTTATCCAGTGCCTTAGAAAACACATTACCATTCTAATCTAATGGAATAAATTTGTGCATGCACAAAGCTTGTCTCTTCAGTTGTAGAATCTGTTGTAGAAGTGCATTTCATGCACTTTTTGGGATCTGTGTGATCATTACCTACCCTGTCCACCTCTGTAAAACCCTATTCTTTTGATGGTACTAATCAGCGCAAAAAGCCTGAATTCCAGATGTTACTTATAATGTCTGAATGGTTCTTAGTGCTTCTGTTTGGTACAATGTCTTTAGGCTCCCAGATCAGAATTCCTATTTTTAGTGATAATGGAAACATCAATACACAGAGAATGTCCCATACAAAAATTACTGAGCTTTATGAGAAAAATACAAAGCCCAGCAATTAGGTTGGGATACCATTGTATGGTCAGCCTTAAAGTAATCTTGACACAAACCTTGGTAAACCAAACTGAGCATTTGACTTAAAAAAAAAATAAATAAAAGTTAATTAGGTGAAAACTGCTTGACACATTTATAAGGAAATTGCAACTTTTCCTGTATAAGTGGTGGCTCTGCCAAGTTAGCATTTGCATTTATCCTTTAATGTGATTGTTCACTTTTATTAACCAATACAAAGGTGTGGAAAAGGCTTTGACAAACTTGACTTCTGTAAAAGTCACGATTTACATATAACTTTGGCTGCTCATCTGTGATGATCATTTGGCTTGCAGGGTTCTACTGACTAACATTTGCTTATGCATTTTTGTATATGTTTAGATAAAATTTGCCAATTTGTGTCAGGTTCACTGTAGAATTTGTATTAGAGAATCCACTAAGTGCAGACAAGTACTTTTGTAATGAACACATGTTCTATGAAAGTCTTGGATTCCAAGCATTATTTTATCAAAACACACAGATAAGCTATATACATGATGTTGATATATAAGATGATGATGTGTTTTGCATGATATTGCATAACATGAGTGGCCATTGGGTGCCTGCATTTCTTTGCTTTAGTACAATGACAGATCTTATCAGATATAATAAAGCTGATGTAAAAAACCTCATTCTATGCCCAAAGTTACTCCTTGTTTGTCTCTTTTCTTTTTAGGATGGCTCTAAATCTTTGATTGTCATTTGCCTTATGACAGATTCCCATTAAACGTTTTTTATGTTAATATCTTCTGCACTAAAACATACAGTGCTCAAAAGCTTTAGATTTTGATAACCAAAATAATAGGGTAGAAAATCAATTATTGATATACATTGTATCATCTTCTGAGAACAAAATGACATGGGAGCAGTCAATGGAAACCAAAATCCTTAACTCTCCGAGGGCTGGATTAAAAAATCACGCAAAATAAAAAATTAAATCACAAAATAGTCAAAGATTCCTGAATTTATTAATTATGGCTTATGATATGACTCAGTGTATAGCCCCCATGTGCCTGTATACAGTCCTAGGAACATCTTTTGATACTTCTGACAAGATGGCAGATAGTGACCGGTGGGATCTTCAGCTGGACCTGGATCAGGGCATCAGTGAGCGCCTGGACAGTGTTTGGTGCTTGATTTTGGTCTCGATAACACCCCTCAGGGTAGTACATTTCCGGCTAGCAGAGAATGGACCTTTATCCTGAGCCACTTAGCCATTGCCGCTTACACATTTGCTGTCAGCATATGCTGACAAAAAGAAAAAATAGAAAACGTACAAAAAACATTACTGTCCAATTACAGACAGGTTCAGTTTGCTGCTGTATTGCTGAATGGCAGTATTGATAATTAAGGCCACTGTCTGGCAGGGCTGAGTAAATGTTAGTACTGGATGGACAAATTAATAGATCCTTGGATGGGTTCAGCTCCCCCATAAACAGTTCAGCTGTTTTTTGGAAGATTTGTTTCCCCAATAGGTATTGGAAACCTGCTGTTAATATGTTGTACCAGTAGATGGATCTTTTGAGTTGTTGTTTCTTTGGGATCTTCCAATATATCTGAAGTAGGGATATATAGCAGAAATGTTAGTTCATGAGTTGTACAGTTAAAGTGGAACTACAGTAAAGAACCCATGATCAGACAGGTCATGATTGTAGAACGAGACAGGCAGGTCCCCTCTGCAATAATTCCTCCTAATCATATCTAGCACAAAACTAAGTTGTGTATGCGCAGTCAAGTTTTTTGAGGGGTGAGGAAGACTGTATGATCGGAAACAATTTGTGCTTTACACATCTTGGAAGACCAGCAATGGAAGCTTTGTAGTCAGAGCTTGAGGTTCTGTAGAGCTGGAAGTGACAAAGCTAATCAGAGATCACTAGGACAATTAGCCATCTACTCTAATCTGCCAAAACATTAAAACCACCAGCCTATTGTGTAGGTCACCCATATGCTGCAAAAATAGCTCAGACCCATCAACGATACAACCACACTGATAAAATGGTGATATCAGCTGCTAAAATCTTTCCATATCTTTTCACCCGCACTGCCTCTGCCTGCCAACCTTCTTCCCATGCTGCTGTTTTTTTTCCCCAGGTAAATGATTCATACACACCCAGCTATACACCTGGTTATATTCAAACCATAATTTATCACACCAAGCCACCATAGCCCAGTCCCTACATTCCCATTGTAGGCAGTTTAGTGGTGGAGAGGGGTTAACATGGACAGTATTGACTGGTCCGTGGCTGTAGGCTCCTATGCAATGTGCCAGCAATATGTTTATCAGCAATTTATAGCTCTTTTGTGCGAGTGTACCAGCAGACCTAGCTTTGCCTGTTGCTTAAACCATCAGTGAGCTTTAGATGCCCATGACAATGTCATCAATCCAAGGCAGAATGATGAGCGACATTGGAGGAACACTGTATGCATGTCAGATTTTCACCTGAGACAGGCAGAAATTATCTGACCTGTGTATGTAGCGTATATGTGTTGTATCTTACCATCTTTTAAGATTAATTCTGCTTCAGTAAACTGTAAATACTGCTGACCGGCAATGTGTTTTCTACACAGTATAAATACCCCATTACAAAACATCTCCTAATGGTACAATCTCCCTCACGTGTGTCAATAAACGTTCTTGTTATTTCACTGTAAGACAAGTGCTCTTGGCTGAATTCCACAACAGATGTTAGTTTAAACAGCATTTCTGCTTTGTTTATTTAGCTATGTATGTCTAAGTTACATGTAGGATATTGCTTTATACCCAAAAGCTATTACAATTAATGTGCATTAGGACATTGAGGACTTATTCCGGAGTGGTTGTTAATAGAAATATCTTTGCAGTGCCCATGCACAATTGTGCTCACTAAATGCCAGTGATTAGGTTGTCATATCTTTGGACACTGGTTAGGAACCTCTGTAATTGGCTCCTGATACCTTAATCACTATAAAATAAATCCTAATGATCATCTTGTTAAGACATAGCCATGTTCTCCCTCCCTGTCATTGTCAGGTCTTTTCAGATAGACAGAAAAAAAAAAAAAAACTATTGTGTATTATTATTACTAATGCACAGATCCATTTACTACCTGAAAGCTTTATAAAGGAAAAACTTTTACTGTCGTTTGAGCCAAATCCTCCTCTGTTTGTGTCTCACACACTTCCCTTCCCAGACACTTCAGCTCACAGTGGAATGGTTTCTGTGACAAAGGCAGTGCTGCCAATCCAGAAAGCAGTGGGCGGGATTAGCAGTGGCTGGGTGATGACTGACAGCTTATAGGCTTGTGAATCAGCAGTGCTGATAGCCACACCCCTTTAACATGTTTATTCCCCCACTGTAGTATAACCAGGCACAGCCTGCATGAGAGTGGAAACTCTGCTCTGAACTAGGAAGCTGTGCAGCATTGTTGCCACACCATCACAGGAAGCTGCATAAGGTGGCTGTCACTATCAGAATCAACAGATATTTTATTTATACCTTTTTCCCTTTTTTATTTTATGTCTTTTAAAATATAGTAGTTTAATGTCAAAATAGTTGCCAGTATGTGTAGTGCATTGAAAAAACAATATTTCCTTGGATAACTAATTGCAGCAAAAGCTTTGTCTTTAATGCCTACAGGCATAACCCACAGGTAACCTAGACACTAGGATGGAGTGTCTCTATGCCTGTTGTAATTCGGTTTGCATAATACATACAAGCTGTCTAAAGGTAAAACATTTATTTTTTGATTCCTCTACCTGCTTACAGAAAGGTGAGTCCTACTATAATTTCCAAAAACTGCCACTCACTGATGCTCTGCCTACCTATTTGTGGGTAGAAGGCATTAAAAATTGGTTTTAATGGTTGGATGAAAAAGTATATTCCCATTCCTACACTACTCCTAAAAAAGCAGAATAAATTCTGTGAAACACATTGAGACAAAAGGAAAACTAAAGGAATTACTTTCTCATACTTATATAAGTCACAATTGTTGTTAATATTAAGTATGTAATTGAATATCGGTGAGAAATATCTTTTTGAATTAAAATGATAAAAAATGATAAACAATTTTAACTAAGTATATGTGATAAACGAATTGTCTAAAAAGTCTCTTCATCAACTTTCCTTTTGAGAAAGTATTTTTTGTATATGTAAACCTAACTTTGCCTAGAAGGTACACAGGTAAGTCAGTCTCATGGTGCCCTAATTAGGTCCAACTATTTCGATTTGATGGAACCAAAGGTCTGAAAGTAAGGGACACATTCAATGTTCTAGATTCAAGAGTGAAGAATCATGCAAAAGATAGCCCAGATATTTCACATCTCATGGGAGTGTGTTGGGTTTGTTATTACCACTATCCTGGACATGCGCAAGCTTTCAGCGAAGTGGGTGCCCAAATATTTGAACAGTGATCAGAAGAAGGAACAAGTTGAAGCATCCAAAGCTGTTTTGGCCAATTGTGAAGCTGCACAGGACTTTTTGGCTAGGTTGGTGACTGAGGATGACACCTGGCTCCACATCTGTGATCCTGAAACCAAAGAACAGTCAAAGGAATGGGGCCACAGCGGGTCCCCGCGGCCAAAGAAGTTCAGAACCCAGAAATCAGCTAAAAAAGTAACTGCGTCCGTTTTATGGGACAAAGACAGTATTTTGTTGGTGGACTACCTACCTCAGGCCTCTAGTATCACGGGACAATATGCTAACCTCGTGGACCAGCTGAAGGAGGCAATTAAGACGAAAAGCCGTGGAAAGTTGACCAAAGGGATCCTTTTTTATTGGTCCATCATCCCCCCATCTCACCTGACCCGGCCCCTTCAGACTATTATCTGTTCCCGAATTTGAAGAAACACCTGAAGGGGCAACGTTTTGAGGACATTTCTGATGTCAAAGATGCTGCTGAGAGCTGGTTTGCGGCCCAACCGAAGGACTTTTATTTGAACAGTCTAGAAAGGCTGCAACTACGCTGTACCAAGTGCATCAGTTTCAGGGGGGAATATGTTGAATAAATGTTTTATTTCATAACTCTGGCTCTCTTGTTTCTAGGCAAAGCCAGGAATTTCTCAGCACCCCCTCTTATGAGTGCTGTACACACAAGACTGTTGTGTTTTTTAAGTAAGAGGGGGAACAACGAGTGAGCAGCACCCCACTGTGCTCTCTTCCCTTGACTTGTATAGCGGTTGTTCCTCATCAGATGTTCATTGATTTGTCCTGATGTAAAACCCAGAATTTAAAATGAACAACCCCAGAAGAGCTAAAAAAAGGGGCTAGATGGTGATGGATTTCCTGAAGCCAAAAAATGAGACTTGCTGCAGCTTTTATTGTACACTGTGAAAAGTTAATCATAATACAGAAGAGGAGCCTGAACAGCTGCAATACTGAACTTTAGGCTGAAATTCAGCTATGGATTCTCATAGCTGATCTCTTGTTTACATATTAACAGTACATTAGTGTGTACTCACTTAGATCTTGACAATCTAGTATTAAGTAGTGAGGCTCAAAGAGTATTCCGCTCTTGGATTTTTCTTTATCTTTAGACTTAAATCACCTGACAGGTAAACATACACATTGCCAGAGTTCATTGTGAGCAGTTCAGAAGCAGAGTATTTTGTACCTTATGCAATTGGTCATGTTGGATTAGGTAAAAAACTTATTTATGCAATAAATATTCTTGTAAATTGATGTGCAAAGATCACTAACACCATCTATGCAGCAATTTTCAGTAGTTTTATTTGGCTTGGCAAATATTTTATTTAGTTAGTTTTGTCAGTAAATTGGAGACAATATTACAAAAAAAAGAAAAAAAAGCAAAGTCTGATAAATATTAAACTAAAGCAAAGGTTACATGTAAACATGTTGAAGTCTAGGTCAGTGGCTTCTTTCCTATACACCTGTACACACATTTCCATTTGAGATTCCTGCCAGAGATGCCTGTTTGAGTAGCAGCAACACAAATGATCAAAGGTCAGTGAGGATTTCTGATCTACTAATCCAACCATTCAATGACTATATTAATGATAGCTTTTTATTTTCTATTATTTACATGTATTACTAGCTTACAATATCTTACAGCGACCATACAACTTACATTAAGATGAGATATTCAGACTGCTGAATTTTTTTTAAACCTGATACATACCATTCATGTGTATTACAAACAGGTGCTTTACCTGCCATAGAGTGTCTTTGTCAGTCTGTTGTGCCCTCCGTAAACCCAAAGGTAGACTGTTTTTATTAGCAAAAATCGGGGGTGGCTTATTTGATGGGGATGCCTTATTTTCGGGAAACACGGTAGGTTTCGTAGGGAGCAGCGGTTTCATAATCAGTACAGTAAGTACCAATGGCCACGTTTTTTTTTTATAACCTCTATTATAGCCTGAGGCTTTCTCCACTTTTAAAGTTGTAAATGCTATATGGCTACAATAAAGTTGTGATCATGCCACTTGGTAAAAATGGCAAAATTCTTTTCTGTTTTAAAATCGGTAGTTTTAAAATTAGTATGAATTGAAAAAATAGAAGTATTTGTGTAGAAATTATACATTTTTTTGATATTTTTTAAAAAGTATAGAAAAGAGCTCAACAAATAATTACACACAGTGAAAATCCAAAATCAGTGTGCTAGCAATACCCCAAAATGGGAATGTAGCAATACAGGAAAATGAAAGAGCTGCCAGGCCACAGCTAGGCCATCATAGCAAATAAAACAGCGCATCAAATTTTGCAATTATGAAAAAAAGGGAATTGAACATACGCAACCTGCAGGCATTTCATCATGGTTGCCACATTCTGAGAATGATGAAAACTAAATTAGTTATAAATGGGCATAAACAAAAAAAAAACATAATGGAAAATATGAAAGGACATGGAGGCCAAAGCTACTAAATCACAACCCTGAAGAGCTCAACTCGGGCCCAGGTCTAAAGTGATACAATTTTGTAAATGAAATCAGCCAAAAAAAATTAGAATATAATGGGATAAAGGGGTGAAAAAAACGAATTAGTCTTGACTAAGGGTTATTAAAGGGCTTACATTTAAAGTAATTAATAAGTGTAAACTACAGTAGTAGATTTAATATACATATGAGTACATATAACTTAGGCTATGTGTACATGTTGAGATGATTCTTGCTGATACGAATAGTTGTGCTAATCTCAGGTGAGAATCTGACATGTGTACAGCAATCACCCAACGTTGGTCATGGACGACCAACGAAGAATGACTGCTGTACAAGTCAATCGGGAAGAGCACATTGGGGTGTCACTCACTCGCTCTCCCCCCTCCCCTCTCCATCTAACAGAACACAGCTGTGTGTACAGTGCCCGTTTGTTCATATCTCACATTTATTTGTGGAAATGATCATAAAAGATTGTTTCCAGCGACAGAAAATTACACGTGTCTACACAGCCATAGCTCTGCAGATTGCACAGGAAGAATGTGACCTATGTGATACTTCTTCTGCCCTTGCCTTGGCCTGGCCCTGCCTTTCACATTGCCTCCTATTGTTGGCCTCCTTCTACCAGTTTGAGCCCCTTTGTGCAAGGAATATTGGGAGGCTTATATTTAGGTACTTGCACTAACTAATTACCAATTCAAAAAAACATTTCACAATACCCACCTGCATTAAGTGTTCTTTCATATTAGTTTATTTGTTCTGCTTTATTTAAATTGTTTGGGTAGAGTCTTGGTGGAGTCAGGTGGATAATCTTTTTGGCTTTCATACTATTAATATACTTCTGAAATACTATTTCATACTAACATAATTAAACCTAAACAATAGTGAAATAATAATAAACAAAACAAGGAACCTGAGTCCCATTGTTCCAGCTCTTGGTAAGTAGCTTTTAAGCACATAGCACTATGGAAACCTTTCATTTAAAGACGGGTACAAACACATACAAAGAAAGCATTGTCTAACTGCAAGATCAGGCAGGATACAAGAAAAAGTAGAACATTGAATACATTACTTTCATTTCTTTCTGCAATAAAGTTTTATCATTTCCTGGTATAAATATTATTTATACTGAACTATCTTATTATAGTAAATTTTATAGAAGATGTTTTCATGATGAAAGGAATTTAGTAATTGGGCAATGCCAGGAGAAATGATGAAATGCAGAAACCCACAGCAACCTCAATATCATATTAAGACATAATAACAGCCAAAACATTTTTTGTTTAGTTTTCAGTGAAAAAAGGTTTACATTGCTGTCAGGTTTTTATTGCTGTCTATATACCAGTTAATCTTGCTCCCTAAAGCAGTAAGCAAGCAAAAAGTTCCAAAATGGTAATACTGTACTTTTTTTTGAGATGGAGACATAATCCTGCCCCTGTACAAAGCATTGGTCAGACCACATCTGGAATATGCAGTCCAGTTTTGGGCACCAGTTCACAAAAAGGATTTTATGGATTGGAGAGAGTGCAAAGAAGGGCAACTAAACGAATTACCCAATTACAGAGATTTCTTGAACTAAATCTATAAAGAGACATCGAAGGGAGGATATGATGACTCCGAAAAAATATATAAATGGTCCATGTAGAGAGCTAGCTACTAAATTATTCACCTTAGGGTCATTACAAAGGACAACTGGGCGCTTATTGCATTTGGAGAAAAAGAAGTTTAATCTCTGCATAAGGAAGGTATTCTTCACAGTAAGGTCTGTGAAAATAGTAGTTTTAGCACATTTTATAGAATGCTTTAGGAAAAAGCTAGATACTCTTCAGAAGCACAGAAAATACCTGGTTAATAAAGTTTTATTGTAAAACTGTTGATCCATGGAACATCTGATTGCCTCACGGGATCAGGTCTCCACTGTGGTGAGCAGCGAAAGCCAACAAACTTAACAGTCCTAAGAGGAAGAAGCAGCCAGTGCAGGGATTGTTAGGAAAATGTATTTTCAGACCAGGGGCATGCACACCCCTTCCCTAGCCTGGTGCCAAGGAACGGATAGCTGGACTGCATGAACAAGGTTCTGAGGGCACACAAGCCGGATACTAGGGAAAGAATGGCAGGCGTGCAGGTAGACATATGACTGTGCAAACGGGTGTGGGGGCCCCTGTCTGGGGCCCTTGTCAGGTGCACACTTTCCACAATGGTATTATCACCCCTGCCAGTCACTATCGACAAACCTTCTGACTTGCACTCTATAGCTGCACCATTGACATACAAAGTAGTGTAGACATCAAATTTCTATGGCAGCTGTACACAGGCTTTCATTGAAGGTCAGTAATAGCAATGAATGTTTTTCCTGCTTAAAACTTTCAGTTTTTTTCCACTTGATTACTTTGGCCTTCTGCCTTTTGCATACACCCATTCCTCTATCATCCTACAGAATAAGTTGTGAATATGTTATTCATGTATAATAATTCAATGGTTAAGCAAGAACTGGGAGCATTATATATAATTACTTTGTTTGTATGAAAGATTAGCAACATTGTCTCACACTATTTCTAAAGTGTCATACTTAACATAAACTGGGAGTAAACAGTTTAGAGCAGCCTTTGTAGGGTGTTTCTCCAAAGTAACACTTGAAATAATGTTTAGATCTCAGGGAACTTATGCTAAAACTAATTAAACGCGGATCAGTGGAAAAAATGCACTGCTATTAATGTCACTCTTATAGACAGCTAAAACAATCATTTGTGTCCTTCAACTGGTTCTGCCAAGTGGCATTGGCCCAGGAAATATGCACCCACCAACAAATGGGAGGTCAATCAACCACAGGTCAAAGAAACTTTATGATGAACCCTAGGGTTTAACAAAACCCTTTTTGGGGAATAGTGTTTTCCTAGTTTGACGAATATAAGAAAAAAATGGTTTTCTGCTTGGAAAAGGGTAGGATCCTGTTCAATAATCTTTTACAAAGTATGAGGAAAATATAAAACAAGATAGTGTTAAGCCTTTTTGATTTTACCCTAATCTCTTGTTTGCAGGCCTTTGTGTTCCTAATTGTTTGTATTTCATAAACATCAACTTTTGGAAATACTTGGCCAGGTATATTAGAAATTAAAAATAATATTCTTAAAAAAATAATGACATTTGTAAAATACATAGGTAATTCAAAGTAAGCATACAATTAAGAAATATAATCTTGACTTTATATGTAAAAGTCAAGCACTGCCTCTCACTAGTCAGGGAGACCACAAGAACCATTATGATGGCTTAGAGGTGGAGGAGTAATGCAAAGCTCAATTTGTATCGGAAAAGTAAAGATATATTTATGGATATGTATAGTCTATATGTATGGATCCAGTATTTCATATAAATATGTAATGCTTTGCAATTTTCACTAAAAGACTCAGTAGTTTCAAAAAAGTTGTTGGAAGGAACCACTGAGACTTTCAAGAAAGATTTCTTTTTGATGGAGTTGTGTTTGACAACATGGGCAGTAAGGAAGATTTTACTCTCCATTTGCATGCAAAGTTTTTAATCAAACTTTTTCTCCAACTGGGTCACCTTGAAATACCACTGGTGTTGCCTACGGCCACACCACCCTGAATGTTCCAGATCTCGTCTGATCTCAGAAGTCAAGCATGGTTGGGTCTGGTTAGTATTTTGATGGGAAATGTTGTCAAATTGACAATAACTGGGAGTTTCCAGTGATTGACAATCGGTATTTGTCAAATTGTAAGGTTCGGGTTTGGAGGATACCCAGTGGGAACTTGCGTGCATCCATGCCTTCTATAGCCCTGAAGATACCAGGTAGGCTTTCGACTCTTTAGGCTGGTTGCTTTACATACATGCCTTTACCAAATCCTTAGGTAAAAAAAAAATCATACACAGAAAATGTTTGGGTATATGCTTTATTTACAATCAAAGTGTTTTTTGCCACATTAAAGAGTCGCTGACACAATGTTACAATCAAGTTGTAAAGGATGAAAAAGTCTCCAAAGCCACACCTGAAATCCCCCAAATTGTGTTAACTGTATACCTTTTTCAATTAATTGCTAAAAAAGCATTTTCTGTGTATTGTAAACAAACAAAACTAAGTAGGCACTTTTGTTAGTGATACAAAAACAATTCATGACTTCATAAAATTGCTTCATGAGATAAAATAATGATTCACCTTTTATAGTTTCGCATTAAACAAATACTAACTTTTGCAACACTCTCTTGGCTGAATATAGCATGGCTATGGCACAATAGATCTGTGTATAGTTTCTGGAGGAAAAGAAGTAGTTATTTCATGCATAGCTATAGGCTCCACATTTTATTAAAACACAGGCATCATACAGTAGATAAGCTTTTTTTAAACTGTGACTATATTCTATGCCGTGATCAGACCAATAATACAATTTTTAAAGTGTACAATACATACAAACAGTGTTACATAAATATCAATGCACAGCAATTATGGATAATCACGAATGTAACATAAAAAATGAGCATTTAAAAGGAAAAGGAACATTAGGATTATAATTCTCTGCATATTTTATTGATAAGTACTGTTGAAATAAAAGTATTAGAATGATTCTTTTTTTGCAACCTTTGCTAGTATTTTAGTTACAGTAATAAGGTTCAGAACTTTTTTTCCATAGTATACAATGTGTAACACTAATTTGCCTGTAAGGAAGATCCAATTGGAGATATGGTTTTATCTTTTCAGGCTTGGCTTGCAGGGGAAAATCCAGGGCAATGAAGTTCATGTTAATTAAAAGAACAATGTGCTTACAGCAATGGCCAGAATTTCTCCTGCCCCATTTCTTCCTGCTGTCTGAACGTCTGACCTTGCTTGGGATTTTCCCCGCACAGATATGCTGGGAAAGAATTTCATAAGAGGCTCATTGTATTCAAATTTTTTTCTTTTCTGGACTAACAACTAACTGTAGTATCTAATTAAGAAAAATGATAAAAGGTAGAAATCTTTATCACTTTGATCTATTTTGATATACAGCAGATACAGATGTTAATTTCTTGTTTTTTTTAACAAGATCAGTATAATATGCAAAGTAGTAAAGATAATTTCCAATTCAAAAACATAGCTGAAACAGCGTTGCATAGCCCTGGTCCCTAACATACAACTCAATACCCTAAAGTCTTACTGTACTTTTGAAATGAATACTATTGCAGAAAGCACACTTATCCCATCTGCCTGGATTCTCAGATCTGAATCAATATGGGATCCTATATTTAGACTGTAAATATGGACAGTGGCACTGGAATCAAGGCTATGTGACAGGGCACTATTAAGAATTGCACCAATGCATATGATGCAGGAGTTACCACAGTGCAGTTGTGTGAATGGGGCCTGAATTGTACACATGTCCAACTTTTGATAATAAAAAGAACTATAAACTTTCACAATTTCTGCAGAATGTGGGCCAAGCACATAAACAATAGTGATTTATGTACAACTACAATTGCAAATGTTTGAAGATAAATAGCACAGTGCAAACTTATCCAATAGTCCAACCAGCATAAGCAGCAACTACCAGATTGCCAGCTTGGTTATAGGGTCAGAAAAAGTCCTCCAATTAATGTATGTATTGCCAATATTTACCACTTTATACCAGTTAAGGGTGTTCAGAAGAGCTGATGCATTGGGCCTGATTTATTAAAGCTTTCTAAGACTGGAGAACATAGACTGGTATATGAGAACCTGGAATATCCCACAAACTTGAAATGGATCTAGTCCAGAATTGAAAACAATTGCTAAATAATAGGAAAAGCAGAAGCTTCCAAATCACCCAGGTTCTCCCATGATAGCTATGATAGCCTATCTTCTCCAGTCTCAGAGAGCCTTAATAAATCAGGCCTATTGATCTAATTATGGGCAATAGAAGGCTGCCAGCACTAGTAACATTTGTGTTGATGTGACACTATTAACCCCCCCTGACGGTAGCCACACTCGGGGTAGAAAAAAAAACTCCTACCTACTCCCCTAGATCCAACGGCATCCTCAGGGATCCCCGGTTGGCTTCTTCATCCCATCCTCGATGTGATGCATAAAGCATTGGTACACTGGGGAGGCGTGGCGGGAAATTTCAAAGTGGATTACATTGTAATCTGCTTTTAAAACATTGATTACAGTAAAAAAGTTATAAAAAATAAATCCAAATAATAAATCCAAAAGTTTATTCTATTATTGTACCCTTGTTTAGACCAATTTTAAAATGTTTTTAAATGTTTACATTTTTTATATAAATTATTACATTCATTATTTTTTATAATCATTATTTATTATTATGTATTATATTTTAATTTAGGATTTGTGTTTCAAACTTACCATACCCGGGAGTTATTCCAAAGAATTACAGGCCTAAAATATTAAACAAAAATTTCCATGCAAAACAATGTACCGCTTTTGACATAAAAATACAGACATAATTAGACCGCCAGGGAGGTTAAGCAATACAAACTGGATGGAAGTGACATGCAGTTCATCCAACAGCTAATATTTACTAAAACACACTTCAGGAGGTTTATTTTTAAGCAGATAGGTTGTGGTTCTATTAGCTAGAACATTTATTTCCACACATGGAACAACCATAAGCTGTTTGGCAATTTTATGCAACATTTGTATCCAAGATACCACGACATTGCAACAGTTTTTGGCAAACGTTAACACGGTCTGTGGTCAGATTTATGGAGTGGAATTTTTGAATTTTCAGCTTACTAATGACAAACCTTCCACCCTATTAAGCTCAACATATCTTAATACCTCCTCCACCATTCAGGTTACTCATGGCTGAGCACTATATACTGGGTAGGAAGGGAAGAGATCACGTTTAAAGTAAATCTGCCACTGAAGAAGGCTGTCATTTCTGAAAATTGTAGTTGGCTGGATACTATGCTGTCTCTCTTAATTCAATATTATTCAAGAATTCTCACCCTGAATTGTTAATACTTGTATACAGCATACTTGTTCTAGGTCAATGTGTCAAAATACTGAGAAACAGGGATTTAGATTGAGAGGCAGAAATAATCAATTTTGTTAAAAGAGAAAACTAAGAACGAGATATATCCATTGTATTAGCATACGCAAAGAAAAGGAAAGAAAATATTTCTACAGAATCTTTGTAGACCCTCAAGAAGGGTATAGAGTAGGGAGAACTTGGTTAGCTATGGTATGGGAGATACAAGAACTGTATTGCACATCAAACTGAAGGCAAAAGAATATAAATCTTGCCACACACATAACAGTGTAAGTGTACAATACCTATTCAATGAACGTTTCATCAACAACTATGTAGTGTGAAGGTCTACAATGACCAACTTGTCACTAGACATGAGCGCTATTACCCTGAGAGTATCTCTAAGGCAATGCAAATACTGACTTTTAGAAAGCAAATATGAACTGCAGGTGACTCTGTTGAAGCTTCTATAATGCGGATTGTAGGGACAACTTGGAACCTAGTAAGTGCTCTCCAATAGGTATTTGAGAATATTCCATATACAAAGTATGGAGAATGTAAACAGTGAAAGGTGAAGGCTCCAAAAGTGTTAACCCAATCTGGACATCACAACCTAATAAGTCATTGACATTAAAGAACTTGGCAATCAGTAAAATCTTTAAAGCTTGAACTCCTTTCCTACAGGTCAGGTAACTACTAGGAAGCAAACCCAGGATCAAGGCAAAAACATCAGAAATTCAAGACTCAACCTGCCTTGTGAAACCATATCTGGGGGATTTGTCTTTCACAAAACAGACCTTGGGGGCAATAATCCCGTGTCCTGTCCATGTACCAAGCAAAAGTTAAAGATTTCCCACAGTGGAGTAGCTCTGGCAGCAATAATAACAAATTTTAGTATAGTGAGGGAAGGTGAAGGTTTGTATTGCTATGTCCTTCCTGACCTGCTTTATAGCGACAAATTTGATATCTTATAGGAAAATACCGTCAACAGGATAAAAAAAGTTTTGGCCAGAAGAAGTTCTGTCATGTATTTGTGAAGATGCATTGCACAACAACAAACAGAACACAAAGTTCCAGTACTACATCATAGAACCTAATAAAACAAAGCAAACATTAGATGCAAATCACACATCCAGTCTAACTAAAATAATAATCTCATACAGAAGGAAATGATTAAAAAAAAAACAGTCTTCTGTGTAATCCTATTATCTTTTTATGCATTGTTACGAAATTATGGCAATTCACTGACAGGGAAAATACTACATACTTTATGATGTATTTGATGTACAGTGAGTATTGCTAGCATCTAATAAGAAAGCAAATATAATCATTTGAATAAGAAAAGTTGATGAAGAGGGAGACTTGGCCAACTGCCACAAAAAGATGGCTGTACTGTAAATCAGCCCCGACCACAAAGCAACTCAGCGCCCCCACTCAGCAATTCGAGGCATCCTACTCTCACACATACTGGTGGTGGATTACTCACACATTGCAAGATGCTGATGGAAGGGCTATGAAAGCCCATGGGCTGTTTGTCCCTTAAGACTTGGGTGGAAGTCAAGATGTCAATGCCAAAGGTATTTTGATTTCACCATCTCATGTCACAGGCTGAGGAAACACTACAAAGGTAATAAGGTGTTGATACTGATGGCAACCAGTGCTGGGAATTTCTGCTCACCACTACTTGGCTTATTGCCATAAACACAGGATAGTCCTGCACATTCTAGTCTGCAAACCTCTCTCCAGAAATATTGCAGCAGTGCAATAGAGACCCAGCCTGTGGGCTTTTTCATATTGAGGTGCATTATCTTAATGGCTTCCCAACGAACAGCCACCATGTTTTAGATACTAATTTAACCTCCCTTGAGGTCCTATTATGACAGTAATTGTGAATGTCAAAGTGGTACATTCTGTTTAAATTTTCCACCAGGTCACGTCCCCCTGGGCCTTTCCGCTGCACGCTCCCATGTTTCATTTTTCACCCTGGGG
The DNA here is from genome assembly GCF_032062135.1 of Pyxicephalus adspersus. NCBI lineage: Eukaryota > Metazoa > Chordata > Amphibia > Anura > Pyxicephalidae > Pyxicephalus > Pyxicephalus adspersus. Next base: position 29,755,367 of record NC_092861.1, on the reverse strand, counting down.
ATGCAAGGCCAGTGGACACAGATGCCAGGTGGGCGTTGCCGGAGGATGCTACGGGCTTGTGGGGACCAGGCAAGCCCTTTACAATGCCACCCCGAGTGTGGCTTGGGGTTACCGCTTTTGGTACTGAAAATTAACTTGAGTAACACTCAGAAATACTGCAAGGAAAGTTAAAGGACATGTCTTTGCATTGGGACCTTCTTTCCTTAACACACCAACCTAAATTTATTATAACAAAAATTGGAACTAGATTTGACCATATTGAGCGTGAAATGCCTGAATATGCAGTGGTCCATAATGAATTGGTGAATTCCTACAAAACTTTTACAATGGACCTTCATCAAATCAAGCCTAAACTCGCCTATGTGGAAGACAGGTTATGCAGAAATAATGAGAAGTTCCGAGGCATAGATGTCCCACTCATAGATTTGATTTCCTTTAGTCATTTATTTTACATAATATACCTGAGGTTACAATGTCTAAGATAGCTATTGATAGAACCCATTTGATTCTTCTAGTTACACCTTTTTCCCATCAATGAGAAACTGATGCAATTGATGAGAAATATTTAATCACTTCTGGATCCACACCCGTCTACATGCACTTTTTACAGGCTACTGTTACACTAAGAAGAAAACGTATAAAATTTAACAAGACCTTAAGGCTTCAGAAAATTCCATATCAATATGGATACCCTATGTTACCTAGGATTACATCAATTAATGCAAAATGATTTATAAGCCCTCGTAATTTTAGACCCCAATGCTAGATACAATATTCTAGAATGTGATATTAATTATAGGCCATATATTATTGTGAATCTATATGCTCCTAATACTAAACAAATCTTTTTTAAAAATAATATTGTATAGGAGCATGCAGTCTAGAAGACAATAGAAACTTTAACTTGGCATCGAATACTTGGATGAACACCTCATCACTACGTAGAAGAATTTGAACTTCTATCCAATTCTTTTTTCATAAAGAAGGCCTTTAGGACATTTGGAGATGCCTTCTTAAAAAAAAAAAATCACCTGTTATTCAACGTCTTACAAATTGTTTTTCCATATAGACTTGTTCCTGATGGATCAATGCCTTCTTCAGAAAATCCAGACTTCGGACAATTATATCATCACATTGCCGGACCATGCTCCAATTTCTGTTGCCTTCTTAAGCACCCTGCATATACATAACTAATTATGGAAAACTTCAAGAGTTATTTTAATTGAATAAAATATTACAGATGTTGACCCTTTCACTGCTTGGAATACTTATGGGCTTCTGACTAAGACGGTATCCTGGAAGAGGAAATTAAGAATGCAGCAATTTAATGATCCTATGACTAAGTTTAGAGCATAAGAGTCAAAACATAAATATGCCACCTCATTGCCCCTTCCCTATCCTACTGGAGACATACCAAGGTGATGGGGGCAAACCTTGACATTATTGACTGATCCCATAGTATTTTTATTGTTAAACAGGATTTATATAGCGCCAACATATTACGCAGTTCTTTACAATAAAGGGGTTGCAAATGACAGATGCATACAGACAGGAAGAGAGGACCCTGCCCAAAGGAGATTGCAATCTAAGAATGAAATGGAACTTTTGGGCACCATTTAGCATGATTTAAGACTACTAAAATGCCCAGATTCTGATTTTAACCTTTTTAGGATTTTACCCTATTATTTATTTAAAGCTCCTGTATCTATCTATATCCCTACTATAGCATGGTACCTCTATAGAGCTTCTATGTAAAGCTAAGAAAACACCTATTTTTATGAATTATTCTATTTCGAATGAGCAGAGAAAAGGCAATATGATCAGTAATTGAATTTACCAAATGTGTGAACCATTGAGATGCTTTTCCAAAGATTAAGACTCCATTTATAATTGCCAAAAATAGTTCTATGATATCTTCTCATTACTGGTGATAATGGCCCTGATTTATTAAAGCTCTCCAAGGCTGAAGAGAATACACTTTCATCAGTAAAGCTAGGTGATCCAGCGAACCTGGAATGGATTTGGGCCAGGATTGAAAACACTTGCTATCAAAAAGCAAATTACGTTGAAGAACAAATGAACAAATGTCCATTGCAGGTTTTCTGGATGACCTAGCTTCACAAATGAAAGTGTATCCTCTCCAGCCTTGGGAAGCTTTAATAAATCAGGCCCAATATGTCCTTGTTGGTACGCTTGTACCAATTTACACTTGTGGGGGGCAATGTGTAAATTAGTAGCTGAAGTGATTGGAATTCAAAAGTAGCCCTTACCAGCACTGCCTAATCTCGGTATTGGCTCATACCCTACCGAATAATGGTTGGTATGAATTAATTTCCTCTTTGTTAATGGACAGGAGATTGCAAGCTGATGGAAGAGATTTGAGACACTAAGCATGTAAGATTTCATACATAGGGTAAACAAGCTCAATATGAAAAGCCGATGGAAATGCATAGCCAATAAAAATCATAAAGCAATGATACTTATGTTTACTACCAATGGTCTGTCTGGCATCCCAAATGCACAGTATTGTTTTGATCAGTGTGATCGGACAGTGTTGGAATGGCCCCTGCAGGCGGATAATGGATCTTTTCATATTTTTAGCACTTGGTTATTTATGTTCAAGATTGAAATTATAATATGGATAACAAAACTAGGTGTTGTCATCTTTTATCCCGTGGGATAATGTTTCTGATGCTGAACTGTAGTGTGTTTGGTACAGTATATGAAAAAATTTCAATAAAATAAAAAAAAGTATACACTTTTAAGGATTCATGTATCATGACATCAAAACAGTGCTTAATTTGGTCCTTAACATGTTTTAAAATGATTTTAATCTAACCTCATGTGCAAAACAGCACACAACACATTCCTCCATGTCATTATTTATTTACCAAAAATGATGCCAAAATGTGGAAGCCATGTGTTAATAGCTTATAGAACCACCTTTAGTGGCGATATCTTGAAATAATAATTTTCTGCATGACTTTATCAGTCACACACATCATTGTAGAGGAATCTGGGCCTGCTATTTTTTGCAAAATTGCTTCATTTCATTAAGCTGCTTGGGCATTCATTTATGCACAGCTTTCCTAAGGTCCCTCCACTACCAATGGTACTGATAGCCCCTGCTTTCCTCTCCAGTATACCTAAAGTTAATAAAGCAGGCGGGTCAGAATGATACTCAGACATTTGCAGAATAATAATAAAAGATAATCTTCAAAATAAAATATTACATCACTTACATCATGTTCTGATAGGAACATTTTATAGATTTAGTTGCTTACAAATTAATATTATTCTCACATGCACAATGCTCAAACACATCTTCAATGATTACAAAAAACAAATAACATTCACCTTCTTATAAGTATAAAATAGTCCATCATTAGGTAAAATACACCAGGTCATGTACTAATTGAATTATATACACAGTTCTAAAAACAAGAGATAAATAAGCACTAACAGGGTCTGTATCACCTACAGAGATCTGCCTGTGGCAATTTCTGTTCCTCCATAGGAAACAATGAGGATACGGCACATACTGAGAGACCTCTAGCCTGCCAGGTGCACACCCCTGGGATCTCTTTATCCAAACAACTGGTAAGCAAATCTGTCAAGACGGCAAATTCTAAGAGGTAACAAATTCTGCTTCGTAGTAGAAAAATGGTTTGTAAAAAAGAAAACAAAAACCTTTAAATACCATTACGAGTCATGGTCATCATATTTCCGGTAACACAAATTAAATATTCTGAATAGTTAACGTGGTTTGCAAATTGCAGGTATTAGTGTTAAACCGTACTTAGCTTGTGGTCCCCCCCAGTCCAATTACACGTTGTGTCTGATAACCAAAATAATTTAACCCAGTCTAATGAAGTAAAAGGGAAGAACCATTCTACTCTGTTTAAAATAAAATAAAAAAGTTTTAAAAAACTGCATTTATTTACAAATTTCTTACACTATGCCAAAAATTAAGACCAGCTAAATTTAAAAATCCTTATCTTTGTTTTACACCTGTGAAGTAAAGCAGAACTAAACTTAAAATTTAAAAAAATTCAGAACAGGCAGGTTCTTTATTCCAGAAGGGACAGGTGATGTTTATTTTGCAAAAAAATAAATGTATTTTCCTGTTCACAATTTTTAAACTACACTCACCTCTCCTTAGTCTGTCGCTGCAACTTTCACCCATTTTTTACTTACACACATGGGATCTGATTTATTAACCTCCCCAGCGGTCTAATTCTGTCCAAATTTCCATGCAAAAAGCATTACAGTTTTTTGCATGGAAATGTATTTTACATTGTAGGCTATAATTGTTAGGCATAACTCCCCAAAATATGTCCAATTTCTCGCCGCTCCGTCCGCACGAACCGGCACCAGCATCACGGGAAAACCCATAGATCTCAGCTCTTCACTTCGCGTCTGGAGATCGGAGGGAGAAGACGTGTCCCCAGGACCAGCGGGGACCAGAAGGACGAGGGGGGGGTGACAACGAAGCAAGGTAACTGGGGTTTTTCTTAGCTTAAAGTGAACCTGACTGTGACTCGGGATTACCGCTTTTTGCAAGTGAAATCCACCCCGAGTCACACTCGGGATTACCGCTAGGGGGGGGGGGGGGGGGTTCACCCATTTTTTACTTACACACATGGGATCTGATTTATTAACCTCCCCAGCGGTCTAATTCTGTCCAAATTTCCATGCAAAAAGCATTACAGTGGGGGGGGGTTAAAGCTGTCCAAGACTGGAGAAGATGGACTATCGTAGGGGAACCTGGGTGTTTTCGCAAATTTTAAATAAATCTGGTCCAGGTCTAAAAATATTTGCCAACTAATACCAAATGATGTTTATGAAATTCAATCAAGATTTGTTGGAAGATCTAGGTTCTCCATCATATTACGCTGCGCTGTACAAAGTCCACAGTCATGTCACTAGCTGTTCATTAAATGGGCTCACAATCTAATGTTCTACCTCAGTTATATGTCTTTATTATAGTCTAAAGTCAACTTTGGGGGAAGCCAATTAACCTAACTGCATGTTTTTAGGAGGAAACCAGAGGAAACTCACGCAAACCCCACAAACTTCATGCAGATAGTGTCCTGGCCGAGATTTGAAGCTGGGACCTAGCACTCCAAAGGCCAGAGCACTGACCCTCTGAGCCACCATGCTCCCATGATGTGCAATCTTCACCAGTCCTGGTGAGCTTTAATAAATCAGGCCCATTGTTTCTTCCAATATACAGTATGTGATGAGGATTTGTATAGTGGAAGTATATTATACCTATCAATCACACCTATCAGTTTATCCAACCCAGGATTATGTGTCACTGGGAACTACAGGGATGCTGCCATTTGTAATGTGGTATATGCGATCATGAGAAGTGATGGGGGTTTGTAGTGTACAGTATAGGAATGCTTTCTTTTTTACATTATTCCACATTTTAAAGTAACATGTTTAACGTATTAATTTTTTTTTTTGTATTAGAATGAGTTTTCATTTCTGTATAAGATGAACATAAAGCTATGCCCCCATTACTACTGAATAATTTAATGATTTGCAAAGCCAGGGAATCATCTTTCATTTTTGTCTGAAGGACACACTGATGGAGTGTTTGCACAAGAACATGTCATAATAGGTAAAATATTAACAAGTTGTGGTTTGCTGAGGAAAGGGGAAACTAGTAATTTACATGCTACAAATAATTACATGAACTTCAAAAAGGATTTCAAAATCGAAGGACCTTTTTATTTTTATTTTTTTTAACATGTTACATGTACAGTAATTCAAATAATGTGTTGGAAATTTCAGGTATTGCAGGGGTTATTTAGAAGAATATGTACATTTATATTTACATATTGTGCTATGCAAAGCCAGACATAAAAAGTAACCTTCAGTTATTTATTATATCTAGGTACACATGTACTCTCCTGTAAAAGATGATATTTCAGATTTTGATTGATGTTGGTGAGTTCAAACACCTGACAGTTCCAATACTTGTGCATAATATATAAGTATCTGGTGGTCCGGGAATGGGGAGGGGGGGGGAAAGGGGGTGGTGGGAGTGGGGATGTTCCCTGTTGTCCCTGGTAAACACAATTCAGAGAATAATAAGGAGCACAGAGAGAGAACAAAGAAAGAGGTTCGAGGCTCAAAAGTATTGTGTCACACTATGAATGTATTAATACATCTTAACTTCATACATAACAAAATCATACAAATGCATAATTCATAAACATATATTTATTAGTATGTTGTATTTCTCCTGCCTAGTTCTGGTAAAAGGAATCACAGAAGTAGGAACATTGATTCAAGTTAACAAAACATATTATGTTTGTCTTGCCTAGTTCTGTTCTAGATCACAGAAATAGGATAGTTCACTAGACATAATATTGCTAGCGTGGACATTAAACAGCAGAGAATATGTATGGGAAACAGGAAAAAGTTTTCCGTATAAGTCCCCGTCACGTTTCGCCCAGATTAGGCTTCCTCAGGGGTATCTGACTTTATATGATTTATGGTAGGTAGTAGGAAGGTCAGGTCTCAAATAGTGTATAGACAGGTAGTTCCTAAAGGCTTTTGCTGGCACCTGACCATGCAGCAATGCTATATCCCTCCTCAATCATTGTTTGCTGGTATCCAACTCTTATACATATAACTACTACCTGTAACCCTATAAGAGCATAAGACCATTGGATGAATACCTACATTCACCCTCATACCTCATCATATGATACCAAACAACTATGTTAGTCCATATAAACCCTACTTGTGTATCAGCACTACCTTAGGAACTACCTGTCTATACACTATTTAAGACCCGAGCTTCCTACTACCTACCATAAACTCACCCACTCTCCCATTGCAGGTCCAGAGACACAACCTGCCCACTTCCTGAGCTTGCCATCTGTACAGGAGACATGGTCCACGGCTCTGACTTGTGCGCCATCCCCCAGTGTAGTCCTTCTCTAGACCCCGCTCGAGGGCCAGAGCCACGGACCACCAAAATTTTCTCATGGACTACCGGTTGGCGACCGCTGGTCTTGGGAACATGTAAAAAGATAATTTGCTTACCCCAGCCGTCACCCCTCAGCCAGCAAGGCACCTCTCCCATCCAATTTCTGGGTTGTGGAAAGTCATTGGCATCCTCATTTACAACAGAGGACTGCTGGTCCTACATTGCATAGGATGCTGTTCGTGCTATGACCACAGCCAAGTGCAGCAAAGGTAAAGTGTAAATCATAGGGTCTAATAATAAAGCAGTGAATCTGACATTCACTAAAAAATTCATTGGAGAATTTTCTAGGTTCATGTGTTTCAGTGTCAGATTCTCAACCAAGGAAAGTTGTAGTGAATATCAGAATGTTCACTGCTTTAAAAGTAGACCCCAATGTTATTTTACGTACCCCTAGACCCAAACCAGAATTTAAACCTTGCAGTTTGGAGGTAGCCTCACTATAAAAATAGTTTTTGTCAGATCATAGAGCTTTGAACAAGTTTCAGCATTTTCTTTAGCAGCTGGCACATACCTATTATATTTTTGCATAATTGTGCTAATTTACTGAAGGAGCTGATAATATTTTCTCCAAAAATTGTGTGTGTATCAACTTCAGTTATCTAATCATGTGAAAAGCATCTGCACATAATTACATATTCAAAATAAACATATATTTACTTTTTTACACAACTGGATAAACTGAATATTCACAGTTTTATTTTTATAAAACTGCTCCATCTTTAGTTTTACTAAATCCTCAAACTTACAAAAGTAGATTTCATATTTTTAATGGGTTCAGTTATAATGTAGTTTTTAATGTTAACATATTCTCATCTCAGTCAACAGCAACGGGAGGCTAAAATGTTAACAACATGATCCAACATCTTGTATCTCTTATTGAACTTAATGTCGTGAAGAACTCTTTACATCTCCTGGGGAAAAGCTTTTTCATTATTGCTATATATTGAACTTATAATTGCTGATGTATAAGATATTATCATTGACTTCTCTAGAAATCAGGTGTGAAGACAGTTTCAGATGAGAGAAGAAAATATAAAAAATTCAAATTTGGTTAGGTTGGGATAATGCAAATAACCTCAAGGAAGCTAAGCATTAAAACTCTTGCAAAGTAAACTTGTTCCAAAAACATTAAAGCAGATGCAGTGCATCCATCTGCAAAAACTTGAATGGAATTCTCCAACTCTTAGTGGTAACTGACCATTTTTTCTGTATTGGACTCAGTACGAAAGTTCCAGTCTTTTATGGCTTCTGATGACACAGAGATGTCTAAAAAGCATATATATAGAAAATCCAGAGTAAGAGCACACTATTCTGTCTGTACATGTACTGTATATGCATAATTTTCCTTATTCATGAGCATCTGTACTTTTTGAAGGTTATGAGGTAGTTTGTAGATGACCATTGAGATTGGTACTGAGATGTTTGGCATTGGACGGACTTGGTATATTTCTTACTGATTTTGTCATAGATTTACATTTTCTCCATGGAAAAAAGTGTAATTCCTTGGTCTTGTTGCAAGTTTATCTTGAATAGTGTTCAGACACAGTACTGACACATCACTCAGAATAGGCAATGTTTAGGAATATACAGCAAATTGAAGTTTAAAATTAAAAAGTCATGTCCCATTGAAACATAGACTTACATGATACTTACTCTGGATGTGCTTCTCACTGGGCATGGCTGTTGTGTCACTGGTCTACAATTTAACATTGATGCTATCACACATCCATAGCAGGGACACAATGTCATTGCCTTCCTGCCACTACTGCCTATCCAGCAAGTTTTGGTGCAATTTTGGCTTAACCAGATAACCAAGGTAAAAAGCAAGGCTGGAGTTCAGATTAATGTGTTGAACCTTATGCTGAAAAGTGAGCCTACTGGGCTGTACACCCATTCCAAGCTATTGCTATCTTTGAAATCTAAGGCTACATACTCCTATTACCCAAATACCAGAATCAAGGGAATCATTATAAAATCTCTTGTAGATGGTATTAATCTCTGGGTACATGTCATAAAGATCCCAAGATCTTGAACTTATATTTGCAATGTTCTAGACTAGCTCCAAGCAGATATCTTTCACACATATGGCCATGTTCATCAGATATTATCAGGGTTTAGACCACAGCCATTACAACCTGTATGGTTGTACTGTTGTATATTCATTTATGTGGTTGAGGTTTCTACACCCTGCATATGAGTTATGATCAAAAAATCAGGTGAAAGCTGCTCCTGAGTGCCATCCAACAGAAAGGTGGGGATCTTTATTAAAGGAAGTGGTGCATCAAACCTTAGTCACAGTGTGTGTGTGACACATTTGAACTTGTTTGGTGCAGTCAGTCAGTTGTGAACTATTGTTGAGTGAAGGTGTTTTAAAGTGAAAAAAAATCATGTAAATCATAGATCACAGAAAACACATTACATAAAATTTGGTGAAAAAATGCTAAAAAACACGATATGTTAAAATTAGTTTATGGTTTGGAAAATGGTTTACAAGTGGTTTGAGTGATTTTGTAATTTGTGTGACTTGGTTGAAGTCGAGGAGAGATCGAGACTTCTTTCATCTTTCAAAAACCAAACAGGTGACTAACTATTAAGGACATTTCAGAGGATCTGACCATCTCCTATGGTTCTGTTCAAAACATTTTAACAAGAGATTTTAACATGACGTGAGTGCAAATTGTATTCCACATGTTTTTATGGTCAGACAAAAGCAATTGTAGTTCCTCTTTCACCTTATTCATTGGTTCTAGCTATAAGGCCCTAGTCAGCACCAGTATTCACCAGACACCAGTCCTCCAATCTCTCGGCACAGTCTTCAACTTTAGCAAGCCCCCGCTCAGCCTTATGAGGTTACGTCTCCAAGCACAAGGTTGCCCCCAGGACCTCTGCGCACAGGGGATGGGTCTGGGGATGGTCTGGAGAAGGACCAGGGGGTCATAGATTAAGCAGTACAAGTTCTACAAATGAAAACCCAGAATATAAAGCCAAGGTCACACGTGGGCAATTAGTCCACCAGATGCAGTACAGAGGAGGTAGTCACAAGCAGAGTTGGGGTCACAGGCAAAAGGTCGGTGCAGGCTGCGTACAATCCATAGGTCAGTAAATAACACAAAACACACTCCAGCACAGATAAGCCCAGCTAAATGCTACAACAGACACTGGAATCTGACAGCGGAGTGGCTGTAAGGGTCCAGCAGGCCTTAAAGCGCTTCAAGCAAGGATGCTGAGGGGGAAAACACAGCTGAAGGAAAACAAGGATGCTACAAGCCGCAAAGCACTAATTCCTAGAACCCCTCTGCTGCTGTACACGTCGCCGTCGGAAGGAATAGGTCAGGGTGCTCGACTGCGGTGGGACTCCGCCCAGGATCGTCTACCAGAACAGCGTGTTTTAACACTGGCACAGTGTGACTTCTGGCTCTTCCTCAAAGTCAAAGTGACTATGAAAGGTAAACATTTGGGGCCTGATTTAATAAAGCTCATGAAGGCTGGAGAAGATACACTTTCATCAGTGAACCTGGGTGATTCAGCAAACCTGAAATAAATCTGGTCCCGGACTGAAAACATTTGCATGGCTTTTAAGAAATCAGTTACTGGTTTTTGGGTCTCCCAGCTTCACTGATGAAAGTGTATCTTCTCCAGACTTGGTGAGCTTTATTAAATCAGTCCCATCGAATCAATTCGGCACACATAAGTCATATAACTAAAGACACTCACAAAAGCAGACTTCCAGAATTGCTTCAGAAAGTGGCAAGAATAATGGGATAATTGTACTTGAAGTGAGGAGGAGAATATTGTGGGTGTTTAATGGCAATGTGTCTTTTACTGTTGAATAAAAGCATCCACCATATTTTTTGATCACACCTCATAAGTACTAGCTTTAAGGAGGTCTGTATACTTGAACAAAGAATTTTGTAAAAAGACACAGCTATATTGTGTCTCTTTTATGATACAATGAAGCACATTATCAGGATGGTAGCAGAACAGAACTAATCTCCTAATACATGACCTGTACCGCTGCCAAGAAGATAGCTGGGAATTTCCCTTCTCTTCCCCATGCCTAATACTCTAATTAAAAAGGGTTAATTCGACCATTCAAACCATGGAGGGGTTATGTGCCAAATTGTCAAATCTGTCTCCAGGAATTAGAGGGAGAGGAGGTGGCAGGTATTGAGAAACACCATTCGGTAAACATTACAGTGACACAGATTCTGTCCACTCAGCTCCCCTGCCCTTGTATAAAAAGCCTGAGATCTCCCTCGCTAGTTCTCCACAAACTGAAGTCTGACAGTTTGGGAGGGGGTTCTGCAGTAACAATGGCTTCTACAGTACAACTTATATTTTTCCTGGGGATGGTGGGTAAGTAAAAGACATCTTTTACCTGCAGAAGAAAAAACATTTGTCATTTGTACCTTTTTTTTAAATAATTGTATTAATCTTTTACGTAAATTACAGTGTGTAATATAAGGTAGATATACAAATACCATACATTGTGGTAGATATTTATGCAGGTGTTATAAAACTTTTTTTTCTATAAATTTTTATAGTGCAGAAGTATTAAAGGTTTTTTTCTAAAATACTAGTTGTCTATTATATTTGTGGTTTGGCACTGACCCCCACCAATTATAAGAAATAAGAATTAAAAGTAGAGTTTCATAATTTAATATGAATTTTTGTTATATTAATATGCACATTCTAGTATTTAGAAACTACCAAATTTTAGCAGTTTTCAAGACAGTATCCAGACCTTAGATTTTTTCTATTAGAAAGCCATACCCAGAAAAAAAATACAGATGTAACCTGACATTTCAGATCATTTAGGGACAGCTTAAGATCAGTTGTGCCTTGCTTTTATACCTTTATGAAGGTCATTGTGATTGCATGACAAACACAAGGTAATAACATCTCAAATGCATATCTGATACATCTAAACAGGCTTTGTACATTTCATAAAGAGTTTTAGAATGAATATTCAGATTCAGTATACATTTAAGATTGTATTTGGATTGTAGTTTGCTTTTTTCTTGTAAACACGTTTATGTAATTGAAGTTACACAAATAATAAATTCATTGCAGATGTATCTCTAATACGCTAGGGCTGATTTACTAAAGTAATATATGCTTTTCACTTGTCAAAGTGAATTATCACCTTGCAAGGGATAATATTAATTCCTTTAAGTTAGTAAATGAGATCAAGCCCTGCTGACTTTAAGCATCCAATCATGTGTAATAAATAAAAAAAAAATCAATTTTTTTCTTTCTCATGATCGATTAGTCTTTGCAAAGTGAGCTATCATCACTTTTATTAAGCTAAATGATTTATCACTTGCAAGATGATAATTCACCTTGGAAAGTGAAAAGCCAAAATCCCTTTAGTAAATAAGCCTTACCAGCTTTAGGTCATGTGTTTCAATGGCAGTAACTGGTTCCCACCAGGGAATATTTGAGTGAATGTTAGATTCCCTGTTTTATAAATAGAGCTGTAAGTGTCTTATACAGTTGCTATGACTTTTCTACCGATAAGTTGGACTACACATGCCTTACCATATATTCTTCATGACCAGCTGCAAAATACAATCAGATCATGGTTCTATATCCAACTGTCCTACAGCATATGTAAGCACTCGAGAAGTTCCCAGAAATGTCTGTGTTTCTGTTGCATAATTGTATTTGCTAGATAAATAAATCCAATGCATTCCATTTATTTTATATCACTGGTATTATTAATTAATGATGTGACTGTCACTTAAGGGGATTTTTTCAACAAGTCACAAGCCTTACCTGATCCGCCGGCGTCCTTCTCTGCGATCCTCGTCTTCTCGCTTCCTCTGGCCGGCATCCTCTGCATCCGATGAGTCACCGGGGAGTTCCTGGTGACGTCGGTGCCTGCGGATGTTCCGTTCGGGGCGTGTCAGGAATTTCAAATCTATTTGTATTCCATTCAATACAAAATAACTGTATTGAATGCAATACAGTGGATTTATATGTGTAAAAGCAGTACATTGTCCTTCATTAACATTTATTTTACAGTATAATAGGACATACATAGAAAGTTTAGGACTCCTAAACCACTTTCAACTAGCTGGTAAAAACAACCTACTAAACAAATGCAACCTACCAACTCTTTTTATTAACACCATAAATTTAGAAGGTTGGTGGTAAGTTATTTTGAGTTCTTTTGTAATTCTAGTTCAAATGTTTGAATTGCCTGAAAACAGTTACGTGTTTCTGGGCACCATAGGTAAAAGGAAAGGCTCAGACCGTAGACAGAAGTATGCCAATGAACTTATAAAGAGAACTATTCAGAAATGGGCCTATTCCCATTACCACTGGCACCAATGATCCATTTGGGTATCTGTAAGGGTGACATTTTTCATACTGGCCAACAATGTAGAAGGCATTCATACCATTGACCACCAGGCTAATGTACAATGAGATGGGTTTATCATAAATATTGACAGGGTTCTTTAAGAATTAAAAGTTATTTTAAGGTTTCCCTCGTGTTAAAAAGGTTGAGAAACACCGCTGTAAGATTTAAGAGGTGAAGTCATTAGAATGTGAGTGGAGGAGAATGGAGGGCAATAAGTTGTGTATTTATGGTAATTACATGTAACTTATTGATATATAGCAAGATATATAGCTTAGAAACATCACTGTTTGTGCAGCTGTACTACTGTACAAATAATTCCAATCACTACCTGTGACTTCAGATTGATCCCTGTGACCCTCTCCCCGCCTCCAGAATATTGGCTAAAGCTGAACCTGGGACCTTGACCTCGGTTTTCCCTTGGCTTTAATACTTTTGAAATCTCTGACTTGGAACAGCTATGAAGAATAGTTTTGGCTTTACTCCGACTTTTCTTCTTTTGCTTGTTTCAGGGCAGTGTATTAGTTTTGAGGTCATGGACTACCAGGATACTCATACTTTTTGAAGAGGTCAGCAGAAAAATGCTGGGTTTTCTTTTCATCCTTATTAGCTAAAAAGGCTGTGTACAGATGTATGTAAATGTATTGCAACTGTCAGAGTTACATTGACTTTGGTCTATGTCCTTGTACAACTTTTTGTAGTGCTAGCAGAATGCTGAATGAACTTTGTTCTAAAGTGTAAGTATAGTGTGGTGAACAATTTGGGTGATTTAGGGACAAGGACTATTTTTTTCCATGTAGTTGAATTTTAGGTGTATATTCAGAAACAAATAACTTCAGCAACTGAGCGCCAATAGTGAATCGCCTTTCCTGTTTTGCTGCTAATAATTGACAGTCTACTTTAGAAGTACAGTTCAGTTTAAGCCAGAGAAAGATACGTTTTCACTTAAAAAGTTTTAAAGTGTAAATGTATAGTGTTTAATACAATTCCTAATTTAACATATTCAAAATTATCTTTTTAGGTAGGTAAATATATTATAAATATATATAGGTGGAGCTTTAGGTTTTATTTCACATTTTTATCTTTAACTATTTAGTGCTAGTTAATAAAAGCTTTTTGTTTACAGGCTCTGTAGCTCAAGTTCCAGTTCACAGACAAGGGTAATGAGCCACCAGCAGTGACTAGGTGGAAATGAGAGTTTGGTATTGCATTAAGAGAACAGAATTATAAGACTGTGAGCAAAACCTTTGTTGCTTTTGTTGAACTGACCTGTTATCATATATTGTGTCTTCAAACAGCCCTGTGCCTTGCAAACCCAATAAACAAAATCCGATGGTGCGTGAAATCTGAAGCTGAACTGAAAAAATGCAGAGATGTGAGCAAAACCTGTGAAAGTGATCAGACAACCCTCAGCTGTGTTCTCAGAGCCAACACTGATGAATGCGTCAGAGCAATTGCTGTAAGTTCATTATGAAGATTCTTCATAATATATCTTTATTTATGGAAATGTGCTGTATCACAGGTGGGTTGCACTGGGGTGCTATTCAAAAAAGTGGCAAGTGTTAGGCCCTGGCCAGCACCAGTCCTCACCAGAGACCAGTCCCCCAATCTAACACCACAGTCTTCACCTTTAGCAAGCCCCCGTTCAGCCTCGGGAGACTGGTTGCATCTCCCAGCACTCGGTTGCCCCCGCGACTTACTGCGCAAGGGATGGAGTCTGGGAATGGGCTGGCAGCATGCCAGGAGCCCACAGATAGCAGTACCAAGATTCCAACAGAGACAAGTCCAGGATACAGAGCAGAGGTCATACACAGAATATCCGTCCACCAAACAAAGTACAGAAGGGCAAAACACAAGCAGAGTCGGGGTCACAGGCAAAAGGTCGGTCCAGGCTGCGTACAAATGATAGGCCAGGAACAGGCAAGGTTAGGAACAGTAAATCACACGAATACACACCAGTAGCAAGTAGCTTAAAGCATAGCTAAATATAGAATTTTCACTTTACATGAAAGGGTAGACAACCCTTTTATGTTAAGAAAAAATTGTGTGTTTGTTTTTATTCAAAGTGCAACACCCTTTTTTTAATTAAAAAAAAAAAAAAAAAAAGGTGTTGCACCACCTTATAATTCTCGGTCGCCTCGTGACTGAGAATGATTGGTGGCACAACATATCTATGTTACACATCCCGGGAGGCTTTTGGGTGCTCTTTTCATCAAAAGGGAAAAAAAAAGCCCACCTCACGTATGCGCAGTGAGATTGGCAAGTTTTTTTTCCCCAACTATGTCTCCTGATCTCGGGCCTGGGTCAGGTGACATAGTAAGAAAAACCCGGAAAAAGAGGAGAAGATGGCGGCGCCTGGAGTGCCGGCCCGAAGGCTGATGCCAGGACGACTCAGGACCTGATGGAAAACACCTAAGGACCAATCGACTGCACTGCCAGATTAAAGGCAAGTTTTTTTTTTTTTTGTTTTTGTTTTTGTTTTTTTTTAATTTAATTCCTCTTTAACGCTACAACAGGCACTGGTGACTGGGAGTAGAGAGGTATAGCAGCAGCCAATATATCCCAGCAGCCAATAGCAGTGCAGGATAGGGTCATAAAATAATTGCCTCTGAAATCCCCTTCAGCTGCGCACAGCCTAACAATGGATGCCGAAAATACATCAGACTGCACAGCTAAAGGGAAGTAGGGGCTGCGGCTATCTTGGTTCTCCTGGCTGCTGTAAATGACATCGCCGCACAGAATACACAGTCTTTTATACTGCAATAGTACACAGTACAGAGTTGCCAGACAGATGAGCATCTCCTAACAGCAACGTAATGCATGTTATTGCACATTGTGGTGATGTGTTACATACACATACATGTGTACATACATACATACATAACACAAACATGTGTTACATTATCTAAATAGACTCCACCAAACATTCATTACTGAGCTCAATTAAAAATCCAAAAGTGTGATTATTGGTTCTGGCTGACATTTCTCTAAACTTACAACATATGCTTTCCAAAACTAGAATGAATGCCCAGAGAATAAAATTATTATTAATTCTCCCTTTGCGTAAACCTAATGGTAGGGGAAGAACTTAAGTGTAAGAATAGTCAAATTGACATTTTTTAACCAAAACTTTCACTTTGATAGCAAAAAACGTTTCACTCTTGATAGCAAATTGTATTGTAGTCTATGGCCACTGACTTTTCAAGGTAATTGTAAAGTCCATGAATGTAATAGTGTCACTAAGATCTTTGGAACATCAGTGAGATATATAGTGAAATAAAACAAAAAAATCATGTTATATTCCCTAATTCTTCTTTAAAGTGTATTCAAGAATAGTTTTTATGTTAATTGCAAAATTCCTGAACATAGTATTCTCTCCAAAAATTGCTCAGGGGGCTGGGCGACATACAGGCACATGACATAAGAAAACATGAAAAATACTTTTAAAGGTGCCAAAGCTTGTCTTTATAGCAGGTAGGAGTTAATTAGAGGGTATCACTACATTTGCAATTTGGGTCAAAGTTTTGGACAATACAAAGCAGTTAGGATAAATACAGTTAGCATCTATTGAATTATCAATATGATTTTAATGATTACAATGTTCAGTTTATTACTGAAAATGCTTGTTTTACAGGATGACCTTGCAGATGCAATTGATTTGGATAGTGGAGAAATTTACAAAGCTTCGCTGCATCCCTACAATTTAAAGCCAGTGGCTGCTGAAAATTATGGCACTCAGAGAGGTAAATTGATCCAAGTAAAAACTTGGAAATTGTTTAGAAAAAATATACTTAAAATCAATTAAATGCACAGAAACACATTACAATTGTATTTTTGTAAATTATGTAAAATTAAAAGATATCAAAATTAGATGCCAAATGTAACATAAAAACCCTGTGGTTTCTGAGGGGTGAGGGAGCCCAGGAACCACAGAGGTGATGGTGGGGTCACCATGCCCTATTCATAGACGTAATCAAGTCACTACCATTTAGATGACTTCTATGTAAAATCCAACATCCAGGAGACGAAAGGTCATCTTCTATAGCAGTCAGGAGTTAGGTTACAAGTTAGAGCTGCTGGTATAAGATATAGGTATAAGATATATAAGTATAAGTATAAGATATATGGTATAAGATATAAGATATGGTATAAGATATAAGGTGTACAAGATGACAGCAAAAAGGGTTAAGCCTGTTTTCCAAAATTTTGTGGTCAATATTTGGGATTCAAGCTTTCACATTCACTCTATTACAGTTACGGAGTGGTAAATGCTCCTCTACTTCTCTACACAATAACAACAATATATATGAACAAGTATTTAAAAAGATTTGTTAATAATGCTTTCAAAATACTGTAATAAAAACTAAAAATGTGCCAATAAAACAATCTATTTTATATATATATAATAATAATCTCAGTTCAGGTATATTAGGCCTTTTATTTTTATTAATGGCTACAAAATGTGTATAGTTTATATACCTCAAATAAAGAAAAATGCAAAACAGTTACAAATGAATATGTAAAATATGTCATTATTTTTAATTGCAGAGCCCGATACATGTTACTTCTCAGTGGCTTTGGTTAAGGAGTCCAGTAATTTCTTGTTTAGGGAACTTAAAGACAAGAGGTCTTGTCACACCGCAGTTGGAAGGGCAGCAGGTTGGACCGCTCCAATTGGGACTCTCATAGAAATGGGAATGATAAAAATGGATGATCCTGAGAGTCAGTCTGTTGAGAAAGGTAAAAACAGTTTCTTCTTAACCACAAATCATAACCACACATTGAACTGAACGTGAGAGTTTAACCAGTTTGTGTCCATACATCAAAAATTAACTAATAAAAAAAGGATAGTTGTCCCTTGACCCTGCTAGAAATTCAGTTCTAGGTGTACTTACCCAAAAAAAGGTGATCTTTAGTCACCAATAAATAGAAGCAGGGTCAGCAATGGGAACCCAGCCAAATTATTCTACCAGGTGGTAACCCGGAACATTTCATTATGCGAGAAATGTGGTTTTAGGCACTAGTGTGTGAATGGGAGGTTTTGTTATTCTCTGGCAGCCTTGCCTACATAGGCTATAGGCTGTAAGATTTGGAGAAATACTGCCCTGAAACTCATATTGTTTAAGGCTGGGTTTTTTCTATAATCACACACCTAATATATATTAATATATAATAATCACACTTATACCCCTTCTTGTGCTTCAAAGATCTCCAGTTTTTATTTTTGTACTTGGTTTATGGAGACATTTGGGAAACATTGCTACTGCATCAATCCCGCAAAAATAATTCAGCTTAATGCAGATCTATGACTTATATCTGCAACATATCTGTAGGTTGTTACTCACCAGCTTCCACACAACACTGCACTATGGCTGACATGTGAACATCAGCAGGCTTTATATGAATGCTTTTTACCAGAAACGAAAACCCAACAAATGTTCTGGCTGCATAAACTTGGTTCCTAAACACAATCATGCAAGAGAAATTAAGGTTTTAATAAATTCTTTGGTATGAATTTTTTAAACCTTAAAAGTTCACCTCTTTTAATTTAGTACATTGTTTTTAAACAATGGATTTACTGTGAACATATTCAGTCAATGATCTTTTTCTATAAATAGTTCTGAAAATTCGATAAAGCTCACACATGTTTTTTAAGCTGCTTACTGAACAGAAGTAGATTTTAAATATCAAACTTTTTAAAGAGTATATAGCATTTTTATTTTCCTAATCCGTAGCCTAAAGTTCTATTGCTTGACATAAACCCTTTTTTTTCTAGCTGTTGCTAAATTCTTTTCTGCCAGCTGTGCTCCTGGGGCCAAAGAGCCAAACTTGTGTAAGCAATGTGCTGGAAAGCAAGACAAAAAGTGCCAAGCATCTGAGAATGAGCCATATTTTGGCTATGCTGGAGCCCGCGCGTGAGTATACTATAATGTTTGTCATCCAATGTACTTTGAGTGCTATTCTGAAGTTGTGGTCATCTCCAGGAACATTTGACTATTTGTCTTTGCATTATCATTTGAGAATTTCCAGACTTCCAGACTGGGACTTCTGGTTATAAAAGTGGACGTAATGTTAGTCCTCATAATGCAGAAGTCTAGATGCATGGTGACATTTGTAGCAACAACCACAAATAAATTAAAGGCCTTAACTATTTTTTCCAGTGCTGCTGTAAATCTGATTTGTTTCTTTGTTCCCACAAAGATAGTCCTTACTTTATATTGATAAATGAAGCTAATTTGTTAGAACAGGCAGACCAAAATAGCCCTTAGTTATTTTTCCATTGGTCCCTGGTGAACTGGTGCTTTCAATGAATGCAACGTGCATTACAGGGCCTAAAAAAGTATTTTATTTTCTGTGGTTTAGTCAGCTGGCTACAGAAAAGATATCAGGTGTGGTTGTAAATGGGGTATATTTAGAAGTGTAATTGTACCACAAGGCTCTGTACTAAGTCCTGTTCAACCTAGTGTGTTTCTAAGTCATATATGTAAGGGCCTGGTCCAACAGTACTCGCCAGACACCAGTCCCCCAATCTAATGCCACACTCTTCACCTATAGCAGCCCTGCTCAGCCTCTGGAGACTGGTTGCGTTTCCCAGCACAAGGTTGCCCCAGGACACAAAGGAGAGTATCTGGGGATGGGCTGGCATTTGACCAGGAGCCCACAGATAAAGCAGTACCAAGTTTCAACAGAAAGAAGTCCAAAATACAGAGCAGAGGTCATACACAGATAATCCATCCATCAGACAAACTATGCAAGGTCAAAACACAAGCAGAGTCGGGGACACAGGCAAAAGGTCAGTCCAGGTGGCGTAAACTCTCAGGGTCAGAAACAGGCATTGTCAGCAACAATAAATCAAACAAAAACTCTCCAGAACAGATTAGCCCACCTAAACGATACAACAGGCACTGAGCAGTGGGAGAAGAGGGGCTATAAGAGTGGCAGCACAGGAGCACTAATCGGCTCTTGAAATCCCCTTCAGCTGTGCACAGTCTCTGAGTGTGTGCTGGGGATGCAGAGAAAGTACATTTCAGGGAAGCAGAAGATGCTGCTATGTCCTTGCTGCTGCAAATTTCACCACTAAAAAGAATAAATGGTAAGAGATACTGTGGGGGCTCACAGGATTATTGACCCCACAAGCATTGACAAGGTATTGCTGATGACACATGGGTATGCAATAGGGTTGAAATTACTGGAGGTGTTTGCCACAGGGAACATGATTTAGCATTACTGCAAATTTGGTCAGAATTATGGAAGCTTTAGTTAAATTTATGTAAATGCAATATAATGCATTAAGGTAACAAAAGATATTCTGATTCAACATTACTGTGCAGTGTTGCCATATCATGAGATTCAAAACATTGTGGGGTATTTCAGATGCCTGCAGAATGAACAAATAGTTTGAGCATACCGTGGGGAAAGCCGGCAGAAGCAGGAGTAAATCACTACCAGTTAAGGAATATAGGGGTTCTGATATATAGAATAATATAGGGTTTCTGAACCCCCTTTATAGATCTTAAAGATGAACTGAACAGACAAAATTTAGTTTGCATTTATTATTGTATCTAACATTGCCTGTACATCTCTTTTTTTGTAGGACAGTCCATTTAAAATGCCATGCTTCAATATACCCCCAAAAACCTAAAAATGTGCAGATTACATTTTTTGCCTTAGCAAATTGTGGTGGGCCATGGTGCATTTCTGAAGTGCTCTTTCTCGCCATTACTAAAACTATAGGGTGTGATCAGGCTGAGAAAATCCATAGTAGTAAATATACCATTCTATTCCAATATCTATATAAATCCCCTTTCCAGAGAAGTATGTTCATCCTTCCACATTAGCAAATTTTGGAGTACATCCCTTCTTACAGCTGTATACATACCCACCGATTCCATTAAACAGACTGCTTACATATTCCGCTAAGACATATACACCTGCTCCCAGCATGTATCTTCTATTCTTTGCTCACCACATATTATTATAAACTTGTATTTATTCATATATTACTACATATGTATTCCTCTAGTAGCTCTTGAACAGCTCTAGCAGATATACTCACCCCTCCGATCCTTTAATTTGCACTCCAATGGGGTGTTCACTGTTCACGGGGCAGTCACACTTTAGACTTAGCACTGAATGCAGGTAGGGGCTGTGTGGCTGAATGTCAAATTGTTGATCTCCATTGCATAGTAGACCCATGAAATTAGTAGTTTACACAATAAGATAGGGCTCTTTGTGCTCTAAATCAGAGGGGTATTTCTGGAAAGGGCAAAAGGCATTTTCTGTGCTGAAAATGTTCTGAGCTTAAAAAGTGAGTATGAGTATACAGGCACCACATCGAAGAACTGGTGGTCTGAAATAAACTACAGTTTTTTTTTGGTTGGGATATTCTCTAACACACGTTAAGGATACAATTACAATTTGTATAACAATTTTAAAGTTGGATCTTAGCAGCTTTTTTTTTTCATTCTTTGTGCAGGTGTTTGAAAGATGATAAAGGTGATGTGTCTTTTGTGAAGCATATTTTACCAGGTAAACAAAACAACTTTGTATTATACCTATTGGCATTATATCCTATAATGGTTTTATTATATTTACAGCAAATAGTATATAGAAAATAAAAGTGATAATGATATTTATGCATATATATTGCATGAGAACAAATAGTGCATGGCAAATTATGAGAAATACTGTAGCTTTGCCCTAAGAACTTTATTTTCATTGATATATTATTGCAAGTAAAGACTTACAAATTATTATTATTATTATTATTATTATTAATAAACAGGATTTATATAGCACCAACATATTATGCAGCGCTGTACATTAAATGGGGGTTGCAAATGACAGACTAATACAGACAGTAATACAGGAGGAGAGAACCCTGCCCTGAAGAGCTTACAATCTAGTACAAAAGCAATTAATACATTTGTAACCTATTAACAATTGTGTCTTAGTCTCTAAAACTTTGCTGGTTCTTAAAGTGCATCATGCCTAAACTATAGAAATGAAAATGTTCACATATTCTTAGCAGTAAAAACCTTATAAACAAAAACACATGAAGTATATTAGGAAAGACACACTTTGGATGTTTGGGCAACTATATACTTTTATAATTTCACCTGGTACAAGTGATGAGACTCAAAAAAAATAGTCCTACTAAGTGCAACAGAACAGACAGAGGAACTCTTTCTGGTTAGGTAGCTTTCTGGCTACCTAACTACTCCCTTTCTTATCTACCTCCTTCATTCTATTTCCTCTGCTTCCTGTTTAGCTAACTAATCAATATTTTCCTTTCTTCTCCCTTGCTTTTTGCCAGCTCCCAGACTAAAGCTATGTACACACGTCAGATTTTTATCGCCCTATAATTGGCATCAGCCAGATATCGGGCGAAAATCTGCCGTGTGTACAGTCGGTGTCATCCATCATCCGAACGACCCTCCTGGCGGATCCACGGACGATGGACAACAACCGATCCTAATGCAAGGGAAGGGGGAGAGCGCGCATCAGGGTGCCACTCCGTCGCTCTCCCCCTCCCCTCTCCATAGAGCATGAACGGTGCTGTATGTACAGCACCGTTCATGCATCATGTAGTCCTTTGTCAAAATTGCACGTGTGTACGCGGCTTTATACAGTTAATTCCCATTAAGTCTCATTGGATGTTTTGGATTGGTTAATGGGTGTGATTGTAGGATACCTATTGGCTGAAACATTCCTCTAGTTTAAGATTAGTTCATTTAAACTTCAGTAATTAATTGAAACTGTCAAGCCAACTTTGATGCAGAACTGGAGCTAAGTGGTCTGGAGTTGTTGGGGAAGCAGGGGTCATATAACATAGGTGTCATCCCACTCCATCTATCCTGTCCTATATCCATATGTGAGTGCTGGTACCAATAATCTTTATAGTACTTTGATGAAAGGGGCCCAATTGTTTATACATCAAAATTGTTTATTATCCCTTAGTGGCTCTAAAGGTAATTGAGTCTGTCCTGGGAAACTGGATCCATTTATCCATTGTCATGTCTGAGATCATCCAGGGGGCTAGGTGACTAGATAGGGGTAAACAGATCACTATAAATAAATACAAAACCTTACACCTATGCATTGTTTAATTTCACTTAACTATTGGGACTATAACGTATAACATAAATACCTGACTACTGGGGATATATTATACACATTACTATGGGGATTTAGCCTAAAATAAATACAATTATTGTTATTATTGTACTATATTAATTATTTTTACCAATTATTATTGTACTATAACAGTTGTCTGGTAAAAAAGCCAACCTGCATGATTTCCCCTGTGGCTCCATAAGATAGAGTGGATTTTTGGAAAGTTCTTCTAGCTCCCTGTAGAAATATATATTACATATTTATAGACATTTACATACAACTGTTTATATATGTACACATATATATACAAAAATCCACAAATCATGAGTGCAGCAGTAAATTTTCAACTTTGTTTTCACCTGTAGCGGAATTCCAAAAGGGTTATATGCTGTTGTGCTTGGACAATACCAGGAAGCCAGTTTCTGAGTATGAGAAATGTTACTGGGCAAAAGTACCCGCTCATGCTGTTGTGACTGCAGACAGACCAGAGAAAATCCAACCAGTCGTTAAGTTCCTTGAGGAAGCACAGGTAAGTCCTTCTCTTTTTCTACAAAAGCTAATTTATGATACTATCAAGCTACAGAATAGCAGTAAAGTTAAAAAGCACATGAAGTGAAAGTGTTATATTGTATTAAAGAATGTGTTGAGGAGATATTTTATTACGTACAGATTTTCCAAGACAAAAGAAGAAGATGTGGTATCTTCTAGGCAAAGACAGGAAGCCCCTTGGACCTACAGCAGGGAAGCTAGACATATTTAAATACCCTGTAAATGACATCATGCAGACCCCAGAACCAGGATAAACCAAAGCATTGCTTAAATTGTCACTAAACCTAAAAACAAGAATGTTATAAATGGAGTATACCAGTCTTTGGATGTGGTGGCTGCATTTGTTTTAATGTTTCATTCCTATTTTCCTTGTATTCAAATGGTAATCCTGCCAGGAACACATTTCCCAGGATGCCAATGCTAACTAACTGGACAATATCCGTGGCTGCAGGGAACAAAATCTACCAGCTCATGTGCCGTTTCAGACATGTAGTAGACTGCAACATT
The DNA here is from genome assembly GCF_032062135.1 of Pyxicephalus adspersus. Taxonomy (NCBI): domain Eukaryota; kingdom Metazoa; phylum Chordata; class Amphibia; order Anura; family Pyxicephalidae; genus Pyxicephalus; species Pyxicephalus adspersus. The sequence goes on along the minus strand of NC_092861.1, from coordinate 29,730,822 downwards.
GCACCTCAGGCTTAACTACACTCCCATCCGTTCCCATTCAACTAAATGGGAGCAGTTGGCTACCGTTTCGTGCATGTAAACGTGGCTGTGGTGGATTGCGGTTCCTCAAAGTGACTGACCATGCAGGTGCTTTTCCTCCTCTGCAGGAAGAACCGCACCTCACTCAATCACACATCAAAGCAGTTGTCAAACCCTGCAGTTTACAGGATAGTAATTGAAAAGGAGTGGCCAAAATGGCTAACAGTATGGTTTTAATCACATTCAAGTCTGAAAAAGGCTTAAGTCTTCAAAAAATTCAAGGAGTAAAGGGAGACTTAGCTGTTCACACAGAGAAACCTAGGATAGCTCTGTGCAGATTGCATCAAAAGTTAATAGAAGACATTTGTGGACCTTTAGACCTTTACTTTGATATAGCCATAACCATTTTCTATCTATCTATCTATCTATCTATCTATCTATCTATCTATCTATCTATCTATCTATCTATC
>NC_092861.1:29700611-29730224 GCF_032062135.1 Pyxicephalus adspersus | reverse complement strand
TATCTATCTATCTATCTATCTATCTATCTATCTATCTATCCATCTGTCTATCTAATTTATACAATTATCTTCATTACTGTCTATTCCTGTTTATTCTAGAAAAAAGCAGAATGCAAACTGTTCAGTTCTCCTTATGGAAAAGACTTGATGTTCAAAGACTCCGCATCCAGCCTTATTACTCTTCCAGAGAAAACAGATGCCTTCCTGTATCTGGGTTCAGCATTTACAAATGCCAATAAAGCCCTGCATGTAGGTGAGTGGCACACATGTATGATTCGCAGTACACATATACACATATATACATATTCTTTTGTCAGCTACATAAAGATGGTACCAAAAATGAATAACTGTATTTTAAAACAATTTATTCACTTACATTTCTAATGAAGGTGCAGCCTAATAATAATTAACGAACCTATTATTTAAATTTCATATAAAATGTAACATGAAGTGTCAGTCCTCTTCACGCTGTTTTTCTAATATTTTTTGGAATTACTCAAACCATAGTTTGACCAAATGCCATTGCTGCTATTAATAGTCACATTGATATAAATGTGAGGTCGACTTCACAAGACTGGAGAGATCCTGCGTTACCCAGCAAACCCAGAATGGATTTCTAAAAATCTTTGGTTTTAATGAGCAAATGTTTTCAAATATGGAGCAAATCCATTCCAGGTTTGCTGGATCACCCAAATTCTCCTACAATAGTCTATCTTCTCTAGTCTTGAAGAGCTTTGATAAATCAAGTTGTATGCTTTGCTATAAAACACAAGCATTAATGCAGCATATATTCATATGTCAAGATTTACAGTTTGGGCTTATGTGTACCTTATTGCACTTAAAATCAGCCATGCATTTTGTTAAACACAGCATATCAAAATGTATGGCACAGAAAAAAAATATATTTATACATTATTTTTATCCAAATTGCCATTTCTGAATTAATGATCATAAAACAAAGTTTTTATTCATAACCAAAAATCAACACCAATTTTCATAATGGAAAGCCCAGAGCCCACCAGAAGAGAAGAGGAACCACCTGCAATCCCCAGTCATAGCTAAGCTAGACTTAAGCTGCAAATTCGACTGATGAGAAGCATTATTAAACATTAAAAACAATTTCCACCATTATCAATGCAGGGTTGACCAATAGATCCCAGGATCTAGTCCGCTGGTGCACACAGAGTGCAGAAGAGACAGGTAAATGCGACCTCTGGAGTATTGCAAGCGGTGGAAAAATTGAATGCATTGAAGCTTCCTCTGCAGACGAATGCATCACAAAAGTTTTGGTGAGCGAGACTTTTCTTTATTGGAAACAGACACAAAATACAATTTTTATCCTGATATTTCTATAAGCAAAAATGAATTGATAGCCACATAGTCATATTTCAATTAGCTAGCTTTTGAAGACTGCTGTTATTTTACTGAAATTTCCCACACTACTATTTTAACAAAAAAAGATTATCTCTAGGCAGACATAACAGACACATATCAAAGGGTAAAAAAAATCCATAATCAGCAAAATGTATATAAAACATTTATAATAATACCAACCACCACTTCCTCATTAGCTTGTTAGCTTCAGCGATAAATAAAAAACTTGGTTGCCTTAAACCCTTAAGACATCTTATATTGATTTTTTCCCGACTTTATCAATAGCAAAAAAAATTTTGCTTGTACATACAATTAGGATGCTATATAAATGTTTTAATATTTGCTGGGCATAGAGTTTGGATAGAATAATTGATTCTATGGCATTATGGATTAGATGGGTAAAGAAGAGAAGTCCATATAACAGTGGTATATGTACAGTATATTCCTACAATAATATTTAAACACTTAAAAACTAAGGAAGTGGCTTAATAATATTTTTGTTACTATTATTATTAATAAACTGTATTTATATAGCACATATTACGCTGTACTTTAAATAGAGGTTGCAAAAGACAGACAGATACAATTTTTACACACTTTACCCCTTGTATCTGGTGCCGGAATTGTAGTTCTTGCCTATTACAGTTGCTTTTTTGCTTTTAACTGGGTGTTGTGTGTTAGGGTGTGTATGCATGTGGGTCAGCCTTTCTCAATTTTCTATCCCAGGGAAATGCTTGCAATAGTTTTTAGGTCTCAGGTAAGCCCCTGCTAAAACCAATTTCTTTGAGTCAATAGAATAAAAGCCTCCTAAACTGGTGGCTATTGGTAAGAATTAGCCACAGTGGTGGCTAAAAAAAACTTTTAAAGGCACCTAAAAATATTGCTAAAGTCATGCAGTTGACTCTACCAAATTAATGAGCCCCAGAACTATGCAGGCATCAAAAAATGGGAGGACAATCTGCCATAGTTCAAGGAACCCCCGGCAGACTTTTGAGGAGCCCTGGTTGACAATGGCTGATGTAGGTGTACATTCTAGCACATAACAGTTCACTGTGTATTGTGCTGGAGTAATGTTTTATTTTTGTGTATTACATTTTGGTTATTGGTCTTTGCAGAAAAGTGAAGCGGATGCCGTCACTCTTGATGGAGGATACCTATATACAGCAGGGGAATGTGGATTAGTCCCTGCAATGCAAGAAATATATGATGGTAAGACAAATACAATACATGGCAACATACAAGTGTTTAGGAAAATGCGGCACACAGCTATAGAGAGAACGGGTTGTTAATGTTTTTGAAAACTGTTTGGGTTGTTCTTTATACATTATAAGTATTAGTATAATTATCTTCTATTGAAATACACTTAGTAAAGAAAATAGAAGAAAATTATTATATTGGGGGAATATTTGAGTTTATTCAGAATGTGCTTGTTTTTAGTTAATTATTGTTTGTGTTTTCTTTTTCATTTCTCAACAGCTGAAATGTGCAAACAAACCAAAGCAAAGAAAAAAGGTACTTTTTTTTTATACCTGAGTTTGATTTAAATGTGCAGTGCAAATTCCAGGGTATAGATGGGGGTCGCCAGACAAACTCATTCAGGAATCTGCATTTTCAATGAATAGTCATATTTTAATTATACAATTGAAAGAATGTATATTTTTTTTAATCTGTGTACGTAGGTTTGAGCATATGAAATGCTTGTGATACAATAATTTTTATGGGTTATTTATTAATAATTATTATTAATATTATTGAAGAGTATACCAGCACCAACATATTACACCATGCTGATTTACATTTTTGCACAATATTTTGAAAGTCCTATATTTTGAGATATGTAACTAATTTTTCATTGCAAAGTAACTTTTTCATTTGTTTGATCTCCACCAAGGCACATATGTTGCTGTTGCTGTTGTGAAAAAGAGCAATAAAGCCATCACATGGAAAAGTCTTAAAGGCGTTAAGTCTTGTCACACAGCTCTGGGACGCACCGCTGGCTACAATATCCCTGTTGGTTTAATTCAAAAGCAAACTGGCACCTGTGATTTGAGTAAGTTAGTATTTGAGTAGAAAACCATTCATTTCATTACTGTAATGGAAGAAATTTTAGGGTATATCATAAAATGCCAATAAAAGGTAGATGCATTGTTCCAGGGAGGCAGTAGACTGCAGAATGTAGTTCTGGTTTAATTCTATGGAATGGTCACTAAGATACATTAAAATTTTGAATTAGAATTAGAGGTTGTAGTTTGTCCACGGTCACATGTGGCTTTTCCTTTTGTTTAAATGGGTATGCTTTGGGTCCTGGCATGCAGGAGCCATTAAGGCAGACCAGCAATAAATATTACCTGTTCACTGGGTTGGAACACAGAGATGTCTACCAATTACTAGCAAGGCGGGCAAATAAAAAACAGATGGTGTATTGTGTACGTGCAAGACAATTAGCGCACTGAACACACAGATTGCATGACATAGATAGGATGACATATCATATAATGCAGAAGAGAATACACACAGAGATTGATTGGTAGATGATACGCTATACCAAATACAGGCAGAAATGTATTAGTAGAATAACCAGTGTCTTTGTATCTAGTATCTTCTTCTTCTAGTAAATCTAGTATTTTATAATGCTTATTCTTCTATGCTCCAAGAAGGCTTGATAAGGCCACAGTCATGGCATAGAAGGAAAAGAAGAACAGCTAACATTACCATAAACTTCTAATAAATCAGAGAAGCACATAACTCGATGGAGTCAAAACTGAAGTATCACAATTATTGGGTGGAATACCTACTGTTTTACAAACATTTGTCACTGTCATTTCTTTTGGCAGCAACCTTCTTCAAAGAGAGCTGTATTCCTGGAGCTGATGTTAATTCTAACCTCTGCAAGCTGTGCGGTGGAAATGAAAAAACAAAATGTCTTCCAAACAGCAAAGAGCCATATTACAGTTATGACGGGGCACTCAGGTAAAACATTAAAGGAATAGTATTGTGATGTTGTTTTAAAGTCAAGTAAAGTGCCAAAATAGTAAAACAAGAGTAATGAAAAATGTTACATTTCAAATTAGAAAACCAAATCAAATCATGAACAAAATAGAAGCCATCATTATGTGTTAATATGCTAATAATATAGAGGCACTAATGTAATATGGGAACTTAATAGACATTTTCAACCTTTCAATCATGTCATTATGTAATATATATATATAGTATGGCCTTTAATATCTATAGACAGGTTCCAACTACAGATACACGCTCCAACACCCAACACAAGCCCCAACACCAGGTCCTAATAAACAAAATAAACCTAATAAATTCTATTCATTTTATACTCCAAGGTATTGGTCCTTGTCCAGTTGACAGATGTGATGGCACTGAGCATGTTTATTGGTTCCAGGTTTCCCAGAGGTCTCTTGTTTCTTCTAGCTGGGGCTGTACAGGAGCCAATAATATAACCAAGTGATAGACAGTAATTGTATTATAAGCATCAATCTGTAATAATTGAATTAATTATGAATTTATATAGCACTGATATCTTCTGTGGCACTTCACAGAGTTCCTAGATATGTCACTAACTTAAAGGAGCTCACAATCTAATGACATAAATATTTTTACTGTATACAATATTTCATTTACAGAGCATTCTTTATTTTGCTTTAGATGTCTGATTGAGAAAGGAGATGTAGCTTTTGTGAAGGGAACTACTGTTGATGAAAACATTGAAAGTAAGTAACATTTGACACTTTGTATGCCCTGTTACATGAGAAAAGTACAAGAAATGAATATTATATTTAATTTTAATAAATAATAAAGACCTGAAACAGCTCCCAATGTGTATGATTCTAAAACCTGTAACTGAGCCACAATCTGCTAGAATAAAACCATCACCTTACGAGTTGTACTACTCACAGGGTGGGTTTGAATATGAAAATCTCAGTTCTCTGTATTCCAAGAGATAACAATGCTCTTTTAGATTTTTTAGTGACAGCAGCATTTGTCATTTCATTATCAGCGCTAGCTGTACCAGGATTTTACCATTTCATGCCTTTTCTGGCTCAGGGTATCTTGCACATATACAGCAGGTTGTAAACAAGATTTATCACACATGACTTGCAAGGGTTAGAGAAAAAAATAGGAGACACAGCTAACACACCAATTAAGGTGCCCCACTAACTAATGGGTGAACCACATTTGAATTTATTCTGCATAGCTGTGACTGTGATAGTCAGGGCCTACAGAGTGCTGCAAAGCCTGTGCAGTGCCGAGAAAAGCTTCCACCCCAATGTTTGACCTCATCCCCCAAATTATTGTACCCATAAATTGGCCACTTTTCCTTATGGGTCGTGTTGGCCTAGACCATATAAAGTGGGCAGAGTGCGTGTCTCAGAGAACCCTTGCCACCTTAGACTTGCGATGGCTTTGTACGGTAGAAATCTGACCATGAGATTCACTCAAGCATAAAATATTTTCTACCTTTTTTGATTGACTCTTTTATTTAAAATCTGTTGCATTATTCATCTTTCCATACGTGGTGTTCTTACTATGCCATAATCATTCACATATCATGTATCAATCTTATGAGCTTAATGCATAGAGATTCCGGGATACAAACACCTTTGTACATCCCCTATTCAGTGTAACACTAGTTATTCCAGGGTCTGTATGCTTACACAATTACACCCATAAGGAGTGACAATTAAATAAATGTATTTTTCTGTCTAGATGCAAAATCTCCAGCGTGGGCAAAGGGTGTGAAGAAAGATGATTTTGAACTATTGTGTCCGGATAACACTCGCAAACCTGTCAGTGAATATGAAAGTTGCAACCTTGCGACCGTACCATCCCATGGTATTGCAGTCAGGCCAGAAAGTATAGATATAGTTGTAAGAATTGTCACAGAACAGCAGGTAAGCCCTGTTCATACATGTGTACTTCTTAGATTGTCTAACACCCATTCCCTCTAACAAAACCAAAAACATTGTCATTATATACATAACAGTGGAAAACCTAATTGAAGTAATTGAATTTAATGGATCTTTATACTGGCAAGTCTTTGTTTTTCTTTATAGCATCAGAAGCATCTCATTGGTTTGAGAACATTGCTATGAGTACTTATTGGGTGACAGGCAGCAATTCAATGGGAAGATTCCCAACCATGGACATGATTCTCCACCGATAGGGTGTTGCACATTTTTTTCAGACGTATACTGATTTTGTATTTAGACAGAAGGCTTTCTTTAGCTCCTGGGATGAAGAACTGACTTGTTTTTTTTTTGTAGTACATTAGCTCAGGCTTAAATATATAGTAGAAAAAAGAGTTTTCCTAATTAGGTTAATTTAGTTGGCTTAATGCAGCACACTTAGGAGATAATAAAGTGCATACAGTTGTTCCCCTCCCCTGATCTAGTAACCCACCCTCTTCCTTTACAGAATCATACTTGCTGAATCTTCTATAGTAAATCTGGAATTCAAAAAAAGGAATTATGTATAGTACAGTCATAGTAATGCAGTGAAATAGATTGTTAAAAAAACTTAACCAAAATATTTTTTTCAAGAGGTCACATGACCCTCCTACAGAATAGATCCTGCAATGTCTACTGATTTCTTCTTGCAAAGCAAGGGTTGTACATAAAGAGAACCCACAAAGCACTAAAAACTCTAGAGTTTCATCTACAGCACCCAAAACAACTTCAGCTACAATTAAAAGTTTTTTTCTAATAGTACCATTCTTCTGGGTAGAGTTGTGAGGAATGCAAAGCATTGCAAAACAGCTGAAAAGGGAGACCTCAATGCAACGCAAGAGAGTATTCTTGTGAGAATTTGCCTGTTCTCCGTTCCACAGAACTGTACCCAGGAGCACATTCACATTATCTTCAGTAGATGGGGGTAAGGTTGGTATAATTCAGCACTACATTTAAAAGTAATTTAAAAGGCAGACTTCACATAAGTAATCCAACAAGGCTTCTAACAATGTTTTTGTCCCACCATGTAGCAAAGATTTGGAAGGAACGGGGACCAGACCTCATCATTTCAAATGTTTAGCTCTAAAGGCAAAAGAGACCAACTCTTCAAGGACTCTACACAATGCCTGAGTCCAGTGGAGGAGAAGACCATGAATGATTTCCTGGGCAAAGAATACACGGATGCAATTTCTGGACTTAATAGTTGTGGGAAAAAAGGTAAAAAATACTTGGCTTTTATAAAAAACTTTATATCTTTTTTTTAAATACAAACTGTTATTGTCAACGTAACAATAGCCTTTTTAATCTTTACTAAACATTGTCACGGTTTATATTGTAAAGGAGTAGTTGAGCTATCATCATTATGGCAAACACAGTGATGATCCATCTATAACATTTTTAGAAGAGAAATGTCAATATTTTCCAAACACAATACATATTTTACAGAAATTATGAGGACTGGCAAACTCATAAATTGTTTACTTGTAGTCTGATCTATATTGGTATAGTTATATATATCTATATATATATATAAATAAATATATATATATATATATATATATATATATATATATATATATAGTCTGATTCTTTTATAAAAAAAGGTAATGGGTAAGTACAATGAACACTGATAATTCTGATTTGAGTTGGTACAAGTAGAGTTGATTTTCCATAATCTTCCCATTTCTCCTGAGAAACCCATTCTTGGACATTAGTCAGTCCTCATTTTTATTGCAAGAATGTATTTAGAAGAAATACATCTCTGGCCCCTGTAAATACAAAAACTTTGTAAATAATAGGGGGGGTCTAAACTGGCTGAACGGCCAACATGTACCTAACAACCATCTATCATATCCATCACAACCCTTCCCAATATAACATAGCAGCCCTTCACAGATGACTTTCCCATTTTAACACATAATAGTAGAAAGTAAAAGCATATTACAAGATTATAATTGTACACACTAAAGATTCTCCTCTAGAGATGGCTCCAAAGTTATACTTTCCCACCACAAAAACTGTGTATTGAACATTGTTCACATTACTCCATTATCATAACAGGCATTTTACATTGTACATTGTTTTCAGGTTTACTAAATATTTACTGTATATGTATATAGCCATGGGTTTCTAGATTTTTATTTTGCATATATCTTTTTACACATTTTTTAATAAAAGTAAAATAGTGATAAAAGTGATAAAAGAATACATTCAGTCTTATCCAAAGATAGAGACTTATTTTTTAATAAAGTTTTCTTTTCCTTCTACAGGACTTCTGGCTGCCTGCACATTCCATACCTGCAAGGTGCAGTAATGGACAAAGCCAACAATCAATGTTTTCTTTCACTTATCTGCTTGTTTCTTTGAAAAAAAATAAGTGCTTGGCTTCACCTACATTTTGTTGTCTTCCATCTGTCAATAAATAGTTTCAGTGATATTGTTGTTTTTGTGTAATTCTTACGATCTATCTATAAATTACAACACAATACAAAAATATTGGAACAGAGTTCAAATACATGTATATCTTCCCCTCTCCTGGCCACCTATTACTATTGATGAGTGGAGGTATTGTTTGATGATTTAAATGCAGCTTAGTAGCATCCCAAAGCTTACATTTACAGTATTTTTTTTTTTGCTAATTAATACTGTTAACCTTAATCAATAGAATTGCCAATAAAACAATGTAAATGTGATATCAATATATATATACTGAATATATACAAGTATAAAAGTACAATTAAGTGATAAACAAGGGAGTTTTAACTCGTTTTATTTGTTTTCAATGTCAGGTTCACTATTCCCTGTTGCTCCAATTTCCTTTGCTTATATTTTGCCCTTCAAATTTGCCCATCCAAAATTCCCTAAACTATTATTCAAAATTGCTAGGATTTCTCTAGAGCTGTGTTTCTCAACCTTTTATTGTGGGGGAACCCTTGAGAAAATTTTAGGTAATCAGGGAACCCCTGCTATATATTTTTTTTTTTCTCGAATCTCGCTAATCGTGATCCACTAAACAAAAACCCTGGTGCCATATAAAAAAGTGAAATGTGCGAAAACACAACACAAAAAACATGCACTGGGATACTATTGTGATCCCTACTGATGTATTGCTCCTGGGGCTGGGTAATAAGACCACCCAGCCGAAGTCGAGTGGGCCTACTAGCCTGTCTGACCGGGATCAGACAGATCCCTTTCTCTGTGGGTTGGCCTAAACCTTCCCACCAGGTACTAGGCTGGGAGCTCTTGAAGAGAGATTCCCAGTAAGGGAGAGCACTCGACCATAAGTCCAGAGCACTTCCCAGACTTCAGGGCCGACCCATAAGGGAACAGCACCCTCCATTGTCAGTGGCAAACAACACCACACCAGTGACAGTGACATACAGAAAAAAGACATAAAAAATACGTGCACAGTGCATAACACGCTGGGCAGGATGTAAAAAATTGCCCATCTGCACTACCCGCAGCTAATGCAGAATGACGGCGGTGCTAATTCAGCATAAAGTGACGTGCCTGTGTACCAAAATTACCAGTGAGTTGACCAGACTCCAAAGTGATTTTAAGGTACCCCTGGTTCGCCACTCCAGGGGGACGACACTTAGCGAGATTTAACAGCCTCTCTGAGCAAAAGGCAAGACCAAACATTCCCCACCCCCAACCAGTGGGATGGACTGCCGGGTTGGGAAACACTGATCAAAAGACATTTTTACTGTCAGATGACATTTTACACAGTAGTGAATAGAAAGCATACATTGCTTGGAAACCTATTAACCATAACCATGCTATAAGATATGCCGTTCAATAACATTGTATTATTTTGTACTACAACTGTCATCCAGCCCTTTATAATACAATAGGTTACCAATCAGTCGAATGAGTGAAAGTGTGACATAAGAAAAAAACTTATTGGGATACTAATGAATGACATTCAGATGCTAATTAACTCTTTATTTGCCATTTAAACAGCTATTTAAACGTATTCCAACATGCATGCACCATGCTCTTATAGCCCCCCGACCCCTCTCCCTCAGCAATTCTGGCCTCTATACAATTTGCCATGAACATAAAAGGTGGGCCGGCAATAGCCTACATTTAAAAAAAATCAGAAATTCCTGCCTATATTTTGATATTATTTTGAACAAAACCACATACTTTTTAACATGTTTATGTTTTGGGCCATTGTCTCATGGAAATCCCAGGACATCCCTAGCAATTTTGGTGACAATTTAACTCTAAAAAGTGCAAAATTCTGACTTTCCTTAATGGCTACAGTGTAAAATGTCATCTGGCAGTAAAAATGCCTCAATAATAAATCCTTGCTATTTTGAAGAACAATTTAACAGATTTTGGATGGGCAAATTTGAAGGGCAAAATATAGGAAAAATAAAACTGGAGTAATAGGGAAATATGAACCTGACAGGGAAAATGAATAAAATGAGCAAAAATAGGAACAAATCCAAAGGCACAAAATTTAAAAATAATACCAGGGATCACTTACAGGATGAATCATTCATACCTTATTATTAGATCATCTAATAAATAATCTCTGTTAAAAATATTAACAACATCTAATTTAAATGTACAGCGTTTAGGATTTTGGAGTAGCTTGTGATGAGTTATAAAGAATTAAAATGGAACTAAACCTAAGGAGCCAAATAGTTGTTGTTGAGTAAGTGGGCTCTTTATTGCAGAAGACGCTGGCCTTGTCATTTTTGCAATAAAACAAATTTACCTGCCTGTTTGCAACTTCATGTAGAGTATACACTGGGATGCGGATGTTTAGCCAAATGTATGATCTTAGCATACTGGTGCCAGGAATCAATGCACTCTTGTGCACATATATGAAACCTATGTCTTTCCGGCATGGCAAATTAAGATGGCCGAATATCCCAAACCTGGAAAAATAAGATTGAAGATATTGGTGCTGGCAAAGTAGTGGGGGGAGATGAGTTTAGTTCCACTCAAAGTAATAAACTTGATAAAAGTAATAAACTTGATAAAATCCATTCTGGATCAGTGATTCAGATGATATCAAAGGCAAAGCAACAAAACACCAGCCAGACAAGTGGAACTTTTTAGAACCAGATCAGCAATGGCAGCTTACATAATCTTTCACTGAAATGTTTGCTTTAAAGAGAAACTTTCACTGTGTTTTGAACTTCTAAGCTGTCATGCATGCAATGGTTGGGGCTCTGCACACAATTAAAGCTGCGCACACACAAAAGTGAAGACACCACCCCAAAACTTTTGCTCAAAGGCAAAGGTATCCTCGTAAACTGGATAGCAGATACAAATGGCCTATGCAACAAGTTGACAGTTACTTTTTACTTTCATAATCAGGCAATATGGTACCAACCACAGTGCTTAGCAAGAATTTATTTAGTTTGTTTACTTAAGCTGCGTACACACGTGCAATTTTTGTCGTTGGAAAGGATCTTTCACGATCCTTTCCAACGACAAAGGACTACAAGATGCATGAACGGTGCTGTACATACAGCACCGTTCTGCTCTATGGAGAGGGGAGGGGGAGAGCGACGGAGCGGCACCCTGCTGCGCGCTCTCCCCCTTCCCTTGCATTAGGATCGGTCGTCGTTCATCGTTCGTGGATCCGCCAGGACGGATCCAGGGACGATGAACGACGCCAACTGTACACATGCCAGATTCTCGCCCGATATCTGGCCGATGCCGATTATCGGGTGAGAAAAATCTGACGTGTGTACGCAGCTTTAGTTAATTTATGTTACAAGGATGATGTATAAGGCTATGTTTAGATTTGCTGCAGGAAAAGCTGCTCCTGTGCAACTTCTGGCATCTGGCACCTTGGTTCTTAAAGAATTGTAGACAGTACAGTACAGGTATCTCATACGAGATAGGAACTGCAGTTTTGTTCCTAAGTTGAATTTGTATGTAAGTTGGAACAGGTACATTATTTTAATAAATGCAATTAGGACAGATGTTTGTCTCAACATCGTATTAGGCAGCGTAGTGTCAGTTACTGTAAAAAATACTCACAAACAAAGCAAAAAAAAAAAAACTTTATGGAGCCTAGACATTGAATAACTTCTGAAGCAAGCTGTGCTTTGATATGCAAAAAGAAACAACTGCAGAGTTTGTCTTGGTCATTAAAGAGTTACAAGGTGTTGCAGAAGAGCTCAGTCTCAGCTGTGTTTAGCAAAAGATTTCTTCTGCAAGTCATGCAAACCGCCCCCCCCTCCCCCTATTAAGGCTCCGTCCTGCACAGTAAAGAGCAGGGAAGCCCTGTTTTTATCTTGGAGTTGTCCGAATGTCGGATGTCCTTAACTCGGGAACTACCTGTATTTCTCTACTCACTGCTGCCCCTATTCATTTTCAACAGGCTGCCATGGGCGAGATGCTACATGTAGTGGGTCTTGTAGGTCTTGTAATCAGCCCTATTTACTGAACAGCATTCAAATTAACAATAATGAATAGAATTAGAACAGCCAATAAGTACAATAGCAGTTGTGAATCTTAATTGCTTTATTTGCACATCTATAAAGATCTAAATGCAGATATTGAATCACTAATGATGGTCCAACCCCATGATGAATTCTTAACCTGACAACCAGCAGTATTAGGGTGCTTCTTCCACAATGTTGTTTGATATTAAACTGAGAATTAAAAGGGAATTCCACCCGTGTGTGTTTTTTCCTGGGGTATGTGTTTGTAGTGCTTTGGTGCGAGATCTCAGAATTTATTCATTTAGGAGACCTAATTATATTATTAATTTGCAACTTGCAAATGCAAAATTAAAATTAGGGAAATGATTCTTGACTCATATCAAGGCCAGGCAACATGGTGGCTCAGGGGTTAGCACTCCAGCCTTTGCAGTGCTAGGTCCTAGGTTCAAATCCCAGCCAGGACACCATCTGCATGGAGTTTGCAGGTTCTCCCCATGTCTGCGTGGGTTTCCTCCAGGTACTCCGGTTTCCTCCCAAAAACATGCAGTAAGGTTAGTTGGCTTCCCCCTAAATTCTCTATGCTCTTTTATAGGATAAGTCACAATGCTTCAAGCACAATGCAGCCTTGTATAACCTCAATATTCAGAACACTGTACTTTGACATTAACAGATTATAGAATGCAAAAAGAGGCCATGTACAATCAATTTAGTTAGTATTGTTACCAAATATTATGTACAAAGTACTTAACTACAGTACACATAGACGTGGGAGCAAACATTGAACAACATGCTGGTGAACCATCACCTCTACATAGTAGATAGAGTCCAGTCTAAAATATTTTCACACAAATTGAAATGCTGTAAAATGAAACCTTCCAGTCTTCTCTGTGTCTCCTAAAGTTCTGTTGTAGGCTGCCATGTCCAACTTCTGAGAATTGTTCCAGGTCCGGGGCTCCTCCAACCCAGGTTCTAAGCAAACATTGAGATTTTCTGCTTTAATACCAGCCCAAGTACTTAGGAATTGAATAAGGGATCCATCCAGTACTGGATAACAGATACATCTGACACATAGAGCCTGATTTATTAAAGCTCCTCTAGACTGGAGAGGATACATTTTCATCAGTAAAGCTGGGTGATCCAGCAAACCTGGACCTGCTCCAGAATTGAAAACATTTGCTAACAAATAAAAAATTACTTATCCTCTCCAGCCATGGGGAGCTTTAATAAATCAGGCCCATAGAATGATCCAATTTTTTGGACCACCACAAGTGGTAGAAGACTAGTGCCTCATGAAAAATGTACATAGGCCAAAGTGCAAACCAATCATTTATCAAATACGTGAATAAACGCTATTTATTTACGTAGGCAATTTTAAAAGAAATGATAAGACATGGAGCATAATAATATTTTAAAAAAAGGACAGCAGTGTGCGTGCACAGGTCTAGAACTTGTCCAAAGGGAAATACACTCCATGTTATTATTATTAAAACAAACATGTGTCTCCATGATCCACCTCACTGTCAGGACACATGAAGGGTCACATCACAAAGTCAGAAGCCTTGCACAAGACATTTCTCCTTCCCTGGGGTAATATCATACCTAAGTATTCCCACAATCTTTATTTGACAAACTCCAAGGAATACATAAAAAACTCCTCATCTCACAATGTAAGCAGATTACAGAACACCTTACCTGGGAGATAAGTGAATTTTGCCATTGCAAAAGGTTGCATGGACATTTCAACCACTGTGTCGAAAGGACATGAGAAGTAAAATAGAAACCATATTTAATCGCCAATATACAGTCACAGATGAGGGGAAAATTTAACCAATCATTTGCATCATTATAATCCCAAACTATCCCTAATGAAAATAAATATGTTGCAGAAAATAGCCAAATCCATAAAAATGAAATAAAAATTAAATATTAAAACTAAATAATAAATAAAAAAATACTACATGTGACTGTAAGAATAAACCTTCTAGTAAGCATCCTACATTCAGTGTAATTACCTGCATATAGGTATATACACAGAAGAATCCTATTTATAAAGGTAAACTACAACTGAGCTAAAATTGGCGGAACAGTTTGGTTACCATTTTTTTTTGTCGGCACAAAAAAAAAAAAACTTTGTTTGGCATAGATTGCTTAAACTGTGTTGTTGGGGATAGAAAAAGTGACTTTTTAAGGTAATGGTAGGAAGCCAGTTGAATAACAAGGCCTCGTATGTATAGATAGGCTGGGAGAATTAAAATTGAAAAATGAAAGAGAATGTTAATCATGTGGAGAGTAAGGACGAGGGAGAATGCTTCTGGCATGCGCGCGGAAATTTCCTCAAAGTTCCAATGGGTCCACAAAATTTTGCGAATCCATCGCAAATCCAGGAAATCACTATAGGAGGATTACCGCGGCTGCATAAATTCGCTTGCTCATCCCTAGTGGAGAGTAACTAAGTTTCTATTACCATAACTACATCTAATGTCAATCCAATTTCTTTTTTTTTGATCCACTGGAATTTCTTATAGTAGTAATGTGTTCTTTTCTGCCATCTAGCGTTAGTTATGTTTATTATCTCCAAGTCTACCGGAACTCTTAAATCAGAACTCACAGATTTGCTAAGGTATTCTGAAATACTGTGAAATCAAATTACACTATTTCTGCTCTAAAGTACTGTTGCTTTAGGCAGCTTGGGACACTTTGAGCTATCAAAAACAAAAAACAAAATAACAACTATTATCAAATCCAGTCTCTTCTATAATGTTTTCTAGATGGGAATGAAGGCATTCATATAAATATTGCAACACCACTGACTGCAGTTCCTCTGGGATATCCTCTTTGCTATGCTGTTTACATAGTACAGTATAATAAACCACAGTCACAGCACCAGATGAAGCTAGGGAATAGGCAGAGAGGAGGCTTGTGAAGCATGTAATTTTTTTTCTTATATTTAAAGAAGCTGATTGAACAGCAAAGTCGTTGTTTAGAGTATTGGAGACCAACAAGGCCAAGACAGAGTAATGCTACTAAATTAACAAGTGCAATTATGAAATTGTAGAAAAGCATATAAACATTTGTAGTCCCAATGCATTTTGCAGTTAGGCTTGTTAAGGGGAGGTAGAGACAAGTAGCAGCATTTTTTCTCTGAATAGAGGCATTCCAATTATCAGGAGATGATATTACAGCATATAGTAGTCCAATACTAGGAATTATCTAGTGGTGATACAGATCAATTGTCAAATTAGATCAGAAGGTAGGGATCAGGATTCACTTATCCAGGTCATCCCAGTCGCTTGAAACAGCAATGAGTAATGGATAGAAGCAGAAGAACTGGCTCTGGTTCCTAACACTGAACCAGAAAAGTCACCTCTCTACCGATTTCTTTTAACACTTGAATAAAACTTATCTGGTACAATTAGTAAAGACATACATTAAGGAGAATCGAGACCCAATTGCAGTTTTCACTGCCCACCCACAGCTCCTGTTGCAGGCTCCTACTGTTTTTCCAAAGATTACCACTACATGTTAGATCTTCTTATTGACAGCAGACACTATGTAGTCCATGGCATATACTTTACCAGGGTCCACAAACTATGGATTTTCCCTTTGACCTGCCTCTGATCCAAGTGGCCAGCACAAATAATCCAGACAAACTTTTTTTTCTGATGCTTTGTTTCTGTTTGATCAATTAGTTAG
This sequence comes from Pyxicephalus adspersus, assembly GCF_032062135.1. NCBI lineage: Eukaryota > Metazoa > Chordata > Amphibia > Anura > Pyxicephalidae > Pyxicephalus > Pyxicephalus adspersus. Next base: position 29,713,777 of record NC_092861.1, on the reverse strand, counting down.
CACATAGTCCTAACCCATTTTACATATCTTCATACCTTGTGTGATATTTTTATTATAAATCATTAATACATTGGTAAAGGGTCCAGGAACACAATGCTTCTTTTGTTCCACAAACTTTCTGGAAAACTGTTTGTGGGGCTGCAACCTAATGAGAATTGTCTTCTACATTTGATGGACTAGCCCCATGTCCATACATCCAGGTCATATAAATAAAATTTACTCAACTAAGTCTCAGTAAATCCTGAGCAGTGGCACTAATAAATCATTCTCCCGGAGACCAGGATATTCTAAAATATTGACCTAATTTGTCTTCCTGGCTATTAAATACCGATGAAGACCTTGGAAGACCTTCGCTGTTCTCTTTGACTTACTAAAAGCCAACCTGTTGTGAATAATGGTGACACACTGACAGACATGGTGGAAAGATTTCTGGGACCCTGGATCTCTATATATTAGCCACTGGGAGCTATTCTTAGATATTAGACTCTAGGGACAAAATCTGTCTTTCAATTTTTACATGGTTACCAAGGAATGGTTTGGGATACTCTATACCATTCCCTTTCTACTCCTTTTCTTTTTTATTATTTCTCTACTTTGCTTTATTTTTTATTATTATTCTATCTACAGAACTGTATTAATTTGTTTCCTTTTGACATTGTGCCATAAACAAAGATATATTTTTTTATATCTTGACATTATTCCAGAATGTTTGTCAATTTTTCTTGTAAATTTATTAACATTATTGAAAGAAAACAAAAGACACATTCTACCCCCTTTGCATTCAAAGACGATTTAACTTCAGGCTCTTTTGCAAAAATACTTTATATATTAATAAATATAACATTCCTTGATAGGGAATTTTAGTCCCGAAGGCAAGCTTACACCACTATTCCCATTACCACATCACACAGTCTAGAACTGACCATTTATTTATTTCAATATGTCATATTTTTCAGCAAGTTTACCCATTGGAATTTTACCAAATCCTTGGTCAGATCATGTTAAAGTCCAACTCACTCTCAACTCTACTTAGCTCCAAATATGGATGATAATCACTTAACTATTCCCTACTAAGCAATCCTTCCATAGTTTTGGAAATTCAGAAATCTCTACATGAACCAGAAACGGCTATGAAGCTGCTATACAAGGCTTTGTTATCCATCTAGCTTCTCTACAAAAGAAGTGATAACTATCTAAAAAGTCAATTTTTCTATCCCTGACAACACAGTATAAGCAATCTATGCCAATAGCCGTATTTTTTTGTTGTTGTTGCTAGTAACAAAAATAAATTGTAGTCACTGAAAGGTCTCAAGCTCCCAGCTGTTTCAGCAATTTATAGCTTAGTTGTTGTTCACCTATTTACATATAGGATCAATTTGTGTTATGGCTAATTTAGGATAAGCCAATGATCATTATGGTACATTACAAATAAACACCACATAGACAGTGGTGAAACTATAAGATCCCACTGACTTAACTTGCTTAGTTCTTGGTCAGGGAGACAGAAAGTAAACAATCCACTGGTTCAACATGGTAGCTAGACACATGACATTTAAAATACATGGTTTTTATTTATTTAATAAAAGAGAGAGACAGCTATAAATCCTGAACAAGCCAAGTTTGGGGCTGACAGAACTAGTACAGCATGTTAACACAGATAAAGGTTTAGTTGTGTAAAAAAAAGTCTATTTACAGATACCAAGGATCAAGGACAACAGATCTGCACATGCAGCCAATCATTCTCTCATAAAAGGAATGTACTTTATGCCAGTATCCAAAAGTTGATCAACTATAGCAGTGCAGAGAAACTGAGAATGGCTAGACATTTCCAAAAAGCCCTTTATTTCACTATTATTGGTAAGTACCGCTGTTATATTTTATGTAGGAATAAAGGTGGGCAGCTAAGCACACATATGTACAGGTACATGTATTAAGCACACAGGTCATGTTAGAAACAAGTTGAAGGTTAGTATATATTGGTGGGGTAATTAATAGGCTGAATGTGGAAACCAAACTGTTTAATGATGGACATGTCTATTTAATACCTATACCTAAAGTATGTCACCATGTTCAAATGGCGAAATTTAAAAAACTAATAATAATCTGCAGGAGAAGAGGAGGAATACCAATGTTTTTAATCTGTGCTCCTTTGAATCTGGCTTTTCAGAGCATTGGTTGTTGTTGCTATCAAACATCTCTGGATGTGTCAGATATTGTGACTGTGCTACCCTTTGTGGTTCCTCACACCAAGACTTATGTCACTAGAAAACTTTACTACTGTGTGTCGCACTGCAAAGAGGTAAATAGGAGAAAATGCCTCCCAAATGGCCCAAAACGCCCAACAAAATGCACAAAAATGCCAATAAAGTCCATTCATGTGGGCATTTGGAGCATTTCTGAGCATTTTTGGGTATTTATGGTTGTTTTAACTCTTTCCAGACGCTGCAGGATGCATTTTCCTTACTGCTCATTAAGAAAATGCTCTGGTGTGGACTAGCCTATTGGAAGGAATAGGAATTTCAAACATGGGCATTTAAATGCTTAGGTTAAATGCAGGGGAAACAGTCAGTGTAGACTATTATATATATAGTCCATTCAAAATAAACCTTTTAGTGCATTCTGATTTTTTTTTTCTGCAAACAAATGCAAACCATATTATTACAGCACAGGAATGGTTGTTTGATAAGTTTCCACTCAAAATGATTTGCATCCCAAAGCACCAACATATACATGTTGCATTACTGCTTGTTACTGCAATCCTTTGGTGGGTACAAGTCTTTGCTAAAAATTTGCCTACAAATTCTGTATGTTTTTTTGTGTGCATATAATCCCAGAAACATTATGAAAGCACATATTGTATGCAGCTCATTTACAGATCTTAGAACTGAAGGTATTGCCCTCACACTACTACATACATATTATAATCACTGTTTTCTATTTCTATGTATTCACTGTTATCTAGTCTTGAGCTTTGCAGTATCAAGTGCAAGAAATGTTCGGTGGTGTGTGATATCAGATCTCGAGCAGAAAAAATGCAATGATCTAGGGGGATCCTGTGATGTCCCTGACATTACCCTTGAGTGTGTACATCGATCGTCCATGGAGAATTGTATGGTGGCTATAAAGGTAAGAATTATTACTAATTTTACAGTTGCACACACTACAAGGTGAGAGTATTAAGAAAACTGTAAGTATAATATTTTAGTGTAGTACTCCTCTCTACTACTCCTCTATTTTAGTGTATCTCTCCTGCTTGGACTAGACCATACACTCTGGGCTGTGGATTCCTGTTACTCCATCCTTCCTCTTTACCTCTTCACCTCCTGGTCCTGGTGATACCTTTCCCCTATTTGTCATCCTGTTGTCATAGGGATAAAAATTGAAGAGACCTCTTCCAAATGGGGACACAAACAGCATTACATCTGGTATTCGTTCTAACCTTTCCTTTCAAGGGTTGATGCCAGCCAGTGCAGTAACTATTGGTGTCACCTCAATTCTCACATGGGGTTCCTCCTCTACTAGACAGTACAGAACCCATAAAATTGCTTTTGTGTGTTGCTCATAAAACATTATTGTAGTATATCAAAGAATGTAATGGCACCAGTAGCAACATAAATAATACCTTTAAATTACAACATTGTTTGTGCAGCCTAAATGTATTTATATTTACATAATTCCATGCAGTTCTTGTATTAGTAAGAAAACAATAAAGTTCAAAGTATGAAACGTTTACAAATGGCCCAAATAACGTAACAGACAAATGAATATATGAATATGTAATTTTATATATATTTGACAAATGAATAATTCCTAACAAAAATAAACAGGAACACAAGACAGCAACAAAAATAACAAATAACAAAAAGTGCAGCTGAACAAGCATAAAAAAATATCATTTGTTATAATTTTGGAGTCATCCCTCTAAGGTTGTTATCCAGAGTCCACTTACCCCTAATGATACCACTGCCCCAGACTACCTTATGTTATCTCATATAATTAACCTGTTTACCACTTTGGAATATTTAATAGCTGCCTTTATCATGGATAGAATATGCTAGCTGTTGTTTGTTTTTTATTATATTAGCTAAACTACTACAATTCCCTGTCACTAAACACTGGTTTTTTTAACGAACCTGATTTCAGGATGGACAAGCAGATGCTATGTTCCTAGATAGTGGAGATGTTTATGAAGCTTCCCTGGACCCTTATAATCTGAAGCCTATCATTGCAGAACCACACAGTCCCCATAAAGGTAAGCCTCATGTCTATTATTAATATTATTATTATTATTATTATTATTAATAAACAGGATTTATGTAGCGCCAACATATTACAAAGCACTATACATTAAATAGGGATTGCAAATGACAGACTAATTCAGACAGTGATACGGGAGGAGACGACCCTGCCCCGAAGAGCTTACAATCTAGTAGTGTCTAGAATTTATATCAGCATCTTACCATATGGTTTGATCCTCCTGTCTAATGCATTAATTAACCAATTAGAGTACATTGAAAGCAGCTAAAATAAACAAACTTTTGGGGTTGTTTGTTTTAAAAACCAATGGTGTTCAGAATAATATACAGGACTCTAAATTCTCAAAGACAGGTTGCTCGTTCCACAACAGAGACGATCATGGTTTTCTGTTTCAGTTTAGAAAAACATATACAAGCTCCCAGTAAAGAGGAGGGTTTAACACTGGCAAGGCATAAACACATCTGAAAAATAGTTGTGGCCTTATGTACTGTTTAGTACTGTTGGTCGAATATCTCACTATTCGATTTGACAGCTATTCGATCGAATAGTGAGATATTGTTCGGGTGATCGAATGCCGAATTTGAACACTATTGAAGTCAATGTTGGGAGAATTCAGGTTATTTTTAGGAACTATTAAGAGCTGAACGAGCAATCAGATTGCTCTTCCAGCCCTTTACTAGTAGTATGTGTTCTTGGATTGAGTTTCTCTATCCAAGAACACAGGACACTAGATGTGATGAATGGGAAAATTTGTCCCCATTAAACCTCTAGTGCCCGGGGATCGCCTCCAGTCACAGCTGTGACTGCAAAATTCCCATGACCATGGGAACTGAACTGCAGATAAACTCTGCAGTTCCATTACCATCCTCGGGGCACTACAGGTTAATTAATTAATTAACCTGTAGTGCTCCGGGGATCGCACACTCTTCTCAATGATTGCAGACTCTGCTGCAATCATTGAGAAGATGCCCCGCAAGTATTTCTTACTCTGTAACACGCACAGTAAAATGATACATTTGTTACATTTTTCTCACAATGGATAAAAGAAAAATGTAACGAATGTATCAGAATATTACTGTGCTGGAAAGTGTGTTAAAGAGTAAGAGATCATGTCATTGTAGGATAAACTGTAAAAAAAAAAGTATTTATCAAATAAAACAGGAACCCTTAAAATGCAGTCCAGCACAAAGGTTCAAAAAGATGCTCTGATTCATTCTCTAGCTAAAGCTTATTCATTTTTGCATTCTGAATCTCCATTGGCTGTGATTGGATGACAGCATATTAGTGTCTTGGAATGCTTTGGAAATGTACACATTGAACTGTGGCCTAATATAAATAAAATACTCATGGAACTTTGCTCTTGGAGTGAGTTACCTCTGTCACTTAAAGGGAGATGACATTTGATCCATATGATCAGCTTGGCTTGTTTACTCCCCTCATTACAAACCTTACGATTTTTGTTACCCCACACGAATATTTGCAAACTTCAGTCTGCATCCTCCCACTTTATTTGGAAAGGAAAAACCCTAGAATAATGCTTCCTTGGTTTTCTTATCTAAAACATTGTTTGGGTCTTAATGTCCCAGATCTTTGCAGATATAATTTACCCTGTTCACTAAGAAAGTGGTGGCATGGGACCTCCTTTTACACATACTTCCCAGTCAATAGTAATAAAACCTTGGTCACCACTAGGTCTTCTGCATTCAACATTTGTTGAGATGCCAGAGAATCTAAAATGAAAAATTGTGTTTAGAGACTCTCTGATAGCATGGAGAGAGTTGGGGAAATGTTGTAAAAGGCAGTGTTGTCCCCAGCTATGCCAATCTGTACTACACCCAGTTTTCTGCAAGAAGCTCAGTTTAAGACATACATCTCTTAAGAGGATAAACTAGGCAGCTATCAGATTTCTGTGATGGAAATGGTACTTTACGCTTGTTTATATTCTTAGACTTATCTCTTGATATTCTTGGTTGTAAATATAATCTTTCATCCCACTATGTACTGTACTAAGTTCCCTATTATCCCTAAAGTCATCTGTATTGATGGCAGGCTTCCAGCCAAATATTAATAAAACTTTAGGACCACTTACTACTACTACTACTACTATAACTTATTTACTTTACTTATAACTTACTTACTTTAAAAAACTTACTATAAATTGTCTCCATTTATCTCCATATCAACCATTTACCAATTGTTATTCATGACATCTACAAATAATCTTTGATCTCTTTTGTAACTAAATGGCTTCCATTCTTGCAACTAAATGGCTTCCCCACTTGACTTGACTTGACCTTATATATGCCTGAACCAAAGCCCAACTTATTTATGGTTTAGTGCCTTGCTATATTTTTTCTTAGAAATCTTTCTTGAATGGTTGATGGTCTGAAGGTTTTTCTTCCTTTTATTCTCCTCTTATTTCCTGACTCCTTTTCTTCCTCTTCAATTTCTCTTCCTTTAATTCCTTCCAATTCCATGTTTTTTTTTCTTCTCTTCTCTCTTGTTTTCTATGTTTTATACTTCCCCACAAATTGTACAGAACAGCAATTCTAATGTTTTGATTGTTCGTAATAAACCACTCTTGTTTACTCACCAAGTTTACATTTGCCTATTACATGGCCACACCAACTCTGTATATATTGTTGTTTCAACAAACATTAGTATTTTCTTTTAATAGTTCCACATTTTTAAGCCCGTTTAGGGATATTCTTCTTGGATACATATTCTGTTATTAATAAGCTCTGGATATATGTTGACAGACCAGTCAAAATGCTTGAAGCACCGTCAAGAAGTTCTAGGAGGAAATAGGAAAATAATAGGTCGTTTTGTACCTCGGTGTGATGAAGATGGCAATTACCATCCTCAGCAGTGCCATGGGAGCACAGGATACTGCTGGTGTGTTAATGCAATTGGGGAAGAGATTGCTGGTACAAAAACTCCACCTGGTAAGACGCGAGCTACATGTGAAAAGCATGGTAAGTCTTGGGTCTACAACTTTGCATATCCCTAACATAAGTTTATTATTTACATCATCATATGAATAACTCAGGATAGGCCTTAGGTCATTGGTGATTATCGCCTGAAATGTAAGATATTGTTCTGCATGTGTTGCAAACACAATGTTAAATTAGAATTTGTTTTTTATGGACAGCTTCCCATAGATCCTTTTGACTTCCCCACCCTATTCAGCCCAATTATTGGTTAAAAAAAATGGTAAATTCCTAAGCCAATAAAGATGGCATACTTCTCTTGTGTATCTAATCCATAATATGGGTTCCCCAATATCCACAAATATCTTTTTGTAAATAATAAAAAAATACACTGTTTTAAAGATTACATTATTTTACCTTACACAAACATAACTAAGTCTAAAAAAAGTGTCCTCGCAATAAAAAAGCCAAATAGCTTCCCCCGCCTTGTGAAACTTCATACACCTACCATGTATAAATGTGGTCTATGATTGTAATTTGCCTGTATCCACTTGTACATCAAAATCAGCCTTAGTCATAAACCTTCTATAAAATACATTAAATTGTGTCCTAATATTGAGAAAATCTATTAGGAAATGAATTGCAAATAAAACTCACATCAAAATCATCTACATAATTCAATTTGGCCATATCTACAAAATTCTGATTCGGCCATAGAAGCACATGTATTCTTAGTACTCCACTTAGTTACCATTTAGGTTCCAAAGAAAAACTCCTGGGATTGGATATATTAATATAAATATTCTGTGTAAGAAGGTTAAGTGCATTGCATAAGTACCACATTTCAAGTATATTCTTCCATTACTTACCAATGTGCAGTTAAACTGCATTTCAATAATCATAGTTTCATTATATTCTGTAGATCAGGACACTTGTCATTATGCAGTTGTTGTGGTGAAAAAGTCCAGCACATTCCAGTTTAATCAGCTGAAAGGAAAGAGGTCCTGTCATTCAGGCGTATCAAAGACAGATGGCTGGAAGGCTCCTGTAAATGTTCTTATTGAAAAGAATTTGCTGTCCTGGGAAGGACCTACAAAAGAATCCATTGAAAAAGGTATGGCTACAAAAAAAATAATAAAAAATAAAAAGAAACCTGGAGTATAAACCAACATTGGCCAGATTATGGAAGAATAAAACTGGTTTGAATATGCAATTCTGATGGAAGTTTCAAGAATTGCCTATTTCTTTTTAAACTAATACTTTAAGCTATTCTATGAAGTCTTTAGAAGTTTGAAATTCGAACTCCCAATTTCCTTGTGTTTTTGTGAGTCTTCCTGCAACACTTATGTGTGAATGAGCCATTAGTAGTACTTGTTTTAAAGTTGTTAGGAAACTTTTAGTTATAATAGAAAAAGGCTCATATTTAATACCTTTACAAACTTCAACATACGCCAACATACACTGCCTGGCTGCAAAAAAAGTCCCACGCACAATATTTCATTGGACCACTTTTAGCTTTGATTACAGTATGGCGTAGTATTGTTTTGATAGCTTTAATAGAGTTGCATTCATTTTTCCCCAAGATTTTATATTGCTGATGGGAGAGTTGCCCCATATACTTAAAGTTGTCTCCAGCACATCCCAAAGGTTCTTAATTAAGTTAAGGTCTGGACACTCACTCTCTGAACCACACTTTTCCAAATTGAGCACAATGAATCCTGGCATTGTCATATGCTTATGCTTTTAGGGAAAAAAATCCATTGATGAATAAACCTGGTCTTTCAGGTGACAGTCAGCTGATCTCATTTTTTTTGGCACACAACATTACTGAACCCAGACCAAATTAAGCAACTCCAGATTGTAACACCCTCCCTGCAAGACTTTTTAGAAAGATAGACAGTGAATATTTAATTGTTTTATTTTCACACTTTGCTCTGATTCATGAAATTATTTTCATTCAGCTGTGTCAAGGTTCTTCTCAGACAGCTGCATTCCAGGGGCAACTGAAGCCAATCTCTGCAAACAATGTATAGGAGAGGGAGAAAAGAAGTGTAAGAGCAGCCATGATGAGCCGTACTATGGTGACCATGGAGCATTCAAGTGAGTACAAACAAAAGCCTTAACACCCTACAATACAAATGTATCTGCCTGCATTGGTTTCTCCATAACACAAATGCAGCTACTAGAGGTTTCTGATAAGCTGTACCAAAATTCTGAACATGGTTTGGTCAGTGGTAAAAAGAAACAGATAAGCTCTCATGACTCTAGTAAAAGACTTTTAACTTAACTGTCTACCTAATTGCTCTTTTCAACTTTACTGTCAGGGCAATACAAATAGTATACAGATATACGTACTTGGATACCATTATCTCTACACTGTTCACAAGGCAGCCATGTCTTCCATAAAAAGATGGAAACTGAAGACCATTGGTTTCATTACTCTTTTCTTTATTGCCTAGTACTATAAGTGGTTATTTATAATAGCAGAGGTGTTTTCCAGATAGTTTAGGTTTGCGTAAGTGTGAGTAGAGGAAACAGAAAATCGTATTTAAAGAATTTACAGCAGTAATGATAATTATGTTATAGGGGTTGTATGGGAATAGTTTGTGGATCTCAAAATTACATTAGACATTTGGTTCATGCCTGTTACAGAAGCCTAAATTAAATGAACAGAATGAATATATTCGATAAAGTTCACACAACTTTCTTCCAAGAGTCACCTATTTTTCTAATTAGCTTTAAATGCATTTATTTTAAATATAGAATAATGAGCATATATTCAACTTGTTCAGCTAACACTGTAGTAATTGAGCTCTTAGGTGTATATTTTGTACAACAAGGAAACAATTTAAAGTATAAAGAATTGAAGATGTAATATTTGCATGTCTTTTCTTATCACAGGTGTTTGAAAGAAGATAATGGAGATGTAGCTTTTCTGAAAAACACTGCTTTGCCGGGTAATTTAACAGCTTTTTAGGCAAAGTGTATCCTATGTTTTTTCTTTCTTAGGGTACAGCTGCAATTTTATGTAAAAAACTTGCCACCCCTTTATGTGCTCTGTGTAGTAATGAGCAAAAGATCTCAGAGTGTAGTTGCTCTTCCTGAAACTTGGTATAGGGGAAGATGCACATATATTTTAATTGTTGTTTTTTAATGAAGGAAATAAAAGTATATGATAATTTTTTACAAATCCACTGCCGTTAATGTCCCGTATCTCTTTGCTTTTGTATTCTTTAATGTATGTCGGGGATGTTGGCAGGATTAATAGTGTTAGAAAGCCAGATAATATTGATAAAAAATATATGTGTTTGTTATGGGGTTTTTATATGATTATTGATCATATTTCTGCAGATGAAAATTCAGAGGAATATGAGCTTCTGTGCCCAGACAACACAAGGAAACCCTTTAACAAATATAAAGAGTGTAACCTAGGAAAAGTTCCAACAGATGCAGTAGTGACCAGAGAAGCCGGAGACAAGACTAAGGACATCAATGACTTTCTCATGGAGGCTCAGGTATAATTCTGTTACCTTTACTGCAAATGTTATCAGTTTTGTTAATAAACTCTGGAATCTATGATTTTCGGGGTAAACCCTTTGATCCTTAGGACTGAACTACAGACAAACCAAACTTCCGAAGTCACAAGCTACATGCTGTGTGTTACCTGACTTCAAATGACCTGTAATGTGTAAAATAGCCCATTCCCTTTTTACTCTCGTTTTGCTAATAGTAATAGTATTACTGTTTGTTTTTTTTATTTGTGGGTAATATTTCCACTGGAGTACTGCTGATATCAGCATAGTACTGGTGGATTATATTGTTTGGACCATGTTACACATGTCTAATGACACGTTTTATTTTTATGTAGACATTTTCCAGTAGGATTTTAAGGGCTTTATTTTTTTCTTTGTTGACTATAGAAAAAGCAATGTAAATTGTTCAGTTCTGCACATGGGAAAGATCTAATATTTGATGATTCTACAACACAATTAACTCTTCTCCCATCTGGAATGGATGCTTTTTTCTTTCTTGGAGTACAGTGGTTCAATGCCATGAAAACCCTGACAGTAGGTATGTGGTACAATGGTCAATTTGTCTTTTCATCATGTATTTACAAATTTGATTATGTTATATAAAACTATTTTATACTGTAACATTCTCATCAGTTTCTGACAGCCTACAACCTGAATAATCATGGCTAAATAAGCCTAGACTGTAATGATGTGCAATATCTGAAGATGTTCAAGGCCAAAGTATATAATACAGGGTCCTGCTTGGGTTTTTATGATACAAATTCCTTTTCCACAAACAAAACTTGGAAACTTACTCTCCAGTGGTTGTCTCTTGAGCTCCTCTACCTTCCAGCTTTGGGAATACATTGAATTTGCGGAAGTCTGCCGCTGATTACCTAAATGAAGCACCTGTGTTCTCTCCTGAGAAGGCCTGGACATGGACCAAGTGGCCAGGATCCCTCACAACCCTTCCTTGGCTAGCCCCAGGACCCCTAATACCTCTTTATATGTGAGCCAACATATGCATTCACTTTCTTTGTTGTGGGAGCCTGCTGATGGGTAAAGGCTGACTGGGTACAGGTTAGAAAATAAGCTGCAAGTACTGCCTATTTGTTTTGGGAAACCCAATTTATTTGTCTGTACAAAGTCTTCTTGTGTTTGTTTCCTGTCTTCCTGATTAAAAGTGTAAGACAACCCTGCTTGATGTGCCTGTGTCATGTATAATTTACTGCAGCTAACACCAGCTGAGCCTTTTAATTTTGTGTAACTATGCTCAATATATAGTAACATTGACCTGAATGCCCCCGAACGAATTTCTTATTTAAAGTATGCAAACTCCAGGTATTATTTATTATCAGATATGTGTAGAAAAGCTTTACTGGTCTCCTTTTCCATAGTCATTGCCACAATGATTATTGTGCAAGCCCAAACAATACCCATAAATAGTACAGCTATAGATAGACAGCCCCTTCTGGGAATCCAATGCAATGTCCTTCTTACAGGTACTCCCGGGGATCTATTTTTTCAGTAGTGAGAAGAAGTGTTTAGAATAAGCCCACAAAAAGCACAAGAGAAAACAAACAAAGCAGATATAGACAAAACCCTGATGAGAAATGAACCCAGAACCCAATGTATCAAAACCACAGTGCTAATCACAGTGCTAATCAACAGCTCACATTGGAACCTATTATCACATGTAGATATATTATGTATTGTAACCAAATGTAAAGTCATAGTCACAAAAATAATGGTTTCTGTTCCTAGATGTACATCTTTCTTCTAAGAACAAAGTGCGTGTATGTGTAATAAATAAACAGGAAAAGATGAAATGTGAAGATTGGTCAGCTGTAAGCGGTGGGGCCATTGAATGCATAGAAGCACCTTTTAAAGAAGATTGTATTAAAAAGATTGTGGTAAGCTAAATATTAAAAAAAAAGTACAAAGATATGTGCAAAGATTTTCTAGAGTTTTTTAACATTGCAACTACATAGCTTGTGTTATTTACGGTAACACCCTCCAAATGCATGTTAAAATTACCTATATGCCCAGAGGTATAAGTTGTTCCTTATTTGGAATTCAAGACTTATTATGGTGGGACAGAATAGAACTAAGCTCAGTTTTTACCGAAAAAAAAATTGTGATACCTCAGCCTAAAGCTTGTCTAAAGGATATGAATCTAATGGTCATTTACCATGTGGTTTTTATACAAGTTGTTTGTTGGTTGTTTAGGCTTTTACCATTATTCTTTTAATGCTTTTTTTTAATAAGTTAGCTTCACCATTATCTGCAAGGTATTCGCAATAAGGTCACCACAAGGTGTTCAGGGTTATAGGACACCCAGCATCAATCCTCCCCGGGTTTTACAAAATTTGCATATTCAGGGTGTCATAGCTCCAGCCCAAGAGCACCCTGAACTCAGTATATTCATGCGGGGCAGCACTGGTAGCATTATATAACACTTCATCAT
>NC_092861.1:29697763-29700233 GCF_032062135.1 Pyxicephalus adspersus | reverse complement strand
CCAAAAGCAATATTGATAATTTAAATCTGCTTAGTTGCTATACCCGTTCACTATACCGTTCTTTTGAAAACTTTTGTAAATCAGGCTCAGTATCATTTTATGTACATTGGCCACTTATTTTATGGAACCTAATGAATATAAATAATATGAAAACAAATATTGCACTGAAACATCTAATTTTAAAACAGTAATAAAATGATATTTTTAAAACTGCAATTTTAGCTTTCAGTTATGATAGTGCACTGATCTCCAATGTGTTATTTAGTATTTGTCAGGTTCTGCAAACAGTTACATTGTTTAATGAACATCCCTCCCTACTGAAGATATAATAACTAGAAAAAGATGAGATCCAGTGATAGAACGAGATACATTTAGTACATTTATCAGTGGACACAACTAATATTTCTTGTAGGACTTTAACATTAAAGGGTATCAAAACGTAAAAACAAAAATGCTTATTACCGTTAGAGGTGGTGGACAGTTGTGAATATTCCACTTGCTGGATGACGCTGAATTTCCCAATATGGTCTATCTTCTCCAGTCTTGGGGAACTTTATCAGATGCAGTGTGTTCTCTGGTTCTAAGCTCTTCCCACTGCATTTAAAAAAGAAATAGATATATTCATGTAATGAGAAGCTGTAATCACATTTTGAAGTCCTGTGAGGGTTCTAAATCTGATTGCATTCCATTATATTCCACAGTGACTATGTAAACCTTTTTCAGTTTAGGAATTGATTTGACTTTTTTCTTGAATTTGTTTTTTTTTTTTATGTTGCAGTAATTATTTGCCTTCTGTTTCTTTAGAAAGGTGAAGCTGATGTAGTGACACTTGAAGTACAATACATGTATGAGGCTCTGAAGTGTGGGTTGGTCCCAGCAGTGGAAGAATATCACAATAAAGGTAAATGCAAAAAGTTAAATATTTAAAAGTCATCACTGGTAAAGATGATCCAATTATTGGTTAGCTCATGAGAAACATATCCTGTCTTGTCTGTTAGGAACCTAAAACCCGACTCTACTTTACATTTAAATGAATAGCCCAGCAAATTTAAAAAAAACTGCTTTCTCTCAAGTCCCTTATGATTCTTGAAACCAACAAAGAACAGATCACATTTGTATAACACATTGCTGAACTTTCGTATCTAACATTCACATGTCCACATAGTGGTGGACAGCAATGGCTAATGTGTTTTTGCGAAGCATTTGGAATACAGAAAGATAAGAGAGCAACAGAACTAGTTTTCTGAAAAATAAAGCCAGGAGGAGATAGTAATCATTTGACTTGGTAAAGTCACAAGACCGGCTCTCCATCAATCACATACCTCTCTGCTCCATCAGCGCAGAACTAAACCATGGTATACTCACCTGTCCCTATTCTGTTGTGGGTGCGGCCATCTTCTTCCTTCTTCTCTTGCTTCTTCTTGATCTTCAGCCATCTTGACCGATTGGGCTGGGATGATGTAGCTCCTGCTTAGGCGTGCAGAAGTTCATTCAGTCTCGGCAACCTCAGGGGAAGTCATGATAAACCAATGCTGAGCTGCACATGTGCATGACAGCTGATGGGACTGATATGCAGGTAAGAATACTTGTAGCAGAAAGGACATCTTCTGTCCCTTTCTTCTATAGACCCCCTGCCTGGTCGCAAAATGTTTAAAGTGGAACTTTGTAAGATTCTGTTGTAAATGAGCAGCCTTAAGTTTTAGGACTTTTATTTGTTATGTCCATACTATGTATGCTGGCTTGCCAGTTTTTATCTGTGATTAGCCAATTATGTGTTGTTTTTGATAAAAGTAATTATTTGTTTCAGGAGGTCAGTGACATTTTGTTCTGGTTATGCTATCAGACAACCTTCTCTGCATTAGGAGCTGCCAGTCATTAGGAAACATACGTTTAAAAATATATATCTTGGTAACCCATTAAATAATTTTTCCTAGGATACTGTGACTTGAGATACTTTGGATTATGTGTAGTGCCTATGGCATAGTAGCTATTACAATTATTTGGCCAACATAACTTTAGAGAGCTATGGAAAATATATTGTTACACATGCACTTGTCTGTCAGGTATCAGCTGTACATAACACTGGGGAACACATTTTTTGTTGAGTTAGATCTTACACTTTACACTAGTAAACTAGTAAACTAGTAAACTCTTACAACTTACACTAGTTTTTTGCTATCACATTCAGTTTTTACGATACAGGCTACCCTCCATTTTTGTCAAAAAACATACAAATTTTACATTCAATGAAAGAAAAATGAAAAAATAACTTGAATGTACTGTTTATTTAAATTTGTTTTGTTCATACAAAGGTTTTATTGTTACTCTATGACATTTTTTTTAAAGTAAAACATTTGAAAATTAATTGTGTAAGCGGTTAAGGTAAAAAATTACGCCTATTGCTTTTCCTGGAGTGTTCAGTGTTAGGAGAATCCCACTGGATGCTCCAACAATAGTCAGCCATCATATG
>NC_092861.1:29642931-29696367 GCF_032062135.1 Pyxicephalus adspersus | reverse complement strand
AAAAAACCTGACATGATAGAAGAAAACTAACTGCACTTTCAGAATCAGCATACCTATTTTAGTGTAAATAAGCTTAAAAATTGAAGTCAACATAAAATTTGTTCAAAATTGTTACCCAGTGTATTAGGCTTGATGGGCCTAGTATAGAGATGTTTTGAAGGGCAATATTATTTTTCATTAGAATGCTATTTTGCATTATTAGGCTTTGTAGTTGTCCAAATTGTATATTGTTTTTATATGAACCAATATCAATAGGAAGAATGTGAGCAGTGTGTGAAATTACATTATTTCTACTTCTATCCATATTCAAACCTCCAAACTGATTAGTGTTCTTCATTTCTGCAGATGATTTTGGTCCTTGTAGAACTATTGGATTTCAAATAAAAGGTAATTAATGGATGTCATGCTACTTTTTTGAATATTTTATAGCTTGTCTTTTTTGAATACTATTTTGTTCTTTACTTCTCAATCATCCCATTTGTTATATGTCTGCTGTAATCATACAGGTCTGTACAGGTCTTCTTATACTTGGACATCGTACTGGGTAACTTATTTAATTCTCTACTTGTGCAACTTTTTTAGATATTAGGCTTAATTTATTAAAGTTCTCCAAGGCTGGAAAGGATACACTTTCATCAGGGAACCTGGGTGATCCATCAAACGTGGAATGGATATGGTACATAATTGAAAACATTTGCTAACAAATAGAAAATGGCTTTTAATAAATGCATTTCAGGTTTGCTAGAGCACCCAAGTAAACAGATGAAAATGTATCTTCTCCAGCCTTGGAGAGCTTTAATAAATCAGGCCCATTGTGTGAGAAGCATAGAAATAAGTGTTACAAAAATGTAAGGCAACAAAAATATAGTAGTATTGGTGGAACAAGGATATAAATTCTAAATTTATCCTAAATTCTAGAATTCTAAGTCATTCCCTTGACTTTTAGGGGAAGCATCTATATCTCTGACAAGCTGAAATGTCTGGTGCTGCATATACCATCACATGCAGAACATGATTCATAACTTTCTAAAACTAGATGTTTTTATCCTGATTTTGCCCTTATAACAGGTAGTCCCCGTGTTACATATGGGATAGGGGCTGAAGGTTTGTTCTTAAGTTGCATTTGCATGTAAGTTGGAACAGGTAAATTATTTTAATAAATGCAATCAGAACAGATGTTTGTCTCAACATATTATTAGACAGCATGGTGTCAGTTACTGTATAAAATCATCACTGTGAGTTAATCACAAACAAAGCAAAAAAGAACAATTTTATTGAACCTAGACATTCATTAACTTCCTGGGCAGTTCATTTCTGTCCAGGTTTATATACCTAAAAGCGGTACATTGTTTTTTATGAAAATGTATTTTCCAGTATAAAAATTAGTATGAGTATAATAAAGTTTGAAACACAAAATCATGCCAAAATAATAAATAAATAAATAAAAATGTAATTTTTTTATTTATTAAAATATTTATATAATAAAATAATAATAATATATTTTTTATTTAAATTTTTCTTTAATTAAAAAAATAATAAATATTATACTCATACTAATATATTTAAATGTAAGATACATTTTCATGAAAGACAATGTACTGCTTTTAGACATATAAATCCATTGTATTGCATTCAATACAGTTATTTTGTATTGAATGCAACACAAATAGATTTGAAATACCCGCCATGCCCCGACGCAACGGCCACACGTACCGACATCTCCAGGAACTCCCGGTGACTAATTAGTATCATAGCATTTATGACTTTTTGAAATTTTTGCTTATCTATATGCTGCTTTGCTTATCACATTATTTAAGTCTAAAAAAATGAGATTCTTTAATAATTATGCTTATTATACTCTTAGAACAGAATATATTGTATATTTCCTTTTGAATAATTTGAATCATGTCATATACTTTATGTTGTTTTATTTTCTTTCTTAAATTTTCTTAAAATGTTTTTTGTTACTTTATATCTTTAGATGCATTACAGTACAGTATTGTTTTTTATAAATAGTTTGGTTTTATACATTACTTTAGACTTGGATTTGTAACCAAAAACATTTTTTTATTTCATTAAAGGCTTTTCCAGGTATCAGATTAATTTAATGTGACTTATTTACAAATATGTAGTATGAAGTGTAATTGAAGCAGTAATGTTGTGTAAGAGTAGGACATAAGAAGACCCTCATACACAAGGTTCATATAAGTACCCCAGTTCTCATACTTATTATACTTACTATACTCTATAAGCAAAGATTGACAATGGCTCAGCTCTAGGGAAGTGCAGCAATAAGAAGCAAAGAAGGAGCAAAAATAAGAAAGGGAATTAATATGTTAAAATAAAGTGATGAATAAAGACAGCCGAGAGAATATAGGAGATAGATGAAAGTGATAAGATGGATAAAAATACATCCCCACCACTTTTTAGCTATAGTAGGTTCCAGATCCCACATATCTCTATATATACAGATTGCCAATAAAGCTAAAGGTAATAGTGAATAACTGAACACAGATCGGTAAATCATACATCCCTGCATGTTATATTTAATTATTTGTTAACTGTTTAAATGCTTATTTTATATAGTGCTTACACTAAACCTTTATCCTAGATACACATATAACACAATATAAATATTTTTATTCCTTTTGTTGTAGATTTTGGGGAAAAGAGGGCTGTAGCCGTGGTAAAAAAAAGCAACAAAGACATCAACTGGAACAACCTTAAGGGCAAGAAGTCCTGTCATACTGGTGTTGGTCATATTGCTGGCTGGGTTATTCCTGTCAACCTTATTAGCCAGCAAAACGACAATTGTGACATTGGTAAGTACAGCTCAGGTGCTGGTTTTGTTTTCGAATAATCCAACCTATCTAAATCTGTCTTCAACTGTAAGTGCACAAAAGAGTTGCATCAAAGAAAATCATGTAGCATTTGCCTAGGGCTATCCCTCTCACATCTGCAGAGGAGGACCTTGGGGTTGGTTGCTGCTGGGTGCAAAGCAAACTTCTGCTGTTGACCTTGGAGAGGCAAATTGCACCGCAGGTAACACATTTACATGCTTGAGGCGCCAGTTGCAGCTGTGGTGCTGTTCTTGCCAAGGCAACTATGCAGCAAAAAGTCATTTGTCACTTTCTAGAACCATACCACATCCCACTGGACCAAAAGCTGCATACACAGAATGGTTTCCAATGTCTCCTATTCACTTAAATGGGAATGGAAGCGATCAAGGCTTAGCCTGCAGCAAAAGCTGTAGTTCAGTTCGAGTCTGAAATGCCTTTATTATGAGTCAGTGTTGTTAAGTGTCCTTGAAAAACTGAAAAAGGTTCTACCTATTTGATAAAGGCCATGTTAGACAAAAGGCCATGTTAGATGTTCTCATTATATTTAGCCTCCAGCTAGAATCAACTTCCATAAGAATAACACACTGTAGGTACTATGTATATCCCCAGGGCTATTACTGAACCCAATAAAAGGTGTGAAGTTCATGAAAGAAAAGGGTTATAATGATGTGATATGACTCCATCTGCCATGTCTCCTATGTGAATCACTCAATCTATGATGATGATACAAATTACATGCCACAGTGTTTTACAAATAAACTTGGATAATCATACTACTAAAATTAGAATTGGAAAAATAAATTTCGGGAACAGACTCATCAACTTTTTGCATCTCATAACGGTGCAAAATCTTTCTGTTTACAGATGAGGAATGTATAAACCAATCCTTACATGTGGCAGTTGCCAAATAAAGATTTGCATTACGTTTTTCCCATGAAAATTACTCATGGGATTATTTATACATAAAATTATAGGGATATTAGGATTCATCCTAGAGTTCAGTGACCACATAAATGCAAAAGGCCACAATAGTCTTGTTTTATGAATGTGCAGTGATACCCACCAGTTATGTCAAATATAAATTAGAAGCATAGTCTAATGCAGAGAAAATGTCATTGCCGGATTCATTTACAGCTAGGGCACAGTGTTAAGTTCAGGTTGTGATTGGTTATTTTATGCTTTGTATTTTGTTATTATTTGGCAGATACCTTCTTCAGTGAGAGTTGTGCTCCTGGATCAGATATTAACTCCAACCTTTGTAAATTGTGCATTGGGGACCCCTTAAATCCCAAGGCCAATACGAAATGTTCTCTCAGCGATAAAGAGGCTTACTATGGAAATGAAGGTGCCTTCAGGTAAAAGAAAGTAAATTTTATCAGTAATATGAATGTGTTGCAACACACTAAAGCTCAATTCATCTTACAGTTTCCAATCATAGTGCTAAAGATGGTCAATGAAATGCAAGGAAATCAACTTTTTTGTGCAAATTACAATATTAAAACTTTCTAACTACAGAGTTTGATGAGCCCACTTTCGAATCAGTGCAATATGCATGATAGTTGCATACAAATCATATTTTTTTGCATCTCTCTATCATGTGAGTGTTCATACAATGTGATGAGCAGGCAATGTCCTCATTTGGGATTAGGAAAGTACATTATGCATGGTATATCAAAAAAGGTAACCTTTCAACATAGTGTGATGAAAAGAGTACATTCAATACCAGTGTTTCTCAACCTTAACATGGGGGAACCCTTTGAAATAACGTTCAGGTCTTCAGGGAACCCCTGCTATAATTACTATATTCACAGCTCACAGTACATTAGTGTGGGGGTCAGCGGGAGGAATGCCTCCTACATTGCTGGCCATTGTGAAGAAAGTCACTCTTACAGACAGCCAAAAAGATCATTGGTGTCAGTGCTAACTGACCTGAGAGTCACAAACTACACATTGCTCAGGGACACCCTAGAAACCGATGGAGGAACCCTGATTAGGAAACACTGTTCTATGCATTGTGAGTGTTACTTAACTTTTTATACAATGTGATGGGCAGAGTACATTCTGTATATTGTGATGGGCAGGATATATTTGCACAGTATATTAAGCAAGGTGTATGCCGTATACTGTGATGGACAGGATGTGCTCCTTAAATTGTGATAGGAAGGATACAATAAATACAATTTGATTAGTAGGGTAGATTGTATACATTGTTTTGGGCAGTCTACAGTCTACACATTGTGATGGTCAGGACACAACAGGGAATTCAGTAGAGTAGACTTGACATATAATACTTTGAATATTTTATTTTTTTATACTGCTTCCAATCTGTTTTTAGATGTCTGGTGGAAAAAGGAGATGTGGCATTTGTGCCCCACACTGCTGTATTTGAAAACACAGATGGTAAGCGAGTAATAAAATACTAATTATTTACCTCTCTCCAAACATTTAGAAGGTTAAGTATCTAAATTCCTTTTGGCTCTGTTACCAAGTAGTGTAATGTCATGGCAAGGTATGCTGAAAAAAGTCTTTCAAGCCAATTTTAGGAAGGCAATGACCCTTCTGCAATAATAATAATCTCTCCTACCCCCCTGATCTCTCCCTGTATCTGTCAAAAGAATATACCCGGTAATCCATCTTCTCCTGTGCATGTTGGGAATGAATGAACTCCTGCGCACCTCAGTGGGACTTATATCATCCTGGCCTGGGAAATCAAGATGGCTAAACATCGTCTACAGGAATAGAAGAAGAAAAAGATGGTGGTGCCCTGTGAGGGAATGGAGACAGGTGAGTATAGTGAGTTTAATTCCTCCTTAACCCACTCAAAACCTACAGAAAAGCTAACAAAAATCTAATAATTTTGCTTTGTTTAAATCCTAAAATTAAACCTGAGCAATAAAACATCGCTTCTTTTTCTTTAAAGAAGAATCCTTCAGATTGATTGCTAAATTGGAATGTTTCTGCATGCAACATTGTTCTGTGGCTTCCTACCACTGGCCCTGATTTAATAAAGCTCTCCAAGGCTGGGGAGGATATACTTTTATCAGTGAAACTGGGTGATCCAGTAAACCTGAAATGGATCTAAACATGGATTCAAAACATTTACTAGCAAATAGCAAATTACTTTGAAGAAATCTATTCCAGGTTTGCTGGATCACCCAGCTCTACTGATGAAAGTGTATCCTCTCCAGCCTTGGAGAGCTTTAATAAATCAATCCAACTGACAGAGAGCCAGACGTTCTGGCTTTTTCTGTTCAATAAATATTGATACTTGGATAGCCATAAGTCTTGATATACAAAAAGTAATGGTCATGATACTTATATATATCTTATCAAATATTATTTTTATATATTTATCCTAATATATAATATATCATGTTTTTTCATAGGGGATGTGGCATTCTGTACAATAATTACATCACCTAAACACTATCCAAACAAGATTTAAACCATAAGTCTTGTAAATGCTTTTTTTTTTACAAATGCAAGCAGTGAACACACCTGAATTTGCTATCAGCTTGCAGAGTATAAGTGAGAAGAAGCACAAGCAGTCAGTCTGGTGTACTGCAGTGCCAGCACCATGCTAATGGGAGGAGAAAATAAACTGACAATGAGATAAGCTCATCATTCGGCTACTTTTCTATCCACTGTCCAGACCCCGGGTGGTAATAGGGAAGTAATAATTAAAAAATGAATCTGGGGTGTGTACTGGATGATCTGCGCTCAGATGAAATAGGATGAATGATGATGGCCTTCAGACAATTACACCAATAAAACCTTATCCAAGGTAGCGAAAGCACTCCAATTTGTCAGATCCTATTCTAAGCTAGGCCTTTAGCCACTGAGAAATCTCATTCCCTCAGGGGTCCAATCTTCAGGCCCCCTTTTTCTAGCCAGGTCCAGGAGTGGCATGGCCATCAGTCTGACAGTGTGAAAATGAGAAACAAAATGAGAAAAATGATAATGTTTTAGGCCATTCTTTGGAAGATCTACTGAAATCGCATGTACAATGAATCCATGTGAAGTTCATATAGCTGGATTAAACTTGGTAATGCATCTTTAAAAGGTAAGCTAGGTTTGGGGACCTATGCTATTCTGTATTATTGTCCACCATGACCATCATATTGAAGACATCCAGTGGCACTAAAAAACTCCTGAGGGGTAAATCTCTGAAATAAAGCTGTACATTACAGCAAAAGTTGGTTACTTTATCTTATACTAGGCTATTTGTATATTTCCTGGTATTATGGTTGATAATTTATTCACTGAACCAATAAAATAAATGGTTTTGTGCTTTACAGGAAAAAATCCAGCAGAATGGGCTAAAAATTTAAAGTCAGAAGACTATGAATTATTATGTCCAGATGGCTCACGTGCCCCCGTCAGTAACTACAGGGGATGCAAGCTTTCAGGCGTCCCTCCCACAGCTATTGTCACTCGTGAGGAAGGTGTCAGTGATGTTGTAAGAATTCTTATTAACCAGCAGGTAAGTAAATGTTACTTCCTTTCATCAAAATGTACACGTAAAATGCCCAGTTTACTATATATAGTGTGTAGCCCAATAAGGGCTTATACGGGGGTGGAAACTGAAGATATTGTACCTTTTAACCTTTTTATTCTGGAAGTCAGAGAAAAAAAGGGACCTACAGTAGAGGAAAAAGAGCATGGTGTAGGAGATACATCCTAGGTACTAGGTCAAGAACTAGTTATGATGTATCAATGTTGTACCTAAACAAAACTGAGATTTGTATGTTTTGCATGTCGATTAGAATTATTTAAATTGTTGGAATTGTTTTTTGCTGCCAGTAATACAACCACATTAGTAAATCCTTGATACTGGTATTAGGTTGTGTCCTGTATCCTTTCTTTGGGACCTTATGTCAATGCAAGCCGTGCCATGCTATACTTGTCAGTCTTTGGCATCATTGGCCGGCAAACTCCCACACACCCAAATCCAAGGGACCTGACAGCAGTTTCTGGCCAAAGTCACAATGTCAGTACGCACAGAATGATACTGTTCCTTTCAAGAGGGGGATGAAGAACATAAATATGACCACTCAATAAATGCAACTATTTTTTGATACTGAGGCCATTTTTAGTGTGACATTTCTATGCTTTTATTAGATTATTGTTATATTTTAATATTATTATTTTTAAATTATTATTGTTATGTTAGTAATTTTGTATAATTAGTATATGTTATGTTAACATATATATATGTTAAAATATGCATACTACCATAGTTAATTGGTTCATTTGTAGTGTTTTTTTAATTTTGCAGTCCCTGTATGGACGGAATGGATTTCAGAAAGATATATTTCAGATGTTTTCTTCAAAAAATGGCCAGAACCTTCTCTACAGTGATGATACTCAGTGCCTGATAGAATTTGATAGACAACCAAAAGACATTATGGAGGATTACTTTGGGAAAATATACTACAATATAGTATATGGTAGAAACAAATCAATATCATCAGGTATTTTAAATTTTTTATTTATTTTATCCCTCAACCAAGATAAATCATTAGGATGAATTATTTTCTGTGCAATCCATGATACTATGTGGTAAATAACAAAGCAAGGGCAGTGACGAAGTAAATATATTTTAGAAGTTGATCCTTTTTTAACTTTTCGTTATTTCTATAAATTAAAGCACAAGCTTTGTTTTAGTTTTTAAGTTGGTGTCAGTGGGTTTGATCCTCCATTGCCTTTTCTCAAATGAAGCTTTGGTATTGGTAATATTTAAAAAAGGGATCCCTCTCTTCATATTACACAGCACACTTTACAAACCCAATTTTTAAATGATATATGTATTCAACAATAAATGAATCAACAAATTAGGCAGTGAATTAATTCAACAAAGATGCTTGTTTATAAATTTTTGTTCAATTTGAGACACATATACTTAAAGGTACTTGAAAGGTAATAGGCACACATGAGCGAATATGCTGATAAATGTACTGCATACCGGTTGTTTATTCTGTGTAAATGATCATGTAGGGTAAACTATACTAAATAGATACATATACATAACTACGTAAGATAACTTATTGCAGAAGGTACATCGCCTGTCCCTGTCAGCAATAATGCCCTGCCTGATCTAAAACTTTTAAAAGTGGAACCTTAGTTCTGCTTTATTGTGATTACAGCAAGGGCTGTTTACAGGGCAATGGCAGGTAAGCGTTATTATTGAAACTACTGTCCACATCAGTTTTATCTGGAACCTAACGAGCCGTGGTGCTCTTTTTGCAGTGTTGGTTGAATTTGCCTCTGTTCGTTTCACCTACAGTTCACCCAAATTGACCAACAGGTTCAGGTTGATTCGCAGATCAATTCAAATCCCACTGATAGTAATGACAAAGACAAATGGGACAAACACTACATAGCATTAGGCCTAGCCAATCCAGCCATCAGAATTTGACAGCTATCATAGTGGGCCAGCCAGATTCACTAATTTGCACTATACCTGACATTGACAGATACAGTGTACAGCTCTAGACACCATATGCTACACCTGTCAATGACAAGAATAACGTTTGGCTCAGTGCCATATCTGATCACCAAACATTGGGATGTTCAGCCTTATTCCTTTCAGGCCCAATGACTGGTTTATGGGTCAAATTTGCCACCGACATGAAGCCGAACTCAAAGCCTAGTAAGCGCTTACATTGAACAAATGCACTATGCTTGTTTATAAATGTAACACTAAATGTTATTCTGCATGCAAAACAAGTTTATTGTTGAGTGGATATCATTATAAATGTTGGATGATATGTGTTTATGCAAACATTTTTGAAGATGTTTATGCTTTTTTATGTATAGAGTATATTGGCTCTACAATTATTATTGTTGTCATCTTCTTCTTCATCTTGCATGCAATTGCATTATAGTTTGGCATAAAAATATTCTAATATTACAAATTTGCTCATTCATCTAAAGTCTATGTATATTATTATTATATTATTATTCAGTCTTAGTTATTTACTTTTAACTGGACATGTAAGGCATTTCAATCAGAAATTGTATTTAAAAATTTCTGCAATTTCTACAGACGCATACCTGACCAACCAACCTAATAATAAATATACAGTATATTTCATGTGTAATGTGTTGCATGTGTAACTAGTTGCTCCACGTATTACCTATTTTGCACATTGTAAGAGATTCTGCAATATTACATGATCATTAATATTAAAAATTGGAAAATACAATCAAATAGCAGAAATATGACATCTCATCTACAGAGAATATTTATACAATTTTACCATTTTACCAACAGACCTCCAAATAATGATTTGGTCATTAGATGTCAACACAATAGAAATATGGGCTGTTTACATAGCAAAGTGAAGTATCTCCATGAAAAGAAAATATCACTTAGCTTAGTGAATGAAATAAAGCTCTGCTGACTTCAAACATTCATGTGCAAACAGAAATACGTTTCATTGCACATGACTGTTTAATTCTTGCAAAACCTTTACAGGTTAATATTTCACTTTCCTAAATAACCAGCCCAAATAACTATAGTAAGATACCCTCATCTGTCCAATCAAAGCCAATATTCTAAATAGAAACATATCATAACCATTGCTAGATTTTTAGAATTGGATTACTGATTTTTTTTTCTGTTTCATTTCACAGAACTGTTGTCTCTCTGCACGTTTAAACACTGTTAAGAAGATCCATCAAACAAATTCTCCATCATGTTGCTGCATTGATCTTGCATTTTATATCCAAGCATTTTGTTTGTGTTTTTCAAATAAATGGTTCGCCTCTCAAGCAAATTACAGTTCTGGCGTTGAGTGCTGGGATAGACCCAAACCTTACCATCACATATTCACATCAATGCTGAAACAATCTAATGCGTATATGTCCTGCTACAAAGTATGGTATCAAGGGTCTCCTATCTACTTCTGTTCTTGTACAGTTTGGTCTTTGTACCCTACTAAACACTGAATATTTTTCATGAAACAGAAAATAAGCTGTGTTTTTTAACAACTCTTTTACAGCCAACCTATAGTTTGCAATGACTGTTCATATGGAATCCATGATAAGAACCTGATAGCTTTATCCAGTAGTTCTATTTAGAAATAACTTGAGAATATACAATAAAATATATAAATAACTCCCAAAATAATTTATTTATTCACCCTAATAAGAACAATTGCAATAGTTTTTTTGCACTGCAACAATAAATTGTTATTATACAAATACCACTATATCGACATTTCCAGTATTACCCATTATTTGAAATCTGATTAGATGCTACTTATTTGTACTGATTCATCCAATAAGAGAAAACATCTTATTTTGTATTTTGAAAGTGTGACTAAATAGGCAGGTAGACATTGATTGTCTCTTTTGCAAAAAAACACAATTTTTGCTGCCTGTTCTAAAATTTTTCTTTGGTGTACGATTTTGGGTATCCCAGCATACTCCTAGCTGCCAGGAATTAATTCCGCACACATGTGCAAGAGTTACATCAATATGGCCCGACTAATCTAGACCTAATCTAGGCCAAAGATTCCAAAGCCAGGTGAAGATGCTGGTGCCCACAATAAAGTGAGGACAGGGAGTTTATATTAAAAATTGCGAACAGGCAGGTAAGTTTATTTTATTACCTTCCACTTTAGTTATTCATATTTTAACTTTAGTCAGGCTTTAAGTCTCTTATTTTCATGGACCTGCCCAGTACATAGCAGCAGGTAACACCATAGCAATTGAGTTCATTATTTCATCAGCTTGCATGGAAGATCTGCAAATAAGTTGGAAAGTGGTACATACATAATTATTCTTACATTGCTACTTACACCCACACCTATGGTTCATACTACACTTATACCATAAAAAAATATTTGGTAAAAAGAATATATTTTATGTTTCATACTACATATACTGTAATTTTTTTATCTACACATTTACCAGGATCACTCAGGTTAAATCCCCAAAACCTGGGACTATCCTAAGAAAACAAAATCTGATGCCAATTTAAAGAGGACATGTGCACAAAAAACAGGGCAGCAAAGCAGAGGGCATAGGATAATGCCATAGTATTGCAGATTAGTCAGCAGTATTGCTTGTGGGCTCCCTGTAGCTAATCTTTCCCCATTACTGGAGTACAATGCCTTGTACTGCACTGTGCCTATAAGCGACCATCCTCATGGGGAAGCAGGTCTTTGCTTCTTTCAGTCAAAGCTGCCCACCTTTTGAGAGGGGATCCGATGACTGAAAGGGTAATAATCATGACGCAGTGAATAGTTTTTTTCCCTGGTTCTCTTCTTTCCCTCTAAATAAAACCTTTCCTATTTGATTACATCATTGCTTGTGTGCAGCTAGTAGGGTCCTGTTCCAATGTAAGAAGATCACAGTGTGCAGTGAAATCAGAGGAAGCTATTTCAGATAAGAGCCTCTACAACTGTACAGAACTAGGGGTTAGGATGGAGTTCAGCTTTAACAATGTAGTAGGTAGTGAGTTTGTTTTTGGCATTTTTACAAATAAGTTTGGGAAGTACAAATAAAAGTGCACACATTCTAGCCTAAAATAAACAATAACACAAATACACAAAACAAGTAAAACATACTGTGCAAACATTGAAATCCCTGGCCCAGTTCTGTGTTTGAAGATTTGTGTCCTCCAAAATAGAAAATGGGATTTCTCTCTCCTGAGCTTAAAAATAAACATTTGGAAATGTACCAATTTCTACAGACAGTAACAGGTTTCATTCCTTCAGTGTTTGTAACTAGTGATCAGCAAAGCAAGTGAAATTCAAATTACTGCAGATCGGTTTAAATCCAGGACCTGACCTAGTTTACAAAAAAAAAAACAATTTGATGTCGGTAACATAAAGTTTCATGCAGAATGTAGCTTTCATTACTGTTTATCCTGTGCTCCTCATTCGGCCTGTAAATTGTTTAACAAAGCAGCACAAATGACAATACCACAAAAACAATGTTTTGCTTCTGGGGTATCACCTTTTAAATGTTTTATTTCTTGTGACCATTATTTATCACATATCACTTATTGACACAACTGATGATGCTAGCACCTTTGGGCATTGTATATTTATGTACCCTGATGCATCAAACAAGCTCAACTGCCAAAAAAAGTCTTACAAATCGGGAAAGTTGTAAAGAACATTTCACACAGGCACGTAGGAGTCTCAAACCTATAGAACTATAGAGGCAAAATATGGCTAGTATGTGGTAAAGCCTTACAGGACCTGAACAAGACAGAAACAAATAGTTTATGGTAAAGTAACTGATAAACTAGCTATAGTTCTAAAAAGCCAGAAGTAGATGGTAGTGGAGAAGTCAGGGAGGTAATTTCCAGGGGTGATCAGGTACAAAAATTAAATTGCAATTTTTTTGTATTTGGAAATCAATACATTGTCATTGCAGGGGGAAACCAAAGCAGGTCAGAAGAAACAAAGTCAGCAACAAATATGTTTACAATATATGACAAAGAATCAATTAAAGTTAATAAATTTGGTAAAGGTCATTAAATAATGTTCATAAAGTAGAACAGTTCTTGCCAAACTTTGAAAAATCCTCAAACTGGAGTCATTAGAGTAGCACAACTGTCACCGTAATGTTAGATATGTATGCACTTAAAAGACCAGATAGGCCATAGTGTAAACTACCAGTAATAATCTCATAAGAGAAATTTGTGGTCTCAGTATCCAGATCCATCTAAAAACGCATCTGCAGCTGAAACTTTGACCTGCACCTCCAAAGTGAAACTCTTTTTCTCAACACTGGTAAGTGTAACTCCTCTCATCTGCAGGCCAAAGTCCAATACATCAAAGCAAGCAAGAGAGCGAGCACCTTATGTGTCCCTGGAAAGCTTCAACATATGTTATTCTTAGGAAGTGTGCTAATGCCCAATGATGTGGATGTAATGCCTAATTCTCAGCTGACATTTATAAATTGTCAAAGCTGCAATTCCTTGTGATATGATAGACCTTTGGTGACAAAAAGTCACAAGGAAAGAGGCTATCTGAGTTACTTTTCCACTAGGGAAGCATGATGCTGTTCTCTCTCTGAAGTGTCCATCTCTGCTCTGTAATTTGGTATAGGTATATATTGATATATTTGGAATATATTGTACACCAATGTGGTGGGGGTGCTGAAGGCTGTGATTGGGAACCCAAATGTTGCTTCTCAGTGCAAACACAAGTACCTAATGAATTTACTCCAAAGCACCAGGATTAGAATGACTGAACCTTCTAGTGATTTACTGCAGTAACTGAATACCTCCTACTTTCCTATTCCGATTTCATTCATTCATTCAGAAACATTGCTGGTTAGCCATTTGTTCCATCCCTTCTGTCCACTGCTAACACCACATACAGCCTTGAGTACAAGGGCTTCCACAATATTGTACATAGAGACCTAAACATTTAATTGCTGATTTAAAGAGCAGAATAGAGTGTCACAATGGACAGCGGAGCAGGTAGCTTTACGCATAGCAAAAGCATTCTCCTGGTGTGAACCAGCCCCTAGGGTTTCTCCCACAACACAAAACACCTAATCTAACATGCACAAAACATGGATTGTGTTATACAATTGTATGCTATGGGAAGGGACAGTTAAGAAGATCAGTAAGGTAAACATTCAAAGTACATAAATCATCCTTACCTTTGTGTGCTCACATTTCATCCTCAGAGAGAGAATAATGCCATTCTACTTCTCAGTAGTCCTTTGCCTTATCATTTTAGGTAAGTGAGATGCTAGTCTTCTGTTCTTTGTATGAGGTTTTTACAGCTTGTACAATACTGCACATGCAGGGTTACAATGGTCCTGTGCAGTGTTTCTGCCTTATTCTACAGAGCAGATCAAAAAGCAATGATGGCACTGAACTTCAAAGTGTATGGTACTATAAAACATGTATGATTGTAGCTTAATTGAAAAGATCTTGTGAATTAATCCTCTTTGTGTTGAAACCTTCTATAAAACAAAAATGATAAGTTTATATGTTTATCAATAGGTTTGTATCATGCAATATAGTACAACCAGCAGCTCAGCAATCACATTTGATTCTCCACAACCTCCTAAAGTGGACCCACGTTGAAAGTTAATGGAAGTTGCCTTTGCTGAACACTAATCACTTAGTGATAGGTCCACTTTACCAGGTTTTTGTTTTTGTGTGTTTTGTTATGTTTGTACTTGTTGCCAAGCTATAACATACTGTAACTTTCTACATATTATCTGTATACATTTCCTGTAAATTATCTACATACGGTAAATACATTATACTTCTGCATCATTCTCCCCTGTAACAGGGGAAAAATTCTCTTGGGGTTTCCTTTTGATGGGGTAGAATAGACCACATAGGCTTGTACAACTTAAGTCTGGGATTAGTTTATGGAATACTAAACAACATAAAAAGGATAAGGGTAAACTGTTAGTTGGGTTGCTGCAGTTCCTAATTCACTTGGCAGATAGTCATAAGTCTCCAACACCTAATAGTCAAAACTCAAACCCTGCATCCATATCGGATTTTGAGAAAGACTCCATGACCCTGATTTATGAAAGCTCTCCAAGGCTGGAGAGAATACACTTACTTTAGTGAAGCTGGGTGATCCAGCAAACCTGGAATGGATCTGGTCCAGGATTCAAAACATTTGCTAGCCAAAAGCAAATGATTTTTAAAAATCCATTCCAAAGTTTCTGGATCACCCAGTTCACTTCTGAAAGTGTATTCTCTCCAGCTTCGGAGAGCTTTCATGAATCAGGTCCTCTGTCTTTTGGAGTGGGTCTCTCTTTATGCAATGGTGGTCCCTGAATAAGCACAAACAAGCTCCTCATATAGTATTACCATCCTGATGGCCCCTGACTGCTGGGAACCTTTTAAATTTATATATATATATATATATATATATAATAGATTATCCAATTATTCCCAACAGCCCTCAGTCTGGACCCCAGCGAGGCCATTGTGGCCTGACCCTTGTCTCTCCTTGTGAATTTACCTTCCTTACTCCTCTGCTCCTTCCATTTATCCTTTTTGAAGTGCCTGCTAAATCTTACCCACAGACCAACAGATAAATGCAGTAATATGTTCCTATCTCACTAAGACCAGATTTCTCTCCATTCAGAGGAGGTAGCTAACCAACACACCCAAGAGAGAATTAGAGTCTGGAACACTTTAGCAAATTCAGGAACCTTAAGTTTTTCTGTCTTATAGAGACCTTTACACCAAATGAGCGCTGATGAACTTAGATTAGATGTAAAGTTAGATGTAAACTGATATACTACACTGAATGGTTGTTGTTACAATTATCTGTACATGTATACTGTCATTATTATTTTATGGAGTTTATTACAATCACGTGTACTGTTTCCCTGTCCTTTTCCTTTATACTGTGGATATATGCAAATGTTTATTTTATATGTTTTTTTATAGCAAATTTTTAAAAATCAATAGCAATTATTGAACATAAAAGCTAGATGCAAACTATTCAGAAAGTGCCCAAAATGTTTCAAAATCTTAAGTATTTGAGAAAAAGATTCACCTAACCAAATAGATCTTGCAATGTAGCCTGCTTGATGCCACATCGTAGTAGCACGTGTTGTGTACCTCTTATGGAAACCCATACCGTGGAGATGTGAATGCTACAATTGCTCACCTCACCTTCCTCACCTTTCATACTAGATATTCCAATAATTCTGGCTAACATGTTGATCCAATATTTTCTCAGTCCTCAACTATAATCAAATATGAAGATCAGTTCTGGGAATATACCCACAGTAGACTCCTCCAGGCTCCTTATGCCAAAAGCATTCCAAGAAAGCTAGGAAAGATTTTTTTCAATGTTTTATAATATATGTTTCTTATATACCCTGACAGGCAGTTCTGCTATACCCCCCGTCCATTGGTGTACACACAATGCACCAGAAAAGAGGAAATGTGATGCCTGGAGTTCTGTCAGTGGTGGGGCTATAACATGTATGCAAGCTTTATCTGTAGAACATTGTGTTCAGCTGATAATGGTGAGCCAGATTTTGTATTTAAAAAAAAAAAAAAAAGAATTTGTCTGATTGAGAATTAGATCTCAAATGTATATGGTCTCAATTATAATACAAACGAAAACCAGACCATGGTCATTTTATTTGTTAGCAATGCACAAAACTAATTTAAGGGAATACCCATTGGGTCCACCAATCTGACAGGGCCAGATTCACATGCATTTCATGAAATTTTAGAAAGCATATACATTTGTTGGCAACTGTCAGTATATGTTATGTGCATTTTCAAATGTGTTAGGGCTACAGTGCATCACAGTGTGCAATTTGTCAGCCTCCAATGACTTCAGTAAAAAACATGTAACAATTAGGGGGAGGTTATCTCCTAACTGATAAAAATATTGTAGTGCAATGCACAAACATACAGGTAATAACATAACGTACTCCTAGGCTAATACATTATACACTTTACAGCAGGTAGTTAACAAAATTAAATCAGATCATTTAAAAATAAAACATGTGCAGAGAATATAGAAGATGATATTGCTAACCTCTCCTATAGTTTTGTGCCTACTGGATATAAGTCCAAGAGTTCTTAGCAGTGGAATAAACATACTATTGCTTGTACTATTTAATTCATGGATTCTTCTCTTTCCAGTAAGTAGTGCTGTTTCTGTGGTGTAAGCGAACCCCTTAGGGCACACTTCCATCGATGGATATTCCCCAGTGGCTGGCAGAAATGTACCACTGTCCTCAGACCTCTCCGACAGACTTCCCCTTGGCCTGGGACTAATACCTACATTCATTTTTTTTTTTGGAGAAGAAGGAGAAGAATCAGCACTGTATGTCCGGTTGCTGGCATAGACTGGTCGTAACTGGGCCTCAGGTTGAGCTCACTGTTCACAGCCCAACTCGGATGTGATAGCTAGGGAACTGTTCTACATAGAAGTAAAGGAATTGCTGTGAACCAAAACATAAACATCAACGTCCATTACAAGTCAGGTGTTAAGAAATGGATAGTTATGGGGAAAGGTTAAAGGAAAAATGCCAGACTGGTTTTCAAGACATGCTTTAGTAATTCAGTTGACTCCTTACAACTATAGTTAACAAAAGCACATTACATAATACAATGTCAAAATATAAAGTTTATGGGTTACAGCAACAGAAGACAATGCTAGGGTGTGGTATAGTTGGAGATTCATAAATTAAATTTGCAAATTAAAAATCTTCAGAAAGATACTGTAATGCCAACATGGACTAGAATCTCAAAGCAATGTTTGCAAGATGTGCAATCAATGAAGAAATATAAAGGAGCAAAGGGAAGCCATATCAAGTTTTTGTACAGTTTTCTTTAAATATTGCTTTTTATGAGTATATAAACATTTAAGCTGAATTTAAGTACCGTATTTTCCGGCATATAAGGCGACTGGGGTTATAAGACGACCCCCCACTCTAACCAATCAGTTGGGGGTCGTGTTATACGCCCAGTATTGTACTGTTCCTTCTGCCTGTCAGATCTTGCTATTGTGCGGGGACGTGGGGACTCGACTCACGGGGACGCCGGACGTGAATCAAGCTGCAGGTAAGTACTGGTACCCGGAGTATAAGAGGACCCCCGACTTTGGCACAGATTTTTCGGGGTTAAAAAGTCGTCTTATACGCCGGAAAATACGGTAAATTGGTTCACTTATTTTTCTTAAAACAAATTTAACTAGCTCTAATCTAAATGCACCATTGGCAAAATAATTGTAGTTTTATAATATTATTATTATTAATATGATGAAAGTATACCTGATTGTTAAAACTTCATTTGTGTTTGGAAAGAGTAGAAAATAATTAGAACCCCTGTCAGGGTTTAATGTCTTCAGTTTCTCTGCTGGGAAGATCCAGCCCACTTTTTTGTCCAAAACATAGAGAGAAATGTTCTGGCAGCTATCAAGTGAATTTCGCCCTACCTTTGGGGGCATGACAAAACCATTACCTATGCTATCCTAAGCTATAAAAAAAGTGTTGGTAACATCTATTTGCAGGCAGGTAAAGCTGATGCTGTGACACTACATGCAGGACGTTTACACCTGGGGGTATGCTCTGGTCTAGTCCCGGTTATGGCAGAATACTATAATAAAGGTAAGGTCACATTCTATTATATATTATATATTGTAAAGGTTCATTTATGTATCAGTTATTAATAAACAATTCAATTCAACAACCTAATTTGCCAAAAATTGATACTTGTATAGTCTTCCAGCAATATTTTGCCTGAATGTTATTTATTTAAATATTTTTAGATGGTAATGTAATTCATTTTAAAAGCACTTCTAATGCCAATTTGAGGCCTTGGTTTAAAAGCAAAGACAACATGTAACTAATTTAGGATATAGATATGTGGACACTCACCCATTTCTCTAAAGTCAGCTCACTCATTTTCTTTGGTGAGTCTCAGTGTAAAAACAGAGGTTGACACTGAAATAAAAATCATGCTATTCCTAATGACACCTTCATTTAGGCACACGTGCCATGAAAGAAATTCAAATACACTATATTGATTTCATTCCACAAAATTCTAATTTTGTGGCTGCAGAAGTGATCATCTGACCATCATGCTTTTCAAATCCCTCACCTGGAATTGATTAGGTGTTCCAACATGGCTTACCTGAATGCTCGCGCATATGAGTAACCTAAGCATTCTAATAACAGAATCAGAACTACAGCCAGGACACTGGTAAAAAAAATTGCTGCTTCTTTCTGCCAAATTAACAAATTACTTGTAAACTTTAAAAGGGAACTTCCCACCCTCACTTCCTTTTGCTGTTTATTCTTAGTGACCAAACTGTTACCTGTTTGTTGACCTCCAGAAGGACAGTGATCAAAAGCTAGAGCAAAGCACAATTGGAAGAGGAACATTAATGAGATAAATTAGGTATTCAACCTGTGGACTAGTAATGTTAATGGCATATATCCACGGAGAAGTTACAAAGTTACATAGTAGGTTAGGTTGAAAAAAGAGATAAGTCCATCAAGTTCAACCACTAGGGAAATAATCATATCCCAGATATAAAACCCTATAAGACATAGTTGGTCCAGAGGAAGGCAAAAAAAACCCTGGTACAATTTGCTTTAACAGGGGAAAAAAATTCCTTCCTGATTCCATGAGGCAATCGGATGTTCCCTGGATCAACAGTCTCTGTTATCTTTACTTTAAAGCCCTAATATCCAGGTATATTCTGTGCTTCTAGAAAAACATACAGCTTTTTCTTAAAGCAATCTATAGTAGTTGCTGAAACTACTTCCTGAGGAGCCGATTCCACATTTTCACAGACCTTACAGTGATAAATCCCTTCCTTATCCGGAGCTTAAACTTCTTTTCCTCCAGATGCAAAGAGTGCCCTCTTGTTCTTTGTAATGATCTCAAAGTGAATAATGGGGAAGAGAGTTCTCTGTATGGACCATTTATATATTTTTACAGGGTGATCATATCCCCCCTTAAACGTCTCTTCTCAAGGGAGAATAGATTCAGTTCAGCTAATCTCTCATAACTGAGCTCCTCCATTCCTTTTATTATTTAGTTGCCCTTCTCTGCACTCTCTCCAATTCGACATTGTCCTTTTTGTGAACTGGTGCCCAAAACTGGACTGCATATTCCGGATGTGGTCTGACCAATGCTTTGTACAGGGGCAAAGTCTAGGGGTACATATGTGGTAAAAGAATCCTAAATAAATGAGGCTTTGTCTCAGCTACATGGGGGTAATAAATTAGAAGAAATAAATATGAATAAAGAATAAAACTAGTTAAAAGTGGATAGGACTGTGTGAACTATGTGATGCACCTAATGCAATAGAATAAAAGGTTCTTGATAGTATTATTTCACAAGGTGTGTTTTCGTGCATTAAATTTACTAAATATTATAATTCAGAAATATCATGCTTTATACTTGTCTTTACATATAATTAGATATTTTTTCACCACATTCTCACTTTGCTATGTGAACAACATAAACATAGTTCTTAAGTAGCTGAAATCCAATGTATGCACACTTCAATGTTTAATCATAAATTTGTATTAGACTATGCCATGATTGGTTAGTAACTCTGAAAAGAAAGTGGGTGTTAGAATTGCTTCCTTCTGCTCCTCACCCAATAAAGTACAATATCAAGTTGGAAAAAATGTTTTATTGATGTATTTTATGTTTTTTTGTTTATTTAGAATTATATAAGCTATTAGCTTACTTCTTTTTTGTATTTCTAACAGATAACTTAATACCTTGCAAAAAACAACATTATCAAGGTAAATATGTAAACTTCAATTTACCTTTATATTTTTATATTTTACGTTTATGCGCTTGCTAAAGCAGCTCCACAGATTAACAATGCCAAAATCCCCTTTTAAACTAGAGATCCTTTAAAAGATACACTTAGATCAAACATGAACATTCTAATTTAAACAGACTTGGAGGATTGTCTATCTGCGGAACAATCTTCTCTAAACACTCAAATCACACCCCGGGCCACTTCTTCTTCTAAGATATTATATTTTCTCATATACTTATCTTGGTCTTGATTCTTATAATGTTATAACAGCATTACACAGTTTCAAAAATACCAGGGAAGCAGCCAGTTTCACAAGGAAAATATTATTATTATTATTATTAATAAAATAATAAACAGTGTTTATAGAGTACCAACATATTATGCATCAGTATGAAAATCCTAATGAATCAGGCTGGGTAATTAAAAAAATTATCTTAAAAGACATCTTTCCTTTTATACCTAAAACATACAGCCCACCCTTGCCCCTAATCTAATATATCCTCCCATCCAGGTACAACTTACCTCTGCCTGACAGACCAATCTTCCTCAGTCTTTACCAACTCTCCTTTGGCCTAAAATATTCTTCACTGCTTCTTGCCCATGTGCAGTGAACCCTCATAGATTGTTTTGGGTGAACTTCTACATCCTCTGGTGCAGTGGTCGCCAACCTTTTCGGATTAATTTAAGGGGGCTCTGCACAGGTGCACGGGTAGCCGAGTGTCACCCAGAGGAGAAGAAACTTCTGAGCCTGGAATGGGAGAGTGGGTGGGTGGTGTCCAGAGAGACAACAGGCCCACCGTCCCAAACCTGCAATCCATATAAGAGACATGGTCTGCAGCTCTGGCCGGTGCACCCCCAAACAGAAAGAAGGATCCCGCTGGGGGGGCGCATCCGCAAGAGCCAATATGCTACAGCTTTGTTCTTTACAAATGTACTTTGACATATACATGATTTTGGGCTATAATACATGTGAAACTTTTTTAGGTCTAATAATTAGGGAAGAAGCAACGTGGAACGAGGGGTGTTCCCTGTTGCATTAGCAAAGTAGACTGAAGGACACATTAGGTTCCAAACCATGATCTGCAAATATGAATGAAGTGTAGTCATGATATTTAGATCAGAGAGGAACAAAGACCATAAAAGTTGCTGTTGCTATAGCTCACTCTCCTTAGCCCCTAACCTAGTCAAATTTCGGTGGGAAAGGTTTGGGTTAGGTTTAAGGGATAGGCGGGATTTTGTGTAAATGAAAACTGTTCATAGGCCAATCTTTTTTATGATTGCTCTGTATAATTACCTATCCTTTACAGATGATCTCCTGAAGGACAGCTACTATATTGTTGCAGTCATAATGAAAAAGAACAAAGACATATCATGGGATGTCCTTAGAGGTAATTTTTCGGCGCTAAAAATTACTTACACTCTCAATAATTGAGTTTCTGGCAAAACTTATGGAATGCTTCGAGGAGGTTCCTTCAGCTGTTTTTTTTTATTTGTTTTTTTTTTTTCAACACAACACATGACACAAAGCTATTTTTACCAGCTGAAAATTGTAGTATTTTAAAGCAAACCTGCCCAAAAAATAAATTACATTTTTCATTTAGACCAAGTAGGGGAAAATTATGGAATCACTCAGCAATGAGAAAAAATGTATGGGTTTAAACCAAAAAGTTCCACTTGTGAGAAGACCTTTTGCCAAAGGGTTGTACCCTGCCTAAACAATTGTATTACAGACATAAAATAATTGAATACATTGCATGATGTAGGTTAATAAACTTTTATTAGAAATCTCCTTGATTGAGACAAAGACAGAAATGTTAAAAAATCCTGCCTGGTTTAAACCATATCCTAAACTAAAAAAAAAGTTTGGGCTTTAGATATTTTTTAAGGAAGGAGTAAAAAAAAGTGACATTATTATTATTTACAAACATATAATTTCCTAAAATCATCCCATGAACTTCATTTGGAGTGCCTTGTAGCCTGATCTGTATGTACAAAGTATATAAGCATAAATCACTGGACCATATTACAGTTGACATTCAACAATCAAGCAACCTCCAGACCTGAGGATTGCCAGATTTTCGAAAATTCCGGACTTTTGAAAGTTATATTTACCTCCACACACAGGCCAGCCTTCCTCTTGCAGCACCCGCGGACATCTGGCACAGTTCCAGGGAGCAGGCAGCAGGGACGTCTCAACGTGTATTAAGTGTAGCAAGCAAGACCTAACAGCTGTTTCTGCAGAACAGCACCATCAAAACTTTGGTGGCCAATCAGTGTACTGCATTCCTTGTATTGAAAATGCAATTAAAAATTCATGCCAGAAAACTGAAGGAAACGGATTATCGATGGCCGGATTTTCTATTGTCATCTGTAGTTATGAACTTGTGCATAGAGTAACTATAAATTCTACCTCTCTATATGTATATATAGGGATCAACTTTCCAGCATATGACATCACTGAAAATCTCTGTAGACTATATGAGGCTGATCACTTGAAAACTCTGCCTGTTGAGTCCAATATAGTTTGTACTTCTGGAGATACAATGAATCATCATGACTTTTCTGCAGCTTTCAGGTAATTTTTATCTTCACAGTAGTAAAACATTACAGATCCCAGAATAGTTACATGTGTAACATCTGCTGTCTCTAAAATTATTGTACAATAATAGAATGGACCTATTTCATTCTAAAACTTTTTAGGCATGTCCAAACACATGCATGTGCTTTTAGGAATTCCAAGCACCCCACACTGCAAACCAGGTGCCTCACCAGACAAATGATTGCTGCCCAAATACATTGGGGGATAAATGAATACTTGAGGACCAATGTCACTGTGGAGTATAAGTAGGAACTTGACTTCATGAAATTGGTGCTCATTTTTATCTTGACGCAAAAAATCATCTGTGGACTCCAACCAATTGAGTATTCCCAGGTGTCACTGAAAAGCATTCGTAGCATCTACAACCTCCCCCAGCAACCAATAAGAATTCAGCCTACCTTAGATAAGCCACATCCCATGAGTGATGGATGCTTTTGTCATCCCTGTTAATATCTTCTCAGTGCTGCTGCTGCTGTCTCTTAGCAAAGTGAGGCAGAA
This sequence comes from Pyxicephalus adspersus, assembly GCF_032062135.1. NCBI lineage: Eukaryota > Metazoa > Chordata > Amphibia > Anura > Pyxicephalidae > Pyxicephalus > Pyxicephalus adspersus. Next base: position 29,672,161 of record NC_092861.1, on the reverse strand, counting down.
ACCACCATTACTGCACAGACTTCTCAATTTTGATAAAAAAAAGTTTTGCAGAAACACAGTTTCACAGTTTCACATGTGCAGTCAGATTGTGGTGTCTGGTTTGCTAAGCTGCTGCTGATTTGCTAAATTTTTGTGGTGAGACAGGTGTAAATGGACAGGTACCAACAACAAAAGAATTTCTTGTATATGGCCAACTCCACATTTTAAGTAATCACCCAGGAATTTTTTAGATATTTTTTTCCTTTTTTTGATTACAAAGATGGTACCTATAAATAACAGTATCATTTAAAGATTAGGAAACGGTAAAGTAGGCAGCACTCTGTTCTGAGAATTCTAAAAAACCAACAGGTAGGAATATGCTATGACAAGCTTTGGGTATATTGGTGTCTTCTGCAACCAATCAGATATCAGCTTTCTTTTTCCACGCTGTGCTAAAAAACACTGAAAACTGCCAAGAGTATTCAGGAGCTTCACTTGCCTTTGGTTTATATAAAATAATCCCTCTACCATAATCAGAATGTAGTTTTTTATGTACTAGTGAACAGTTGAAGCGAGATCATAATTGTTTCTTTATATTCTTCTACTGGAGACAAATAACAGTACATACAAGAGAACATAATAAGGGATCCTTGCATATCATATCCTCCCTGATGTAGAAACCTAAAGAAGTCTGAGCCTAGGTATGTGTAATATTCTGCATAGACAGTGCTAGATTATTATATGTCATATATCCTGTATGCTGTGTATTATATTGATACTGTTATTATATCATTATTCTCACTTTCTCATATCCTGTCTCTGCAGTCATTGTACGGAAGGAATGCATTCCAAAGGCACATATTTCAGATGTTTGAGTCCACAGGAGGCCCCAATCTACTCTTTAGTGATGACACAAAATGTTTGGTTGAAATCGGGGAGAAAATCACGCTAAAGGAATATCTTGGAGATAAATATTCTGCTACATTACGCATTTGATTTACTGGCCGCAAAATTAGGTGCAACCCTAAACTTTAGTCTTTTGGATAGAAACACATCACAAACACAGTTCATACAACACTTATACTATCTAAAGCAAAAAAAAATTAAATGTTAACTTCCAGATTTCTTTTATAAGCATTTTAGGTGCTTCAGTCCATTCTATGCCACTTCCAATACTGTAGACTGTGGAAACTAATAAATGTATACCCTTACCACTCAGCACACTTCTCAGCCTGCAGTTTTTATTTTGTTTCAATATTCATGTGAGTCATCATTTTTTAGATTAAATAAAATATGTCAGTGTAGGCTAAACTCTGATGAATGCTGCCTTTTATAGCACTGAGCAGCCTGGTGAATGTCATGCCGCGAAATTGGGCAGGACGAGTGAAATGCATTAACGTCAGTCTCATCCACCTTTTATAGGATGAATATGCATACTTTACTGGAAAATTTAAAATATTCTTGATTTCTTTACTTACATGTCATAAAAATGAAGTGCCTAAACCCAAAGTTTTCTGTATCTTAACAAAAAACTTAAATGGATCTCAGGGTATTAAAGTGTATTGATACCTAAACAATGGACCTTTCTTATTCGTTACATTTGGAGAAACTAAATATACAATACCATGGAAGGTGTTTACCTATATCTGTTGAATAAGGCTAAAAAAATCTTTATTTGACCTGGTATCTGCCTTTTGCAGCCAGGTAAATTATAGTACAAAGGAGCCTATCAGTTTATGTGCAGACACAAAACATGCTGATAGAAATAGAAAGAGAAAAGTGACATAGATAGTGTGATTGACACTACGATGATTCCTTGAATACTTCTAGCTATTTTAATATGTTTGAGACCAATATGGATGTTATAAAGATGTACTTCTTGAAGGTATAGTAGCAAACAGAGTACATGACACATTACATTTTCCAGGGAGATATTTAGTACATAATTGTAAATACGCAAAAGACCAGTCAACCTAAAGTTTTTTTACACTTTTGGTTCAAATCACCTGCTAGCTTCTAAAATCAGTCAAGAATGTGAGTTGTGATTTGTGCATACCAAATCTCCCACCTCTGGCTTGCCTGACCCTGAGCCTCCATTCCCCTGCTGCATTACTGCTCAGTAATAATAATAAGTATTATTACTACAACATGTATTTATATAGCGGTGACATATTACATACACTGGGAAAGAGTTATTTCTTAATGGTCAACCAAAGAAAAACATACTTATGCCAATGATTGCAGTTTCCAGCAAATATGAAAGAAGGCATTGAGTAGATTATGAAAAGGGAAAAGGTGGAGTGTAATATTGGGAAATAAAAAAAATCATAGCCTTCCTGAGACAGCACCTTTCACACAGTAATGCACTTGTCTGAATAAATACCATCTCTTCACCAACGCATATGTGATAGTACATGAGAACATTCTCATTCTGGTCCCCAGAGACTCAAGACGATGGCTCCCTACTTATTGGTAATCTTATGCCTGGGAATGCTAGGTAGGTGAAACAAAAAACTTTTAACGGTATTACTAGGATAATTTTCTAATGACAGGTTCAAAAGTTACTTTTGTAAAATGAATTTAAGTTACCTAGTAGGAGAGTTTGATGCATTACAATGTTATAGGAACATCCTAAACTGTATTTGTAACTCTAAAAGTGTAACAGAATGTATGGAAAAATAGATAGATCTATGGAAAAGAAATAGTAAAAAAGTCTACAGATTTTACAAATCCAATATATTCTATTAAATGAATTTGAAAAAAAAAAAACACTCAGTAGGGAACACATAATTAACTAGTTGCTGTAATGCAGAAATACATATTATATTCAAGGTAAGATACAATTTATAAAATCTGGACATATTTATATAATATATATTAATTATTATAACATACATTATTCTTATATCCTAAAGATTAGAGACATGGACATCCAATCTAAATTAACTTTCTGCCCATAGATTTATCTATATTCTCTGTTGAAGGTTTGGACTATGTTCATCTAATGTGTTTGGTCATGGATATTCAGGAATATAATATTTATAAACATCTAGATATTTATCAATTGTTCTTAGAAGACATCTGAGCTTTTTCCTAATCGTTCTGCAAGTCCTTAAAGTAGATGTAACTCCCAATCACTAAAACCTCATATAAGCTTTAACATGTTAATAAAAAAGACCTAATGATACTACCAAGTCTTTTCAATATGCAACTTTAATTGGACGAATATCCGTTGATCCTACTATGAAGGTCCTTTTATTTCAAATGTTCCCATGCGTTATCACCCCTCACATAAGCCCCTGGGGGAAACCACAATGGTCATAAGAACACACATTGCATGGCATGGTCCACTGATATTACTATATGAAAGCTAGTGAAGAACAATTGTGTGCAGCCAGTGCCGGAATAAGTGCATGAAGAAATAACTTGGCTAAAAGAGGAGATAAGCAACAATAACATGCAAAAGGTGATGACAAAAATATAATAAAAACAAAACAAAACAAAACATGGCAATAATATATGATGCACAATGATAGTAAGTAAATGCAAAGTAAGGGATTGTTTACACCAACAGTTGAGTTGTGCTGTGGTTACCATTTACCAAGCACCCAATTTCGGGCACTCAACAGAGAGGAAAGTGCTTAGCAGTTTCTTTATTTTCTAAGTGGTGAAACATTGGGATCAGCTTGAATGAACAAACCCAAATATTATTCATTTAGGGTTCAAATAAGTAATAATTGCTGAATGCCTAGGTATTGATTAGTTTCCACTTAGAATTATCTGATCTAAAACAAAATTTTAAATAAAGTTTGGCAAGCAACTTTTTTTGCATATTGTCTATATTTTGGATTAAGAATCTATTTGAATTTTTTTTTTTCAGAGGTTTACATTGATGCAGTGGCAGTCAGTAGTTGAGTGTGTGGGTGCAGGTAAGGGAATGCATGGGTTCAGTGGTGTTCAATGCGAACGTAGAGAGGTAATGTGGTGGTCAGTGCAATATTTCAAGTTGGAATTAAATAAAATAGAATTCTCAGAACTTGGCTTAGAGATTTCTGCTACTTAGTTTACATTTCTATCCGCTCTGCGAGCACCTTTTTGCCCACAAGCTCTGCTTTATTTGTAATACACAGTGGGTCCAAATTTGGCTTTTTGTACAATGTGGGCCTATTTGGAGCTGCAACGTGACCTCTGTTTTTATGGCTTTGAATACATATGGGTTTCTTGGTGTGTACTTCATCTTATATTTATTTATCTTTTTTACAGCTTTATTTTATTACAACAGCATAGTATTTTCTGTACTTTTATATAGCTGGATTTTTTAGTTACATTACTTAATTACAGTATGTTCTTAATTACAGTATGTTTATTTATAGGATGGAGAGGCAGATGCAATCTCTGTGGACAGCGGAAATGTATTTAAAGCTTCCCTACACCCATACAATCTGAAGCCAATCATGGCAGAAACCCACGGACCACAAAAAGGTACCAACTCACTCTAAGTTAGTAATAATAATAATAATAAAAAAAGGCAGAAGAGTTTAGAAACCTTAACCTATGAAGCTTAACTTAGATTCACACTGATCTCTAGTGAATCAATGCGAAACCAGGTCAGTTTTTGCAATCTGTGGAAAATCATACAATTCATATACGGTAGTTTAGATTGTCTGAACATTACAGTGTAATATTACAATTGTCAGAAAAATTGGTCCATATATAAATGTTCAGGAAAACTGAGGCATCAGCAATTTTCCTGATTCAGTTACTGGTCTCTAGGGGACTGCTAAGGATTAGTTGAACAGTAGTAAGTGTTTACAAAGTTATTCAAGCCAGTTTTAAGGTTCAGTATTTTTACAACAGGTCATGGAAGGAAAATCAATGGTGAATGATACTTTCTGTTATCAGTTAGATTCTCATCTTTAAATTTTTGATTTTTGTGATTTTCCTCAGGAGTTTTTGAACATAAGTGGTTGTTGCTCATGGGAGTTTACACTTCCTACATGCGATGTGTGGGTAGGCTGCTAATAACATGCAAATTCTGCTGAAAACTGAAGCCCACTTTCTTTTTAGCATGACTCATGACAAAACTGCTAGCGTGAACTGAAGATTTAGGAACAATGTTTTCTTTGAGGGAAAACATAAAGCCAGATTTTTTATACTACTTGTCTGAAGGAATGTAGACATAAAAAAATTGAGATCAACTACTATGAAATGTTTATTATAACTACTATAAAAAGTTATATTAGATGAATAAATCTTGTCAATGGGGACAAAACAAAAATACATAAAAAGGTTAAGGATTCCTAAAATCTTTTTATAACTAAAAAACAACATGCTTACTGCTTACTTTTATTCATTGCAAATCTAAGATAAACCCTAGTTTTATTGTTGAGCAAATCTTTTTTTTCAAATAAAAGATTATCATCTGACTATTTAATACTGACCCTACCCTAGGTAGCAGACATTACTCTTAAGCAAGCACTCATTATTTGTTTAGGAGAAGGACAGCCAAACCATCAGCGTGGCTGCATTCATATTGGCTCTCCTGTTTCTCAAACATATTTTTATCAAGGTATTGTTCTTGTATAGGCTTGGATACCTTTTGTCTGTCCCCTTACTGAAGGAACATAATTACCACCTAGGAGATATATCTGACTCTTGTTGTCAAGATCTAAAAATTTAATTAACACCTATAATCTGCTTCTTTACATGTCTATTATTTTTTATGCTTTTACACCTTTGCTCTACCCACATGTACTGTTTTTCTTCTGAAGCAGAAGAAGCAAGACTTGTTTGCGAAACGCATCAAGTATACCTAACTACAGTGCTGCATAACCAAGAGAATTGTTGTAGATGGGATCTCCTGCTTCCTAACATATGATTGGATTTACATAATGCTTTCTTGGCAGCACTTGTAGTGAATTGGGTACATGTATTGTGGTACTATAAACTTTTGAATGTTTTCTTCCCATTGTTTTTATAAAATATTGTAAAGGAACTCTATCAAGATGCCGTACAAATCTTGTATTTTCATTTACCTTTACTGTTTTGTCACTGCGATTGGCATCTGAACTAGTAAAAGGTAATCATATCTACAATTACATTGAAGAACACTAAGTTTATGGTATGTGTATTCTGCAGATACCTGCTATTATGCAGTAGCGTTGGTGAGAAAATCCAGTACTTTTAAGTTTAGTGAACTGAAGAACAAGAGATCATGTCACACCGGAATAGGGCATATGGCGGGCTGGTATGCTCCACTGAGTGTTCTTCAAGAGAAGAAGCTACTGAACTGGACAGAGGATGAAGTTCAGAGAGGTAAATACAGAAAAAAACAAGTAAATATGTTTAATTTATTCACATTTTTGGTTAAAAATAACAGAAAATACACATTGTTGTTTGTTTTTTAACTCTTTTCTCCTCATAGCATGGTAGCTTAATAGTTTTCAGCACTAGGACACTAGGGCCCCGTGTTTTGAGCAGAACACTATATGCATGAACTTGTATGTTCTCTTCATCTCTTTGTGTGGGCACTATATAAGTATACAATAAAAATATTAAAAACACAAAATTAATTTCAGTGGCAATATTATTTATTTATTTCAAAACAAAGCCTATTTTGTCCTGAAAACACAATACCACATTTGTTTGGATATACTAAAAACGAAGGGGGCTTAGTATATTGGGTCAGATGACACCATGAACATTACCGTTTGTTTTACAATTTAATTTTTTTTTTTCAATATATGATTTTTATTTCTTAGCTGCTTCAAGGTTCTTTTCAGCGAGCTGTGTCCCCGGAGCCCAGGAGCTGAACCTATGTAAATTGTGTGCTGGACAAGGAGGCAAGAAATGCAAACTCAGTAATGATGAACCTTTCTATAACTGTCACGGAGCATTCAAGTGAGTACACCTAATGCTTTAATTAGTACTTAAATGCTTTGATTCTTGAAAATTCATTGTATCTGTTCTTACATGGCAGCTGCAAACACTGAACAAGTACAGATTTCTTCATTCCACCTAAAACAGAAATTCTGTACAATGTTTTTAGATTAGAGACCAACTCTAACCATTATTTTAGCTATAATAAAGGATAAAGGAATAAAACCCATTGGGGAAATCTGGCCAAAATAAAAGTGTGACACAAACTAGATGCTATTTCTTTTTGTCTTCTTGACAAATATTTTTATATTTTTATATTTTTATATATATTATATATTATATTATTCGTATTTAAAAGAAAATTGTTTAATGGGAACACAGAGAGCAATGAAACACTGGGCCTGATTTATTAAAGCTCTACAAGGCCGGAGAGGATACACCGTAAGTGAAGCTGGGTGAACTATATTTGAGAACCCGAAGGGTAAGGATCTTTGTACAAAATGATGTATGCTACAGTGAAAAAAATATACAGACATTATTACATTTTGTAATATTTTTTAAAAATAGATTATTATATTCTGCATAAAGCATTTGCTTGTGCTAGAAATTGTTTGAACCCATGGTATTCCAAGTTTTATGGATCACTCAGCTTCACTGATAAAATTGTATCCTCTTCAGCCTTGGAGAGTTTTAATAACTTAGGCCCATTGGCGGAGTTTCTATTTGTTCCCCAATCTAAAAACAAACAAAAATATCTTTGCTAAATTTACCCTTCATCCACAAGAATTAGGTAGAGGGTTGTTTAACACACTGCTATCAGCTAATGAATTAGAAAAAAAAGTTTTGAGTGGGTTGGATATATAATAAATGATAAAATAGGGAATTATCATAAACTTAAAAAAAACACTATATCATGCTCATTATGAACACAAAATGATACAACTGATTTATAGCATAAAACATTTTTACTTCCCTATACTCATTTGCAGGTGTTTAAAAGACAACAAGGGTGACGTTGCTTTTGTGACACATATGACTGTACCAGGTAAAATAAATATATATACATATATAAGATTTTTCTTTTACTGATTCTTATATGAGCAGCTGGGGCAGGGCAAGATCAGAGTTTCCATTCTAGCATTTGTATATGGCAGGGTAAGGCTATGTACACACATCAGATGATTCTCTCTCATATGAACAGTCGGCTTATTTCAGGTGACAATCTGACATATGTACTGCGGTCGCCCGATGTAGTTCATGTAGCCCCATGAATGAACAATGGTGAATATTCACTGTACAAGTCAATGGCGACAATAACGGCAGGGTGCCACTCATTTATCCTCCCCTCTACATAGAACAGAATGGCGCTGTGTCACAAAAGATCGGTTCCAGCGACAAAAATGTAATGTGTGTATGCAGCCTTTCTCAAGACTATTTAATATTAGTTTTTTTAATAATTGAAGTTTTTTCACAGTTGTTATTACATCCTAACTACAGGAAAAAAGTGGAGTAAAAATAGGGCTGGGGCTTTATTTATAGAACAAGGAATCAGACGTTCCCTCATGGAATCTTCCAATTGTTTGGGGGATGTTCTTGCTATTATAATAAAGATCAAGGACCTTTCTGTGCTGCCTAATAAATGTATTTAAGGACAAAACGTGCTTACAGTCTATACCCCATCACCAACTAGAATCTATCCATCAAATATGTGGAATGAGAAATATTCTATACATTGGTGAGCAGACAGTATCCAGTGAACAAATATCCTAGAATATGTAAATTAAGATACTGCATCAATTTCTTTCATTAAAAACCCAGAAAATATGAAGTGGATAACATAGAAATAATAATGAAATGGCGGCTGTTCAATAATTGTGAGTACAACAAAAATGTGAGTACAAATGTGTGACCCTGTACCCTGTAATGGGCCTGATTTAATAAAGCTGGAGTGGAGTGTAATAAAGCAAGGCAGGAGTGGATACATTTTCATCAGTGAAGCTGGTTGATCCAGCAAACCTGGAATGGATTGTTTCAATTTAATTTGCTAGCAAATATTTTGAATCATGGACCAGATCCATTCCAAGTTTGCTGGATCACCCAGGTTGCAAAGGACAGACAAATACAGACAGTGACACAGGAGGAGAAGAGGACCCTGCCCCGAAGAGCTTACAATCTAGGTACCTGGGCAGCATCTTTATTCAGCAAAGACTCTCCTGATGCCAGTGCATTGTTTATGCTGCTTTATATATAACTTTAAACCAGTAATTTTAACAACAATCATGATTCTTAGGGAAGATAAGACCTCTCCAGTCCCAGTCCATGGTTATTAGAAATCAAAAATTGACTCCGTGCCTATGCTGTATTGTAAAATTAAAGAATGTTGGTAAATAAATAATCTAGATACATGAGAAGGGGCTCGTTGTAATGGCCATGATGCTGGGAGTTTGGGTGGGAAAATACTATGGAGAGTTAACTGTGACTAAAGGTGGAAAATGTGTCTCTTACTAGTATATATTGAAATTACATATGCGTATATGCAATGCAAAGTTGATACATATTTTGTTTTCTATCTTTTATTCCAATTAAGGCACATACTATGCTGTTGCTGTTGTAAAGAAAAATAACAAGGACATCACATGGAACAATCTTAAAGGCAAGAAGTCCTGTCACACAGCAGTAGGTCGCACTGCTGGTTGGAATATTCCTGTAGGCCTGATCAACAAGAAAAACAATAACTGTGATATTGGTGAGTGGTGGGGTTCACATGTATTACCAAAAAGAGTAAAGATTTTATATTATATAAACATCAGGCCTTTTACTAGCCCAGCATGACCTGTCCAATGGAAACAATCCCATGATATCAGTAACACCAGAAAAATTATATCACACCACACCTATCATTACCTTCCACTTTTTACAGACACAGTCTAATCTTAAGACATTAAAAAATAACTATTATATACTGTAGTTACATCCCGTTGATGTATATATATATATATATATTGTAGTTAGACTCTATACTGTATAATACTCTATTCAGATAGCACTCATCGACTCATTCAAGCTTAACCCAATCAAAAACTTACCATAATCAAATTATACACTACAAATACGAGGAACACTGTGAACGCCCATACACATGTTGTAGAAAAACTCCACAGCAGAACCTTGGCAGGTAAAAATATAATTCAAGTTTACAGAACTATTATATGTGTTGATTCAGCAGAAGGATTTTTACAGAAGGCAGTCTTATCTTTTATCTGTAGCAAGCTCGTTCTTGCAAAAATGACAACTTGGTGTCTCTCACTCTCTATAATGTTGTAGGAGCTAAATGGAACAGGACTATAACTCCCAGGCCTCTGGCCTGACTAAATTCAAATTCAAAATACCCCAATTCCTAATATCAAAACGCTGGGAAAATACATTTTCTTTTAATTTATTCTGTCTTTAGAGGGCCAAAGCAGCATTTGTTTGGCCAAATCATATGTAATTTCAGGTTTAGAACATTTGAAAGGTATTAGCTAGAGACTAGAGAACATAGAAGAGTACTGTAAAGTTGTGTGTCTGTGTATATATATGTATATATCTCTTTTGTGGTTTCATGTGTAACTATTAATAATATTAAACAGGATTTATATAGCACCAACATATTATGCAGTGCTGTACATTAAATATTATATTATGTGTTAAAATATGGCAGCATGGGACTAACAGGCTAGGTGAAAGGAACATTTTTACATTATATGAAGGGCTGGCTGGAGGTGACTATGAATGGTTGGAAATGTAAATAATATTTTTCAGATGATTACTGAAGTAAACAGCGGGCTCGCTTCTTTTGGCTTGCGGTTGTAACACCAGCTATGGCAAATATAGCTATGCGGGTTTCTTTTTCTGTGTCTCCTTACTGAGTACCTTCTAAGATTATTATTTGTTTTTAACACTACTATGTAAGTGCTGTATTTATTATTCCGTGCATTTCTAACAGGTTCATACTTCAGTCAGAGCTGTGCTCCTGGTTCTGATTCTAATTCTAATCTCTGCCAGCTGTGTATTGGAGACCCCCAGAAACCTCTGGCCAACACTAAATGCTCCCCCAGTGATGCCGAGGCATATTATGGATATTCTGGAGCATTAAGGTAATAAGAAACATCATGTCATTGACATCAAATAGTATAGATCTTGTGGTTTTAGGCCTTCGTTTTTAAAAGTGTTGTCACTGGGTACAGAGTTGGAAATGCTGAATGAAACCCTCATTTTATCATTTCAGGTGTCTGGTAGAGAAAGGAGATGTGGCCTTTGTTAAACATACTACTATATTTGAAAACACTGAGGGTAAGGAACCTTTGCACAAAATGATGTATACTACAGTGAATAAAAAATTTAGGTGAAACAATATACAGACAGTATTACATATTGTAATATTTTCTTATTTATAGATTAAGATATAGATTAAGCTGAATTGATTATTTAAAAACACACACAACTATGAAAACTGACACCATGGCCAGTATGGCATTTTAGGTAAATTGGAACTGGCTAGATCCCCTAGTACATTCTGATTGTCATTTTGAGTGGAGATTTACCCTCCAATGTCACCAAGAGGATACTAACAGAAAAATAACCAGACAGGGATTTGATCCCCCTGTAAGATCTTAGCAACAACTATCCAAAATTATATACCGCGCCTCGCAGATCCCCTAAGGAAGCCAATAAGGTGAAATGTGTCGGTTTACCAGCCGTTACAACTCAATATCACATTTCTAACTCAAAAGTCACATTTCTATAATCAGGAATATCAGGGTCCAATACCTCCAACATAAACTGCTGGGGTTGGACCCAACAAACTATTTGGATTCTACATTTATAAAAGTGTCTTATATGATGTTAAATATTCACCTAATACAATTTTAAATTTGCCTAAAAAAACAGCTATTCACCTTCTTTATTTGTGTATAACATTTTCATTCTTATAGATTTCCAAACTACTTATTTGTCAGCTTCAGATTTTCAGCCCTAAGTAGCTAGAGATTTTAGGCAGAATTTTGTTTCATGTGCCTCCAGGATAAAAGCAGCTTTAAGCCCTGACAATAGAGGGGGCAATAATGGGGGCCATTCAAGTGTGTTGCATTCACATGTGCAGAAAGGCCAAGAGAATAGAACACGCACAGTAAACTCAATATTTATCTGCTGTTCAAGTATTGTCATATCACAGGTTTGGGCAGGATCACCTAATTGCGCCACAGAAAACTCAAGTCACCAGGCTGGTCCTGCTAAAAAAAACTTTGTAATTGCCAGGAATACAAATTCTCTGACAGCCAAATGATGCATATCTTTGTATTTAGCTGCTTGACTAAAATTCAACTTTAGAAAGTATAAAGAATTTTAACCTGGATTAACATTTCTGAAATACTTAATAGGTAACTTTAAAATTCAAATTTTGTGTAGTCATACCATTTAATGACCTCCATACTTTTCTCAAACAAAGCTAAATTTACCAAAACTCTTCCAGATTCTAATGATTTCCTCTAATAAATTTAGGTGACCAAGCTGTATACAAGCTGTGACTGCAGCAGAAAATAGTATAAATATTAAGATTTGGTGGGAAGTAATCCACATTCTTTGGCAGTCTACAGTTTCCATGCATGTATTTAGCTGTTTGATCTGTTATCTTGTAGACTATGAAGAACTTTCAGGTGGATGAAGGTTTACTGACAAATCAAAGGGTAACTAACAATTAAAAATTCAGGCTATAAGTGGTCATGCCATTTGTTGACCTCTATAATTTTATCTAATCTGGATGAATTCACTATAACTTATCCAGCTGCCTGATATAGGTCTACTATAACATGATCAATACAACTGCCAATGCCAATATTGAAGTTAATTATTTCAGAAAGCCATTGCTTCTGTCTAAAACTAGATATTTATTTCAACATTTTCAGGCTCTGTTTGGGCGTAATGGAAGCCAAAGACAAAACTTTCAGCTGTTTGGCTCCAAGGAAGGAAAAGACCTTCTCTTTAAAGACTCCACTCAATGCTTACTTGAGGTTGACCAGAAAACCACAATAGAGGACTTCTTAGGAAAGTCATACTACTCGGCTGTGTCCACACTAAATAAATGTTCCACTACATCAGGTATTGGTGCTCGCATTCCTTCTATTTCATATCTTTCATAATGAAAGTTATGTAATTCCAGTAACCTTGTTTATGTTTTCTTGTGAAAATTACTGGAAATTACTTAGAAGTCCATAAAGTGTTTGGTTTGGAAGTTGTTGTTAGTTCAGGAATAAATATTGATAATCAGAGGTTTCACTAGGATTACAAACAGCATTTTTTCCTATGGCATTTTATGATGGTTAGCTTGATTATGGTAAGAGGACCATGCAGTATTTTCCTGTTTCAGAAATATGGACATTGATGAAAGAAAACTATTGACAAAAATACAAACCACAATTGTTGTCAACATTAGTCAACAAGAGTCGTACTGTCAATTTTATGGCAAAATTATGCATTTCCTTTTCTCTTAATGAATGTGCCTTGTAAATAATGGAGCAGAAAGGAATAAATTACACTGACAATTCAATCTGAATGACTGGTAGGTTTATAGAATCTAAACAACCAAGGAATACATTCATAACTAAGCTAGAATCTGAAACAAAATGGAGTGTCTCAGGCAACAAAATGGAGTGTCTCAGACCCTTTCAGATGGCCAAAAGCTGTCAGCTGCGGCAATAGAGCAAAGACTAAAGGCGCATACACACGTGCAATTATTGTCATTGGAAAGGATCTTTCACAATAAGACGATAAGAACCGCCTAAAGCATGAACAAGTGCTGTACATACAGCACCGTTCTGCTTTATGGAGAGGGGAGCAACGGAGTGGCACCCCTGCTGTGCGCGCTTCCACTTTCTTTGCATTAGGATCGCTCGTCAGTCATCATCTGTGGATCTGCCAGGATAGATCCACGGCAGATTCTCGTCTGATATCCGCCCTGAGCCGATTATAGGACAAGAAAAATTTTACGTGTGTGCGTAGCTTTACTGACTTTAAGAAAGCACTGGGGATCCGGGGACCCTACAACTCAAAATGGTACTTTAAGAAAATTGCGCCTGACCCTAGCATCAGATGAGGGCAAAGTCCACCTAGTAGAAATTAGAGACGTGAATAGAAGACCAGGTGGCAGGCTTGCAAATCTGCAACATTTGTTTGATGCCAAAAAACACTTAAAGATTTAGTGGACCAATTAGCTGATCCCAATACTTGATACCATAAACATGGATGAAGGTCGACCTAAAGCTGGGTACACACTTCCAACAATTATGGTTAGAAAACGAACAATTACGACCGATCAACGATTATGCATTATGCGATTATATTTGAACGATCATATTGTGCACAATTCTGTACATGTTGTAAATATACGATCGTTCAAATATAATCCACCAATAGTGTACACATGCTAGATACAATCGTTTGAACGATGTAGGAAGTGACATGTAAAGGAGAAAGTGTATTGCAGAAACATGCATGATCACTGAACGACCATACACACGATAGCTAGTGAACGATCGTCGATCAATCAGATCTGCCGTGACGGTGGTTCATTTCCAACAACAATCCTCGTTCGTCGGCGTTGTTGGTCAGTCGTTGTTCACCTTTTCTGTGAACGATTTTCAGGCGATCGGTCGTTCGTCATTCTTTTAAAACGATAATTATAAGTGTGTACGCAGCTTAAGTCACCTAGAGAGGATGGAAGATAAAGTCAGAGCACCCTTATGTGGAATTACAAAAAGAGAAACCAATCTAGCTAAAGCACAGCAGTTGATCGGTTCGGAGGTATCTTCCATCAGGTCCCACGTCGTCACGGTATCTGTCTCTGAGCTGGGCGGCGCCATGTTCGCCTCTTCCGGGTCCTTCTTCATACGTCACCTGACGCAGATGGGAGAGCGGGTGACGTAGTTTGGAAAAAAACTTGCCAATCTCACTGCACATGCCGATGCAGGCAATTTTTCCTTTATTCACGTAAAGGTTCCTTCTGCGCTTGCCCGAGATGCTCTTACTTACTTAGGTATCCCGGGAGGCTTTGCGCTACCATTAATTATCATCATCATTAGGGGGCGGTGCTGCACCCTTTTTTTGTAAAAAAAAAAAAGGTGTTGCACTTAAAAAAACCCTAAACAAACAGAATTTTTACCTTACACAAAAGAGTTTTTTCCTCATGTTTTATGTAAAGTGAAATTTCTGAATTTAGGTATGCTTTCAGGGGCACCTTGCAGTAACTGAATCATTGGGCCTGATTTATTAAAGCTCTCCAAAAATGGAGAAGATAGATTATCATGGGAGAACCTGAGTGACCCAGCAAACCTTGAGTGGATCTGGTCTAGGATTGAAAACATTTGCCAGGTTAAGTAAATGCTTTTTTAGAAATATATTTAGAAAGCTTTGGCTGCTCCCTCTGCGCATGCCCGATCTCAGTAGGGACATTTTTTTCCACTAAGGGGAAAGGTATGCCGATCTCACACATGTGCAGTGAGATTGTCTCTTACTTTCTGCTTTTACAGCAGGCTATGTAACCTGATCATACACCTGCGCAGTGTGAGATCAGGTGAAATAGCAATAAGACCGGAAGAGAAAATGAAAATGGCGGCGCCCAGCAATTCCTTGGCACCGTGACGGAGAAGAATTCCAGGATGATGTGGGACCTGATTGAGGGAAGTTACGTCGTCATAGAGGAGTAAGGTTTTATTTAGAAAATACATATGTGATATATATATATATCTCAATCATATCAGAGACAAAAGGAGGTGATGTAAGTAAGAATACAGAGCTTGTGTATAAAGGTGTGACAATAATAAAGCATGCTGTGTCATTCCCCTCAGATGTGATGACTGCCTATAGTCAGGGCTGTACACAGCACAATCTGTGCTTTACGTCAGCTCTCACACATCATCCTCCTCCCGCCGCCAAACCTCACAACTTCCACGTGACGTGTCCCTCACCTCCCAGCATGCTCTGCGCATGCCGGAAGCGCGCTCCTCACTGGTTGTTGTAAAGTGACACGTAGCGGGGAGGTGAGGCGCATGCGCACTGCCGCCTATGAAGTGGTGACAGCAATGGCCGCTGTTCAGGATGCTGGGAGCCCACAGTGGTCTCTAGACATGGAGTCCATCAAGCAGGAGCTACAGAGACAAGACCCCACAGTGCTGTCTGTAGTCGTGGCCATAGTAGTTGTACTGGTGAGCCTGGGTGAGTTATTGATCTGTACATTCATCTTGCAGCAGAAATCACTGTGTTCACTATATACATTATATGGGGACTTCATGAATAGGATGGAAGCACAAAGAAAGTGTGTGTGTGTGTGTGTGTGTGTGTGTGTGTGTGTTATTCCAGTAGGGACATTGCCTTAACACTATGTTTTGAAGTGGAATTTTAGTTCCACTTGAAATAGTTGTCCCCCATGGACTAACTGCAGGACCCCATTGTGCTGACTACTGACCTCCCCACTCATAACCTTATCACACGCATGGCTTCAAGACTTCTCTAGAGCTCCCGGACTCTCTGGAATGGTCTTCCTCATCCTATTCGCCTTGCTCCTACTTTAAAAGAGCACTCTTAACCCATTTTTTTAGAACTTGCCTACCTTATTCTGTCTCTTAAAACCTTCACTACTTACCCACTTTTCATATCGCCCCTCCTATTGTGCCCTGCTTCCCCCATCTATTAGATTGTAAGCTTATTGGGGCAGGGTCCTCTCCTCCTCCTTTGTCACTGTCTGTATCTGTCTGTCATTTGCAACCCCTATTTAATGTACAGTGCTGCGTCATATGTTGGCGCTATATAAATCCTGTTTAATAAAAACTGCAGAAAGATCGGACATGAGAGAATGCTTACCTGCACTAGCATATTGTATGGCTACATATCTCACTAATGATGCCATTGAGGTAAGGGGTAACCGGCACACATGGATTTACAGAAACCTTGGGTCTGCCATACTCATCTTTGTGATCAGATGCTCAGCCAACACTTAATATGTTCTTCATCAATCACTAATTAGGTAGTGATGAGAGAATCAGTATCATATCCTGAATATCGCATCTCTTTTCTTAATATTAATATTAGTATTAATAAACAGTATTTTTATAGTGCCAACATATTATTCAGCACTGTACATTAAATAGGGGTTACAAATGACAGACAGATACAGCCAGTGACACAGGAGGAGGGAAGAACCCTGCCCTGAAGAGTTACAAACTTCATCAAACAAGCCATCGGTCTCTGCTTTCATTTTTCTGTAAAGACAAATAACTTTTAAGATTTTTTTTTGTATGACTCTGTTCCTTAACTAGCTAAAGAGTTCTCCTCAGCCCCTTTTTAAGCGGTTGCACCACCTGGCACTTTTCAGTAACCATCTGGTTATTTTTGGGTGGTTACTGAAGAATGGGGTCACAATACAGGGATCGCAACCCACCTACAATTTCTTCCCACCCAGCCTAAACAAATTCTGGCTTGAACACTGATTTATAATATAGGATCCACTTTGTTGGGGGCACCACCATGGTGTTACCACCACTGTCATTCAAAAAATGGAACAGCTCCATGGTTGGAGAATATCTCCTTTGTATGACTTTGACAGATCATGTTATTGCCCTCTCCTGCTTTGATTTTGTTTTCCCATTCATTGGAATAAATTTGGGTTTTGCTGGGCAAAAGCGTACCTTGGGTAAATCTCACATTATTGTTTTTTTGTTTTTGTTTTTTTGTTACATTATGGCAGATGTATTCACCACCCTTTGTTTTCTCTTCTCTTAGTGCTTTGGAAGCTTCTGCGACGAAGTCAGACTAGCAGAAGAGCCATTCTACTTGTTGGCCTATCTGATTCTGGGAAGACCTTGCTCTTCATCCGGGTATGACAATCCTATACCACTGTTAAGACCTGTAGAATTGAAATAATATCCAAAATGAACTACCTACGTTGGACCAGATTGTGCATTGATTGTTAGACCTGCTGATCTGAGTGGAAGCAATAGGTGATCACCTCATTTGGACAATTTTTGGCTCTTTACTTATTCTTTGTAACAATAAGACAGCTTTCATTGTCTCCCACAGTTAAAAATAGTAGATGCCATGGCAAACGGTTACAATTATAGCTTAATACATCAGCAAAGCTATATGGCCTATTGCCATCTGATCTATTTGTTAATCATTCAGCAGACCCAGGGCATACTAAACATCCTTTTTGTTTATTTTTTGATAACTGGAAAGAAAACTTTCCCTGAAAGTGTTCATGCATAGATAATAATGTAGATGTGTGTTCTCACCTTACTATGTAAGCCCCAGGTATATTAAGCGGGCTTCTCCAGGTTCCTGTTTGCCAAGTTTATCAGTGTGCCAGTCACATTTGTCAGCTGAAAGAAGACTGGCAAGTTAACGTGGAAGCTGTGTGACCCACGTTGTCTAATGGAGCGCACACATATTTTTAGGATCCCTGGAAGTTCCAAAGGTAAACTAATTTGGCATATAGACACTTGGATTGAGAATGGTGACAAGACCTTTTGTTTGCATCAGGTTCTTTCATTTGTCTTCCAAGACTTTTCCTCTATTTGGACTTCCAGGGAAAGTAGAAAGCCAATCACAAAGGCAATAAAGATTTCAGGTGGCAAACATGCCACTGCTTGTAGTAAATATGACGTTTAACTGTTAAACTGCATTTTTAACATTTTATTTTGCTTTATTTCAGCTTTTAACTGGAAAATTTAGGAAAACACAGACTTCTATTACTGCCATATCTGCCACTTACAGAGCAAAAAGTGACAAAGTAAGATCCTAAATACTAATTCAATGTGTTAATGTTACATCAGGGATATTACTGTGAAATCAATATATATTTAATGGTGTTGTCAATTCATAAGCACATCTAATTTTTTTAATATTGGTCTCATAGCAGTATGGAGTACTTTTGCTGTTAAACCTCACTCACATCAGTTTTCTACATGCATTTTAGTTTTGCTGTTTTATGTATACCATTTAAAGTGACAGCAAATATGAGGTTAATAGGTAATATAGGTTTATTAAAAGATGCATTCTTCCCCGGTAAATATTGAGAGTCAGATTTCCATACAGTGTACGTAATGGATATTAATTAAGTTAGATCAGTAATATCTGTCTATTTATTTGTTTTTTATTGTTATATCATCGCTAGGACTTTGTGTGTTGAGGAACAAAAATATTAGGTGTTCAGGAGCAATAAATCGGTTTGTGTTCAAAGTAGCCAGAACAACTGCTCTTGTTTTATCTTACTAATATTAAAAAGGCAATCTAAAGGTTGTGATATGTTTGGCATCTATAGGTTCTTAGATAAATAAGTATCTGTTGTTTTTTTTTTTTTTTAGAAAAGCATTACCACTGTCATATATTAGCACAGCACAGGAGAAATAAATCTAGAGCACATAAATAAATCCCCCTTTTAACTTGACTGCTAATGTGCTATTCTTCTCCGCCTAAAAAAAGCACTCTAAAGGCTGTTCACATTGCCAGTCCTATCGTTTTATTACAGTGGTTAACCACTTTGATTCCCATTTGTGTCCAAATTGCTGTAGAAAAATCCACACATTTTAATTTGGCAATTACAGAATTATAAATGGTCAATGATTGTAAAACTGGCTTATACCCTGTACACTATCAGTATCATAATTTGAATTATAATTGCTGTCATTGATTATGAGCACAGGATTCTATTAGAATAAATATTTTGCTGCTGTGATTGTGTATGTAGAATAATTTATGCTTATGATCCAACTTTTCTTCCTTTTATGCAGAGCCATTGTGTTTGTGGTGGACAGTTCAGCTTTCCAACGCGAAGTTAAGGATGTAGCAGAGTTTCTGTACCAGATTCTGACTGATGCTGCCCTACAGAAGAATGCCCCATCCATACTGATTGCATGCAATAAGCAAGGTGCGTCCCTGTCTGAGATGAAAAACAGGAATATGATGCAGATTGTAGTCATATTTGTAAACAATCCATTGATCAGGGGTATATTTTTCTTTTAGTTGCAACTTTCGTTAGTATGGCTGTTAATTTCTCTGGTCTGCAGAGAACCACAACAATTTTGATTACTTGATCTTTTATGAGTTGGACAGGTTTTATTAGTCTGATATTGTAGCTGATCTTACTGGAATAAAAGTAAAGTTGTTTACTATACAACAATTTAAAACAGTTCATTGCTGAAATCTTATTTAGACTTATCTGAGCAAATGCTTCTCCATATAAATTGGTTTTATGTATGTATTTGACAGAACAGATCTTAGTATAACCGTGTGGTCTATAGCTATGTACTATATAATGGGGGGACTTGTGTATATACCTTACAGTCTTAAATTCAAGTGGTGTATAAAAAACTATAGCTAATAGGCTTTCTTCCAACAGATATCTCCATGGCCAAATCAGCCAAACTAATACAGCAGCAACTGGAAAAGGAACTGTAAGTACTGCAAGATATTGAAAGTGCCAATCATGGGAATGTTTTAAGGTGGAAGTTTTGTGCCAGACAAGTTAGGGTAGACGTAAACTTTAAATAGTGAAGATCTGATATAGCATAGGGCAGTGTTTCCCAACCTTTCTTAGTCGCGGCACATATTTTACAATTAGAAAAATCCCACGGAACACCACCAAAAAGTCAGACACGTAAATTAGCTACCTGCTGCCCATCTAGTGGAAGAGTTTTTTTTGGTTCTGCCCATCACTATACATCGCTGGTATAGACAAATGAAGACAAATTTTTTGCAGTAAATAAATCATTTTGGGACCAATTAACTGAAATTGGATAATTTCCCACAGTACACCCGAAGATCTCTCAAGGCACACTAGTGTGCCGCGGAACAGCGGTTGAAAAACACTGGCATAGGGATATGAAATCTGTATATTGAAATGTTATGTTGTTGTGCCTAAGAAATATCCTGAAGGAATATGAAGGCTCTTTTTTGTGTGGAATTCCTCCTAAATACGGCAGTCCACTGGTATGTGAGGGAGGCTAGGTACTTCTGTGCTTAGCTTTGAAGCTGTGTATCTGCAAAGTGAAATCTAAGGAACACAATGCTTCCTTTGATTGCTAACAGTAGGGGATTTATAATAAGATTTAGTGTTGTCACTTTTGTGCTGCTCACTGTTCTTCTTTGTTAGAAGATAAGATGAATCAAAGCTCTTCCTGCCTTCACACAAAGACATAGGGCCTGATTTAATAAAGCTCCTCAAGGCTGGAGAAGATACACTTTCATCAGTAATGCTGAGTGATCTAGCAAACCTTGAATGGATAAAGTCCAGGATTGAAAACATTTGCTAACAAACAACAAATTACTTTTAAGGAATCCATTACAGGTTTGCTGGATCACCCAGCGTCACTGAAAGTGTATTCTCTTCAGTCTTGGAGAGCTTTAATAAATCGGGCCCATAAAGTGAAACAAAGTATAGTTGAATGTGATAAATCACAGGAAATACTGATGACTAGTTGTAAGACCTTTATTGTTTGGGTGCAGCTTTCGGATTTAATTTCCCTCTTGATGTATTATTTATTGTAAACCTTACTATTCTTGTTGTATAAATCTGCAGCAGCAACAAGTAATTACAGTGCAGCAATTCCACCATTATAATAATGTATAATTCATTCTGAAAAAGCAGATAAGAGGTCACAGCTAGCATTTTACATTGCACAAACTTTCTTCAATAAAGTATTTTTAAAATATATTTAAAACTGTTATTCTAACTCTGGGTAAACATGGTAAAATCCATTCCAGCTTGTTAGTGTCTCTAGGTCAGGGGTGTCAAACTCTGGCCTGCAACATCTTTTTTTTTTTTTTTATTTTGGTCCCAAAGGATTTCTAAATATTAATTGCATCTGACCCGCCACTGTATTGAAATAGCGCCACTATTACAATTTCCGACATCACTTGCGTCTATAGACCAGCGGCCTCTCTGCCTATGTGTGGCCCCACATTGGACTGTTTTATAGACACAGGGAACTGTAGTAGCGGTGCTATTTCAGTTTAAATTTGGTCCGCAACTTTGTCTAAGTTTTTAATTTTGGCCCACTGTGTATTTGAGTTTGACACCCCTGCTCTAGGCTAACTGATCAAGCAAGATTGTTCATTATGCAGAACACTGAGCAAAAACAGGTAAAGTTGCTACTGCAGGCTTTCCATGTGTCTAATATGTTGATTTTTTTTTTCCTGCAACAGGAACACATTGCGTGTCACCCAATCAGCTGCTCCCAGCACTCTGGACAGCAGTAGCTCTCCATCCACCACACAGCTTGGCAAGAAAGGCAAAGATTTTGATTTCTCTCAGCTTCCTATGAAAGTGGAGTTTCTAGAATGCAGCACTCGGGACAGCAAAGAGGAAGAGGGCGATGCCAACCTCAGCAATGTAGAGGGCTGGCTAGCCAAACTGGCGTGATGTAAAGCTATTGAATAAGTGTGGCATTTGAATGGGAATTATTATGTGAGCACCTTCTCCAAAAAAAAAACAAAACACATTTTATTTTAAATACCGCTAAAGACTATTTGTAAAGACTGCTGCTGATGCTTCATTGATGGGACAAAAGTAACGTGTTCAGTATTCTGGCGTTTCATATTTAGGACTATTTTATGTTACATCTGCTGACTGGAGTATTTTGTTTGGTCAGTTAGCAGTTTTTTTGTTCTATAATAAATGACTCCAAGCAGAAGTAATAGGTAAATAATTTTACTGAGTTGTTTTTTCCTAAATTATTATTGATATGCTGTTTGTTCAAATGAGCTTGTTATCACAAACAGCTGACTAGTAACATTACCTGGGCACAGATTAAAAAATGCTTGTACCTTTTGCTGAAAATACATTCATAAAGGTGTGTTACCTTTTTTATGTTTTGCTGGCATTTGTGAGGCTTTGTTAAAAGCAGCCATTCCCAGACTCATGGGCTAGCTGCTAATTCAGGGCAGTGGCTCAATTTAATAGAGCTTCATCATCCAAGAGAAATGAGTCAAGTGAGTGGAGAAATGATTGCTTCAACCAAAGATTTATTACAGAGTTTCAGTAGTAGATAAGTTAATCTACAATGCTATCCTATTTATACCTGCTGCTCCTTACTCTCATGGTGAGGGACAGCATAGCTAGTACAAAGTAGGTGAAGCTCCTTTAGCATTATAGAGATTAATAACTTTGTCCTGTTTGGTTCTGCATAAAGCTGAATTCAAGTAATCCCTCGAGCATGGATATATACTCCTTTTCTGTACTCTGATTGTTTACCTTGATTTTCCTGCATGCTGTTGCTTTTTGCAGTGTGCATTATAAGCAGGAGCTAGTCTGCTAAGAACCCTGGCTGGAGGACATCCAGCATTACTTAGGCCTTTCCTTCTTAGTCTGACTGTGTCAGGCCAACCACTTTCATCCATGGGATTTTAGTTATTCCTATCATTGAGCCTTACTTGAGGATATTGCCAAAGGAGATCTACATAGTTAAATGCCTCTTTCAAAGAGCCAGACCACTGTTTGCATGAGGGAGAAGTACTGAGGCTGGGGAAACAGGTGCTTAAAATAAATCCCCACTGCTCGCCACACCACTAAATGAATTCCTACATGATCTCTTCCATAAGCTTTAATACAAGGACCAGAGGAACAACCCACAAATCAAATAACAAGAGATTGCATGTATGATAAAAACAATAGAAAGCTGTAATCCAGGCTTCACAGATTTGCTCAGAGACAAATGCCTTAGACATGTTCTGAGGCTTAGTGCTTCATCTCTGGCCTTAAGTGCTGTGGTACAAGTTGCTTGTAGACATTTGTCACTGTTAGTGAATCCTGAAGTAAAGTCTCCCAGGTTTAGCAGAAACTTTAATTCCAAATTGATGATACATGTTTTAAAGCACAGTAAAAGTAAAAATGATTTATCAAATAAAGTAATAGGGATGTTTTTGTAGTTTTAGTCATTGAAGCATTCATCACTTTGGAATTAAGTGACCAGCGACTGAAGCTATATATAGGTGGCTTCTCCACAAAGCACTATTGTTGGTCATGCTGAATCAGTTGTCCCTCACTGGTGGGCTGATGGCTACACTTAGAATGTTTCTACTGGTCCTATCATTATAACTCTGTATATGGAAATGTTCCTTTAGGAAACCACATTGTGGTGTGAACACTGGCTGACAGACTTTTCAGAAACCTGCAAGATGTACTACCTTCGTCTCCAAACACTGCCAGGTTTGCAGTGGAGATTTAATTTTAACCAACAGGGTTTTGTGTTAAAATAAAAATATGATTTGATTCGAGAAGTTGCTGTTTTTAATGTTGACTTTACTACCTAATAGATCAATGACCCAGAGCAAGCAGCCAACCAGTAAAGTCACCCAAACCAACTCAAACTTGCATACTTGTTTCTGGTCAATGATTCACAAAGGGAGGGTGGAAAAAAGATTGGTCGTAGAACCTGAACTGTTAGACTAGTTTTTGTAGGAAGTTAATAACACCCCTTCACCACCATCATCACCACTGCTAGTTGTTGAGCATGTGGAGGAATACACTGTGCATTTACTATGTGTTGATATGGTTAGAATGTAGGTTTTATTGTACATTATGCTATGGCATGAAGGAGCCCACTAGGTGCATAATTTCATCCCTAGGAGATCTACATTACTGTACATTTTGGTAGTTCCCAAAACTCAAGTATAGCAACTACGACTTCTTGGTAGTGCATATAGCCTTCGTATTGGTCAGAATCACACTCAGGAAGTTGTGGCAGTTAGATGGACTTTGGGAATTCTGGCTTTCTTAACAGAAACATGAGCTGCTTTGGGCAGTAAGAAACTCCTACAAAATCCCTACAAAATATAGCAACGTCCTTCCATACTGACTTGGTCATTGTTAAGGATCCAAACCAGTAAATGGCTTAGCACCCTAACAATTTTTTATAACCACACCCAAAATAAATTACCTACAGAATCTTTTAGGTCTGTGCCAAGGTTCACTTATCTTAATAAAAGTCTGGGTATATAATAGAAATTTGTTTGGTAACCAGGGAGAACAAGGGCTACCAATGGAGCTTGAGCATCACAATTTCGCTTGTACCCACAAAGGAACAGTTTTGATAACATGTCAAAAAGCAGACATTGATCCCCATTATCTTGGTGGGCTGTACAGTTGATCTTCTAATGGATTTATAAATATTAGCGCACATAAATCTTATCAGGGGAGGACGTCATGAGCACGGTAATGGTGTAATTCATAGTGCTTGATGTGGTGGTGGAACAGAGTGTCAAAGGGGCACTGAGCACCAGGTGAAGTTGGATCAAAGGATCAAATAATGATCAATGGCAGTTCAGTAGAATTGGTGAGAAGGCTGCGTGGTCCAGTGACAATAAGACGGAATGGTAGGAAAGTGTAAAAGCAGCAATGAATAGTGTTGGAGCAGGATGAGAGGAGGAAGCTATGATCAGTAGCAGCTGAGTGAGGAGAAAAAGAGGCCAGACACAGAAGGATGATCGGAGTAGAAATTGGTCACAGACGATGAACATGGGGGAAGGATTTGTATGCAGAAGAGGACAGAGAAAATCAATATGAGACAGAAAAAGAGAGGGAGTTTATATGGAATGCAAAAGAAGCAGGTGGGTTGCAGAGGAGGAGTAGCAGGGAAATGGGTGGCAAACTGGGCCCAACTACTTACCATTAAAAAGAATGCAGCAAGTTAAGCATTACATTTTTGGGCAGCAGATGATTATGTGTTTATACTGTCCCAGAATGTTCTTGAAGCACCTTTATATTAGAACAAGCTTTTCTGGACAGGGTCCTTTCCTCCTCCTGTGTCAGTCTCTGTATCTGTCTGTCATTTGCAACCCCTATTAAATGTACAGCACTGCATAATATGTTGGCGCTATATAAATCCTGTTATTCCTAATAATAATATTATTAATAATTTCAATCCATAAATACATAATGTATGGTATGTCCTTCACAATACAGCAAAGGGTTCCTTTGATTTTGTGGGTATGCAAAGGCAAATAATGTTGTATCATATACGAACTTTCACTTCACAATTTGCTCAAGACAATACAACAAATGCGTGTGCACCTTAGGTCCGCACAGTCCATTACCATGATAGAAGCATTTGCCCTCAATGTCTGCTGCAATGATGGTTGATTCAGTGACAATGGTTACCAAGACAAACAGAAGGTTGAATCTCCCCAGAGTGGACATTAGCAGAAACCTGACAGTAGATCTGACCCTTACCACTTCTGTTTTGTATTAATTATAAGACATGGCAACAGACAGAATTTTACCAATCAGATCTTTACTCTTTTTGTGATATGTGGAATCTGAGAGATCCAGACAAAATTAAGATTTCTACTGAGCTTTTCTGCACAAGAGCATGTTATTTCAACATATAAAAACAACATAATACTTGGTGTCACATAGTTTTTGGCAATTTTAATAAAGTACAATTATACATATATTACAACAAAAACTGAAAATAAAAATAAAATGTTAATAACAGCATTTAGAGTCAGGATTTCCTTTCTCTTCTGATGTGTGTTTAAGGGGCTATGTGTAGGGAGGATTTATTATGACAAGGAAGAGAAAGAATGTTTGATCTAAAATAGTATAAATTAGGTAAGAGTAAGCTTGGTGAATGAAGGGATTTACATGTGGATATTTAAATTAAATCCATTCAGAGTACTCTTGGCTTTAACCAGTTGGCATAGATTAAACCACTTGGTGTACAGTTACTATCTACGTCTAGATACTCGGTAGTAAGGGAGTGATCCTGTACATGTAATTGTTTGTAACAAGGTGCATATATAAGGACCTGGGGATGTGAGCACAAGAGGGGCAGAAAGAAGAGACAATGTGGAATAAAAGTGCAATGAGTAACAATTATGGAAGGACTCTGGTAGAAGAGAGAGTAGAAGACTCAAGACCAACACAAGAGCCAAAAGGGAAAAATAGACAAAAAGCAAACAAGGTCTCCAGGGAGGTGGGAGAAGTCAGGAGCAGTGGAGGATGTTGACATTCTCTGGATGTTGTTTCCAAATGTTTGTTTTTCCAGGCTAACCAATAGGAAGCATCTCGGGGCTAAGCACACGGCCTCTGGCAGCTCACCTGTCATGTGCTGCGTATTAGCAGGAGCACCCAGCATCGGTTACTTGCGGTTCTTGAGGTTTGTCCAGTTTAATGTCAATCACTATAGTACAGGATGAGCAGTTAAGGAACATATATGTACAGGATGCCTACAGTGGAAATAAAACTAGAGGAAACCTTCATCATTTGTAATTGCTGATGCAAAACATGACACATGACATATTTCACTTTTTAAGAATAAATCAACAAATGATCTACCTCCATAGAATCTTAAGATCAATACATATAGTTGGGTGCCATTTATCACCCTAGTTTGAAAATATATCAACAGAACAGCATGCCCACAACGTAATTTAGCATTCCAATGTGCTAAATCAACCACCTGACAAAATCTGGCTGCATTGTACAGAGGCCCAGTAATAATGTAACTGGGTATAAAAATAGGTGTGTAATGAAAATGCCATATTATTGAAGGGGGAAAAAGAAACCAGCTAAGGCACAATATAAGCTGATTTAAAAACAAGTAAAAGAGGTTGCATTTTAAAGCAGGACATTTAAATACAAAATATTGCAACCAGACAGGTCCAGGTAATGTCCCTTCTACAGTAAAATAAACTTGCCTATCTGATTGCAATTTTTTAATTACACTCACCTGTTGCAGGTGCCCCCAGCTCCACCCAGTCCTCTTCTAGTTATTGGATCTTCAGCCATCTTGATTGGCCAGGGCAAAACGCCGTAACTCCTGTGAATGTGTGGATGAGTTCATTCAGTCCCAACAGCCATCGGGGGTACAGTGATACCCAGCATATCATGCAGAAAAGTATGTTTTATTGCAGAAGAGACATTGCTTGTCCCTTCTGCAATACCAATCAGATCAGTTAGTGTTTGCTATACTATAGTTCCACTTGTGTAGTTTTTGCAGTGAGCACTTTGTCATCAAATAGTAGGGAAGGAAATGTATTGTTAAAGAAAGCCCTGCCCATGGTAAATAGAATCATTATAAGTATTCCTAAATAAAATGAATAATTAGTTATAATTACTAACTATAATTAATAATTATTAATAACTTAAATAAAAATTAAATAAAACTTTCATTATATTTTGAAGGAAAAACTTTTACTGCCACATGAGCCACTTTGTAATATATTACATTCATGTTATTAGAATCTATTTTTACTTCTAAACCCTAAAGCAGCTGTGATTTTCTAAAACTGATCAAAGATGTAAATGTTGCATCATGTTGAATCATGGTAACACTGAAACATCTTACACCGCCTAAACTCTAATTTCCTGATCATGTGATTCATTTTGTCATTTGGGAATACATGTTCTACAAATATAAGCTGTTCTCCGTTCCTCTCTATAAAGTTATTTAAATACAAACTTTCCTGGTAATTAATATGTACGATGTAGATGTTTGAAATATGTTTTGAAATTCAGCAGTGGGTTCTGAAGTTACAAAGCCTTTTTACGATTAAAGGATACTGCCGTCCTTGCTCTTTTCCTCTGTACACTCCATCCCAGGCAGTGCAGAAGCCACTCGGCGAAACAGCTGTAAAGAAAGCAATTGTATGTCAGCCAGTGTTTTCAAATGTAAGAGTCATACCCTTGTGGTCTCCATTATTTCAGATGCATTGAGGATAACAAGTCAGTTAATAAAACATTCTCTCTTGCTGCTCATGGGGTCTAGGTATGCTAAGTCTTGCAATTGTAAGAAATCAGATCTATTGTGTCCCAGTCCTGGTGCAAGTGACCAGAGCAGTGTTTCTCAACTTTTTCAACGTGGATGAAAACTTGAAATTACTTTCGGGATCCCCTGCTATAAATAATATATCCACAGCTTACAGTATAAAGGCATGGTGGTCAGTGGTAATAATGCTTCTTGCAGTGCTGGCCAGTTGGAAAAATGTCACCCTTACAGATAGTCAAAAAGATCACTGGTGTCACTTAAACTGACGTGAGAGGTGCAAATTGTTCATTGCTCAAGGAACCCCCAGCAACCTCTGGAGGAACGCTTGTTAGTAACACTGGACCAGAGCAATAAAGCACATGCTGCTCTTTCTAGCTGCTTGTTTGACTTTTATATAAATAATTTAGTTTAAACTTTAATTAAAACTTACTAAATACCATGAACACTAACAGACATATTCACGTAG
The DNA here is from genome assembly GCF_032062135.1 of Pyxicephalus adspersus. Taxonomy (NCBI): domain Eukaryota; kingdom Metazoa; phylum Chordata; class Amphibia; order Anura; family Pyxicephalidae; genus Pyxicephalus; species Pyxicephalus adspersus. Next base: position 29,643,046 of record NC_092861.1, on the reverse strand, counting down.
TGCAGTGTTTCCCATCATTGTCCTCATGCCCCACCAGCAGTTCATTCTGTGCAAGTATCCATGTGAATATCTTCATAACTTTTATTACCCTGTTTCCCCGATGATAAGACACTGT
>NC_092861.1:29627707-29641820 GCF_032062135.1 Pyxicephalus adspersus | reverse complement strand
TACTCATTTAGGCAAAACATGCACCGGTGGTGGACATGATGCTCAGTTATTTCATGTTACAGGTTTTAAACATAAACATATTTATTGTACAGCACTGCGTAATATAATGGCGCTATATAAATACTGTTAATTATTATTTATAATAATAATAATAATAATAATAATAAGCCTGTAAGTTCTAAATGCAGGGTAAAATATTTGATGAATGTCCTCTTACCTGTTTAACGTTGTATCCGGTTTTGGCACTAGTTTCAATAAACATGACATTAAGCTCCTTTGCTCTTTGCTCTCCTTCTTCTATGGTGATCTGCCTGAAAGGTAAAAAAAATAAATATCTGATTAGGTTACAAACATTTAACAACTACAACCTGTAGTAGGCCATCAAAAAAGTTTCCCATTATTTGCCATATTTATAATATCTGAATTATTAGGTACTGTTGGAGTAGTCATGAACTTCATGGATCATCTAGTAGGGATTGCTGAGGAAAAGTATTGTTCTGGTTGTTTGGCAAAAATTATTAGGGCCCATTTAGACCGATGCACATCATTGTACAATAATGCACATACCCCGATTTTAAACAATGTTGGGTGCCATTATTTTTTGCTGGCACCCCAAGGCCTCCTGTTAGTACTCATGACCTAAAATGCACTGTGGATTATTGGCATGATATGTGCCACTAAAAAAGGTACATTTATGTTTTATCATGTTCTCTGGGATATTAGGTGATCCATTCAGCAATACTGGCTGCGTAATGCAATGCTTGGTACCACAAAGCCTTATCATGAGTAAACACAGCTGTATTACTGCAAATTATACTGAAAGGGCTCTTAATAATCTGATCAACATATAGCCACCTATACAACCAGTATAGCCTAGTATTACTCTGCTAATACTGTATCAATATTCATCTTCACTGCCTATGAGTTCTTTACACTTACTTTATGCTGTTTTGTAAAAGGAGGACTCCTTTAAAGTGAACTTAAAGTCAATAAGTAAAGATATATAATATAGTATAGTAACATCCAGAAACAATAATTGTGTCTCTGAAGAGCCCTGAAAAAAGTATGCTGCCTGCACCTCAGCTATATATTTTTAGTAATAGATCATCAAAGGTATTTCTACCCCCGCTGATTTCTCACTATGACTATAAAATCACCATGAACTATGATTTGGTGATGTCCCTGCTGTGCTGCTCCCTGTCCTTGCTGGAGGGGGCAATACCCTTTACACCTACACTACAAGGATCCCCTTCATCTGATTAATTCATTTTGTGATTCTGCGCTTCTATCATTTCTTCTTTATCATTACACCACCTAATATTGGAAAACCAGTTATTAGTAGGCAGCTTTGATATGAGGAAGTAAAGCCCTGCCTGTACCAAGATGGACACCATCACATGGAGATGCAATGCAGAACAAGAAATGGTAAAGTCAGTAATGGAAAAGAAATCATCTGCAATACTTGTGACTTGACTATTGCCATCTTTAAGCACAGTTTTCACAGTACAGGTCACCCCTAAGTGGTACAGTGTACATTCTTATAACTCTTTAATGCACTTTTTGTTCACTTGGGTAATTGTTTTTCATCAGCTTAACTTAGCTGTGCATTAGCATACAAAGAGACAATCACGGAGTCAAAGATTGCTCATGCTTCCCCCAGGTAAATATAACACATACATAATGCTACTTAGTAAGAAAGCATGTCAATAGTCAGTTCTGAACAACCCACTAAATAGACAATTCCCTTGATTCATAAACCACTTTTAAAGATTGTGTAGGGGGCAAGCAAATGACCCTTTGCAGTGGAGGCACAGCAGACACATCCTCTGGCTTATATGCTTTCCAGGAAAAGAAAACCATCTCATCAGCACCTTCAGAGAAACCAGCATTTGTCTTTCATAGTAGAAACATTAAATATCAATATTTATTGATTTCCAACATTTGATTTGTGAACCCATTAGGTATTCTAATGTGTGTTGTGTTACTTGGGTCAATAGAACGTGCTATCATTATTCTGACCCTGGACAATATTGTTCAGATGCAATGAAAGAATATGGAGAAATGACGGGGTTGCAAAATTAGAAAAATTGCATTTAAAGAGGTGGGAATAAGTAGAGGTTGCAGGATTCCAAAGGAACAATTAGGAAAACATAATGAATATTGAACAGGGCATCCTCAGGAAAATGTTTGGTGAGAGAAGACAATGTAACAAGGAAGCCTTGAAAGGAATCTAAGTGAAATCTGGAGGGTATAATGGGGTTTTTATTGGAGTGTATGAAGCCCCTCTTAGGAACAGTAATGGGCTTCCTTGGGAAAATAAATATCTATACAAATCACATGGTAGAAACTAAAAGATGCAATTACTGCTACTCCTACCTATAAACATTTAATAAAATAATTTTCTAGATAGAGCTAATAAGGAACAAGAAATTAGTTTTTTACCGTTTATCTGCCAGATCTGTTTTATTTCCAACAAGCATTATTATGACATCGCTTCCCCTTTCTGTTCTGACATCATCAATCCATTTGGATGTTTGATGGAAAGAGTTCAAATCTGTAGAATGAAATGATTAACTGCAGCATTCCATCATTGTCAGTGTTGAATCAATACAGAAAGCAGTAAGACACGGCATTATATGCATATCAAATTTCCAGCTTAGATTAAAAAGCAAAACCCACAACTCTAATGTTTTCTTTAAGTACCTCTGTTCTTCCAGATGACACAAATATATTTGTTTATTAATGTTCTACAAGGTCCCAAATATATAATAAAATATTGTATTATTTAATTATTTGTATACATTCGCAGTGGGATTGGCAGATTTTAATATAAAATAAGCTGATAATTTTATGGATAATAAGGTATAGTATACATTTAAGGGGTTAGAGTCAAAAGTTGAGGATTAAACCAAATTCTACCTTCTATAATTGCACTTTGGATAGGGAGGGAAAGAAATTTTACAGGTTTATTTTGTTTACTGTGAACTCCATTAGAAAGATTAACCCTTTCTTCCTGTCATGGGAATACCAAGCAGGAAAAGAGACAATGGGCACAACAATGGGCCTCTAGGAAGAGAGAGACGGATATGAAAAAAACAGGTCCAAACCTTTCCCCGCTATACTAAAAAAAATGTTGCTATCCCAAGAGTAGTGACACCAAGCAAAAGAAGTGAAGACATATTCCATTATTGGGAACACAGACAGCAATAGAAACCTAACATAGTCCTTAACCTTTCCCTTCTGTATTCTAAACTAGAATAGGTAATAAAAAAAGGTAATGAGTTAATTTTCAGGGCTAGGTTAAAGCAGGGATTCTCCATGGTAGTCCTCAAGGGCCACCTGTAGGTCATTTTCAGACTCAGATCTACCTAAAATCTGTGTATATCATGGCCCTTAAACACTGGAGTTGTGGACCACAGATTAAAAATTAAGGTAAAGTTAAAGTTTTTAGAGTCACTTAAAATGTTAGGATTATGAGTTAAGTGTTTAGAAGATTTTAAGCTTTACCATCAATGTACATGGACATGTTTAAATAAATAAAAAATAAATTGAATCTTAATAATTTCTTATCTTTTTTTTTAAGTTGGGGAGGAACCCCTTCTATAATAACTTTATTTATATCTCACAGTCTATTAGCATGGTAGTCAGTAGGAAAAATGCCTCTTACAACCTTTTGGATGAGTTAAATTTAAAAACTGGATAGGTTAAAAATAATCAGCCATTTTTGCCCACAGTTACAAACTACATTAGGAAAGGAAATATTATACCATGAAGTTATTGGGTCAATTAGGAGATCAGTATCTACTATAATACAGAATATTAATTATGGAGATCCAATAGATGGTGACCACAAAATCTGGACATTCATAGACTCTATTTATTTCTATATTTCATATAAAGCAAATGTTCTTTCCCCTATTTTCTGATTTTACAATATTTTCTTATTAGTCTATCAGCACATTTGTAGTTTTTGTATAGCTGCTTTGTAGCTGTTGGTGAATAGTGGTCATGTATGCATCAAGTAAACATTTAGTCTCATCATTTTTTCAAACATACTTTGAAAGCAGGAATGTTGTATAGCACAAAACGGCACATTCTTTTTTCTTTGATCCAAATCACATTTATTCATAACATGGTGATAGAAAAAAATCAACTGTTATAGTAAAAACACAGCATTCTGTGTTTTAATAATTAGTTTGTTTGAATTTAAATGCCAAACTGAGTCTACATTGATCTAAATAATACTAAAATACCTCTTAACTGACCACTGTGACAACAGCAATTTTCTAAGCCATTGTTTTATTGACTGCTGGAATGGCTTGAAATCAGTGGAAGGGATGGGACCGATATTATGACTGATATTATGTATTCTGTATACCTGTCCAGGTATAAATGTAGTTGTGTCAGCAAATACATAATAAATGTTGGATAAGTCTGTAACTGTACTTTTTATAACCAGACCCTGATGTATTCTGTGTGCACTGTATTCCCATCCCATTCACACATTCTCCGACTTGTGAACACAACTCTGAGCAATGTGATAAGAAAAGAAACACATCCTGCTAACTAGATGTTAAAGACCTGCTAATTGCTGCTGTTAAATATATAATGGGCTAATCGTGTTTTTACTGATTAGCAGAATGAGCTTACCCCGCAGGGGGTCTCCTGCTGATAGGGACACACATTGCATTATTTCTCATTTTCAGTAGATGGCGGCACAATCATTGTGCGCAGATAACATAAATCACATTACTGTCCATGATACTTTGACTTTTTTAGTAACTTAAAGTTTCTGAACATGCTTTAGGGGTATGCCCTCCAGAAATGTTCAAAGTTATCTCAAATTAGGAAAAGGATAGTACTTGTTTTCTTGCTGCAAGTGTTTTAATAAGGGTACAATAATCTTAAGAATAATTAATTATTTTCTAATTATAGCCAGCAACAAAAGCTGCCTTCTCTGTGCTACTATGCAGACATATCACAGTAACAGGCTGAACGTTGATTATCACACTGAATTACTCAGATCATTCTAATTTCAATTTAAAGTATAACTTTATAAGTAAATGTTGTTGCCACATTTTGGAAATAAAATACCAATATTTCCCAGCACACCAACCAGGTAGCAAGCAAAAAAAACGTAAAATCACCATGGGGTGTCATAATGACATGGCAGGAATAACAACAAGGACAGTGCCATTTTTTACCATGTCCTGCTATGTGTAAGATAGATGTGAGCATTCTGATTAGTTATTTGTGGCCAGACCCTGAAAGTTTTTTTTATTGTGAACCTGTCATCCATGTCCTATGTCATACTATATATATGAGGTCTTTCATAATAAATACAGTACTCAGACTATAGTTTTATCTTGCCAGTTTCATCAAGATCATATCCTGTACATCATCTGTTTCTTCCATGTGACATGCTTAGCAGATTTGTCCTCTGAATTTACCTTTGGTAATGTTTTATTGCACTTTTATTTATGTACCGTATGATGATGGTATAGTCTATTAAACATGTCACCTAAATTCTGATGTAAGGCAAATAATTTATCTTTAAAAGAAGAACTTTGTGAAAGTTTGCACACTGATCTTTCTCAACTAGTTGCTCTAACTCTCTGGAACTTTTCTCCTTGTCCTATTCGGCTTGCTCCTACTTTCTGCACATTTAAAGCAGAACAAGACGTAGAAGTAGAACTAGAACTAGAAGTAGAACTAGTTGGTGGGTGATGAGCTTCTGCCATAATCAGCAAGTATTCACATCATACTTGCCGAATAAGGCACATACTTGCCCTGTGCAGTCATCCTGCAGGTCCAAGGCCTGTCATAGCTGCATCCTAGGGAACCATCTTCATTACCGGCTCCACGGTGGACTTTCGTGAAAACTGTGACTCTTCAGTCATTGGATGCACAGGATGAACATTATCCCTAGCAGCTGGCTCTGTTTTCCTCATCCCTGTACCATCACACATGAGTTACAGTTTAGAACTGGAACAAAAAAACACCAGGAGCCAGGGAGTTAGTTTTTTGACAAAACAGACATTGCATGTTTCTTTTGTCAAACAGTACCAACTCCTGGTGTTTTTTTTTTGTTTTATTAGGTTTAGGTATGTATTAAAAGAGCCCTTAAAATCTAGATTGTAAGCTCCTTGGGGCAGGGTTCTCTCCTCCTATGTTACTGTCTCTTAACCTAGTGGTCGCCTACCTTTTCGGTCCCGCGGACCACTAATATTACCGGTTCCTGACCGCATATGCAGAGGGAGCTGGGTGTCACTTTAAGGGGAGAAATCTCCCCATAGTGAATTCATGATGACATAACTCCGCCCACTCTCCCTGTCCAGATCTCAGCCTGCAATTGGAGAGTGGGTGGGTTGTATCCAGAGACACAGTCTGTCCATTTTCCTGAGACTGGGATTTGTACGGGAGACGTGGTCGGTGGCTCTGGTCGGTGCACTGCGCAAGCGGGTTTCTTCTCCTAAACCCCGCTCGGGGGTGCACCAGCCAGAGCCGCAGAGCACCAAATTTTTCTTTCCGACCACCGATTGGCGACAGCTGTCTTAACCCAATAATATTAAACCACCATTCCATGAAAGCCCTCATTTAACCTCTAGTGCCGGGGGATCCTGCACAGGATGATTCCCACAGCTGCATTCATTTATGATGAGCACAGCTGCGGGACTTCTGTGTTCTTGGATAGACAATCTCTTTTCAAGAACATATTTTACAGGGCTGCAGGAGCAATAGGGGAGTGGAGCTGTCAGCTCCGCTCCACTGATTGCTCTTGCAGGTCGCAAAAAATTTGATGTTTACAGACGAATTTATACAGGCCGTTCAATCTCGCAGCAAATCGGTCCGAATTTATACAGGGCGTTCTCGCTTACAAGTTCGGTAAGCGAGAACGGCCTGTATAAATTCGGACCGATTCGCTGCGAGATTGAATTTTAACATTTCGCTCGCTCACCCCTACTCATTTTTAATGTACATCACTGCTTAATATGTTGGTATTATATAAATAAACTGTAATAATAATAAAAATAATACAATAATATCAATTCAGTTTATTATTTAATTTTTTTCTTTCCCATGTTCTACATATATTTACACATAAAGCCCAGAAGCAGTACTCACTTGTGATGTCATAAACTACCACAGCCACAGTAGAGTCTCGGATGTAGCTTGGGATGAGGCTACGGAACCTCTCTTGACCAGCAGTGTCCCAAAGTTGCAGTCTAACCTGGGATAATATTACATGTAACAAGTCACACATAAAACAGCAGATGTATTGTTTGAGCTAGATTACTACCACAAATCATTGATGGGTTCCATCCAAATTTCCAAGTGCTTTAGTCTTTTGTGTGCTCAAACAGGCCCAACATATGGCCAGAATTCAGAATGTTATCAAAGCCACAGATAGAGCCTGCTGACCTACCTACATATCCAAAGCTAGCTAGTAAGTGTAAGCCACCACATCTCAACTTCCCTTGAAGTTGGACCACATTACACTGGTGATTTATCAGCTTACTATACTGGTGGTAAGGCACATTTGCCCAACACTAGCACAGAGTAATACAAAATAACATTGAAGCATTTTTTAAACTTTAAAAAGATTATCTCTAAGAGCTTGATTCCTTTTCCAAATCCTTTCTTTTTTTTAAACCCCCTTAAAATGTACTGGGCAACATCTGATATGTCTCTTCACAAGATTCAATCTATAAGATTCCAGGAAAAAGCAGACAAAGAGGTGAAAAGTGAACATCACAAAAAAGGTAACATTGGTAAAAACAATAAGACATTTTAATATTAGAAGGCAGTCTAAAGAAAATTTTTATTTATTGCCCATCATCCGAACGATCGTCCTGGCGGATCCACGGAAGATGGACGACAAACGAGCATAAAGGAAGTGAAGGGGGAGGAAGTGCTGCTCCGTCGTTTCCCCCCTTCTCCTCTCCATAGAGCTTGCATCGTGCAGTCGTTAGTCATTAGAAAGTAGCGTGAAAGATCCTTTCCAATGACAATTATTGAACCGTGTGTACATAGCTTAAACACTCAGGGGTAAGGCAGAGGTCCACTGTATGTCCCCCTTGCTACAGATTGGATGCTATAGAAAGTATTGCATTAAAGTCACCTTCTCCTGAAGACTGTTCACACTATTCCTGGTAAGTTCCTCTCACCTAGCACACTACTAACAAGAAACATATGATTCCCATAATATCTGAGTAGTGTTACCCTGTTTTTATTTTTTCATGAACAACAATCGACATTTATTCTTGAACAAAAAATCAACATTTATTTAAATACAGTCATGCCATTATCTTCTGGAACATCATCATAACTCTCCAAACCCTGAGTTCCATCTTGAATTTCTTGTGACTCCATCTCACATCTCATCCATCTCAGAACCACTGGCTCCAATTTCCCATGTCTAGCAATTGCTCTTTCCTTAAATGAGCACCTCTTGTCCATGTATTCATATATATTGTAGCCAAATTTCTGGGTAGAGCTTATTTTTGGAGTAGGGCTTTTATTTCCAGCATCCTCAAAAATTCGGAAAAATCATGCTAGGGCTTATTTTCGGGGGAAACAGGGTAGGTGATCTATTCTTGCTAACTATTGCATGTTGGCCCAGCTGTATATTGTGTATTCACATTCCTGAATTTGGGTAATTAAGATTTTAATGCTGAACTCCATCTTTACCTTCAGTATTACACAATTGTATAGGCTACTCTCTGAAATTGCTCCTGTGCTGAAGTTGCTTATTCTATTATTGCTCATCCATATAATGTATTTTGCTCATTTGATTGGTGGGAATTCAATAATAATATATTCTATATGGGTAGTCTAATTACTGTAATATAATTAAAAAAATATCAGGCACATGGAGCAAGAGTAAACTGCAGTTTGTACAGTACCTTTAGGTGTGATTGTTGATAATCATGCATCTGGGGATATATAGCTGGAGGTAAAAAAAACTGCTTGGCCATTGTAGGCCACTGATATATGGTGTTGTGGGAGGTCTATGAAAGGCTTACCATAGATGACCTCCTTTAAACCTCTTTTAAAACTTTTGCCTTCTCTGCCCAATATTTCTACCTTAGGGCTTTAGTAGATGGATGATCAAGTGAACATAATGTTTTTCCATTCAAATGCAGAAAATTCTATGTTTGTTCTTATATCAGAGGTCCCCAACCCCCGGTCTAGTGGGCTGTGGCCATCTGACAGGTGGGTCGCGGCTCTGGCCGGTGCACCCACTACCAGGGTCAGGAGAAGGACCCGTGGACCACGTCTCCCAGGGACATTGCAGGCTTGGGTAGTGGGCGGGTTGTGGGCACAGGCTTAGACCTGTGATAGGGGAGTAGGCGAGTTCTGGCATCATAACGTCACTCTGGGGAGAAGTTTCCTCCCCTTTGAGTGTCACACAGCTCCCTGCGCATGTGCGGTTCGGAGTCTGTGCATTCAGTGGTCTGCGACCTGCAAAAGCCTGGGGACCTCTGCCTTATATGACACTGACCTCAATGGGACTTGCTGCATCAGAAGAAATGCAACTCAATACAAAACAGCCTCCGAACTATCATCTATAGTATTCCACTTATGTCATTAGGTATTTTCTGACCTGTGTTTTATATGTGTTTTACAGACAGGAAGGGTAAAGACAGTAAAACAATGTGTGTCCCTTTGCTATATGACATATGTACAGTGGGCACAGCATATTGAATGAGCTATCAAGAATGACAACGTGGTGCCACTCGCTCGTCCTCTTCCCTCCCCTCTCCATAGAACAGAACAGTTATGTGTGTATGGAGGTCATTCATTTATCTGTCACTGCAAACAATCCCGATAGATCAACTGACATCTATTAAACATCTGTATGAGGCTTTACTCATATTGTCCTGATAACCAGTGAAACATGCAATAAAAGTGAGGGTAAATCTAAATTTTTGAGTTGCCATCAAAACAGAAATAAAGGAAAAACCTTTTTTCTTGTTTCAATCACAGCTGTGCAAAAAAGGATTTCCCTGACATAGGAAAGATCTCCTGAAGCTGCCTATTGCATATACAGCAGTGAAGAAATGGCTCCATTATCATAATAATTATATAAAGATGTAAAAAACTAATTGATTTTTTTTTAAACTCTCCTCTACAGATAATAACAACAAACGTTAGCTATACTGTATTTATATTTTGTTATACAAAAGGCAAGACAAAAAGATAAACACTCCTACATGATCATTAAAAATCATAGACTTGGTGGGGACTTATTAGCAAATAAAACTTCAAATACTCACTGTTCGGTCCTCTAAATACATTGTCTTTGACAGAAAGTCGATTCCAATTGTAGCCTTTAGAAAAACAAAAAGAAAGTGAACTAAATTAATAGATTAGATATACATAAATAAATAGAGATGAATGTGATAGAAATGGATTAATTATATATTTCTGGATCAGTTGTTGCCTGAGCTGACAACTTGGCCTATGTTGCAGTGATCGGGAGTATTCAGACATATATTTGCAGTATACTATACTGATATTTTTGCCATTTACAGGTAAGGTAAGTAAAAAACTGGAGAATGTTGTACCGTATTACTGTTACAGGTTATATTAGGATGAAGGATAGGGCTAGGAGTTTTAATTATATTAATATTCAATGTTGTGATTTCCAAATTCTGATTGAAGATCTCTAACTTCCTTTGATCTGAATATAATATGTACATGTATGTTGGGGCTAAAGTTATTACAAATTTGTACCATTTAGAATGTCCTGCATTTATTACCCTATTCCAGAAATCGGAAAATTAGCGTTCCTTCCATTCTCCTTTATGTCTGCACACTGTGTAAATATAACATCCTAGGCTGAGCTACCAAAGCAATAAAGGTTCACAGCTTTTATTTGACAATATCAAAAGTTCAAAGATTGACCCCCAAAATTCACTACACTCTGATATCCTAATATATGATACTCCATGATAACTGGGTATGTCCAGTTGGTTTGGACAATTTCAGTTTGTTGTATGTATTATATATTATTTTTATTCTTTAATAACAAAATAACCTAAATAAACATTAACAAATGAGCCCAAAATGAATAGTTTACCTGATATGTGTTGTCAAAACTGTCATACATAAATCTTGTGATAAGAGACGTCTTCCCAACTGTAAGACAAAACAGTGTAAATGTTATAGATACATAAAACAGTTTCACATGAAACATTTTTAGCATTAGTTTATTTATATTTACCTGGACTTATTTTGGTTGTATTGAAAACATTACAAGAACAAGTCCAGTTGAACTTGCCTTACCATTACTAGCTATACCATGACCTGAGTAAATGAGATTTTTAACATCATGTCATCTCATACTCATTTCATCATTACCACGTATTTACTTTTTGGATTCTGAATGCTTGGAAAACATATTAAGGGTTGCTGAACACAGATGTTTGTGGTTTACTTCTAACATATAGTGCATCATTTTAAAAAATACAATTTTCTGGAGGTTAAATTGGGTTTTATGAGACAGTATACTCTCTACCTGGGTACAACTTGACCATACGCTGGTCTAAAATGACCACAAACCAAACACGGCATGTGATATTCTTTTCATTTTTATTTATTATAAGTTCCAAGGAAATTTTGGGATACAACTGGTGGCCTTTTTTAGGTAAAAAAAATAGGTGGCTAGGTATCTGAGCGGTATGTTGATATTCACTGAACCAAAAAAACAGTGTGCAGATCAAGGAAATCAGGACTCCTTATCTGCATACTTGTTTTGGGTTATTATTGAATTATTATAGCTATTGGATGAGCATGACAGCCGATTTTATAGGACAGACACTTCAGAATTTTTTCTCCATTGTTTTTTTTCCACCATTTACCCACAATTTGTCCCACAGATTTAGGCATGGCACACCAGGTTCCTAAGTTCCTAATAACAGCCCAGCAAGTGGTTAGTTTGGTTCCTTACCATGACTGGTATGCAGGGCTAGAAGTCACAGTAAAGAGACTTTTTTTTGTAAAATATTAGGTTAAAAAAATGTTACAACAACTAAGTGCTGGGCCAGTGAATTTTCACACTGAAAAAATCATCCAAAGGAAGAGTAACATTCCCAGTGCAGAAGTCCAACAAATTAGTTTAAAATTACACTGAAAATTCCCATATTTTTTACATGATTCACACAATTTGTGAAAACAAGTAATGACTAATGTGAAATGAAGACTCCAGCTAACATCCAATTCAAGCTGGAAAAGTCACACTGATATAACATCAAAAAGTTGAAAATGCCAAATGCAAAATAAGGTCAAACTCTTGCCAAATCAGACTGCCAAATTTCAATTGGCAGTAAAAATATGCTGAATCATATGGTTTGAATGTCATGCTACAAAATCTGATGTGTAATACCCAACAATAACAGAAGTTCTTGTTTTGTCATCTAAATTTATAATCAAGATGAAAAATTCCAACAAAAGTAATCCAAAACTGGGGGGTAATAAAATGAGAGGGGAAGTTAGATTCTCTATCTGTCCCTATTGCCTCCCTACTGTGTACATTCCTGCCAAGACAGGAAGTGATCTTACCAACAAGAATATAGACAAAAACACTTTCATGGTAAAGCAAGGAATGGTTGGAACTGTTGACATGGTTTTTATTGTTGCCTGTGCTTTCTTATTCTGAGGACTATGACACTGCTTATAGAGAAAAATATAAAAAAATAAATAAATTATAAATATATTTAAAATTTTCCCAAATATATATATCAAATTGTAAAATTACAAATAGCTGGAATAGGGCACGCATACCACAACCTAATCTACTGAAAGATCTCTTCTTACATCAAAGCTACTCTTGTTATCGGACTGATGACTTATTTCGGAGTAGTTTAGAGAATTTACTATATGGTGAGCTTTTTAGTGCCCTAGGCCATCCAGTGGATCCTCCACAAAAAAAATGGACAGTCTCAGTAATAAGACTGAAATGCTTAAGTTGTCACAATAATGCCATTGGTGTATGCAGATTTTGCCCCCCAATCTCCGACATACTGCAATTACCTAACAAACAATAATCTATGAAAACTATACACAAAGTAAGATGCAAATCCAGCAAGAGCAAAATGTACGTAATACAGTGAAGATAAAATGCCTCCACATAATTGGAATTCACCCGCTGAATGCCTGAAATAACATATGAATACCAGGTCAATAAAGCTTAAATCTACCAAAGTCCTTCCCCAAATGTGACTACATCAAGTGAAATAAAAGCATGTAGTATGACAACATCTAAGAGTGGGGATCCAAATGATTACAAATGCCCTTTGGTGGCTGGTTTAGTTTTTTGGAGATTTGGGATTAATTCTTACATACACATTATGTATAATATTGGGCGAAAATAATACCTGCAGATCATACAAATTAGTGATGGACAACAACAAATATATAGATTTAGAGATTATACACTGGAGAGAGCAAATATTCTGGATCACTTTTGTATGTCCAACCCACATTTACCCATAACCACACCACCCCCTCCAGTAGCAAAAAAGATCTTTCATTACTGTTCATCGACAGGATGCTGAGAAGTAAGTTCCTTTTACTACAGAAATGCTTCCAGAGCTACATATTCCAAGGGCCATTTCCCTACACACAGTGGGCCTGATTTATCAAAGATCCCCAAGACTGTAGAACCTGGGTGATCCGGCAAACCTAGAATAGAGTTCCTTAAAATCAGGTGGCAACTAGGTGGCAAATGTTTTTAATACTGGAGCAGGTTTGCTGGGCAAGGACTTTCTCCTATGATAGTCTATTTTCTCCAGTCTTGGAGAGCTTTAATAAATCCGGCCCAATGTGTGTGTTGGCTTTTATAAGTCAAGGTAGCAGCATTGTTTTTCCTTGTAAGGAAATCAATGTATGCATATGCAATGTTAAACCCAGAAATTTCTTTAAGCCGGTGGGAGGAAAATTGTAGGTGGGTGGCAGCCCTTGTATTGTGACCCAACTGTTCAGTAACCACCCAAAAACAGCCGAGTGGTTAGTGAAAAGTGCCGGGTGGGAAAACGCTGCATATGGTATTGGACAAAGGGAGGTGGGGGATAGGTTGGATAGGAGGAAGCCTTTTAATAACCCCTGT
>NC_092861.1:29526074-29626820 GCF_032062135.1 Pyxicephalus adspersus | reverse complement strand
AGAAATTTTACCTTTACCACTCATTTCCTATTGGGCACTGGATGTCATTTAGCATAATTGATTTCAGTTGCTGCCTTGTACATCAATAGTATACAGCAGAGGTTATTACTGAATTTCAGTATGCTATTTTGCCTTAGAGGGTATTTTCTGAGATGAAAGAAGTAAATATAAATTCCAGTTTTTAAACAGTTTTCTGTTTCTTTCTTTTTATCCCAACAAAATTCCACACGTGTCCTTTCTTGCCTGTAAAATTCTCATTTTCAGTTGGTATTTTTTCAAATAAACCACAAACGTGTTTGCTTCAATTCCTTGTGATCTATAAACTGAAGGATCAGATTGCTTTTCCTAATTTTTCCTCCATAGCTAAACCTTAACTGTCACTAAATAAATTTACTCCTGACAGCTACCGAAGCAATGAATCACAGGCTTTAGGGTTCATTTACACTGGCTTTACAAAGCAAACATTGCAATGTTACATGAAGAAATGCAATAGAATTGGTTTGGGAGTCATTGGATGACTTCTATAGGTACAGCATAGTTGGAGCAAATGCATTTATTTGTGCTGCTTTGTAATGCATTAGATATTAGGTCCAATGTGAAGATACATTGAGTTCCTGCAAATACCTGCAGCATCTTCCTTACATATGTATTCCAGATGGCCAGTGAGTCAGTCCACATATTATCGGGTTGGTATCAATAGGTTCATTTAGATTGCATATATCCTTATCTCCTTATCGTGCAACATTTGTGCAAGAGAAATCATAAGATGATCATGTATCATATACCTGTCATGTATCATATACGTACACATTAATACTGTTGGATGGGCAAGGCAAGACTGGAATATTTGATGTGCAAGGTATTATTATTATAATTTTTAATAAATAGTATTTATATAGTGCCAAAATATTTTGCAGCGCTGTACATTAAATAGGGGTTGCAAATGACAGATACAGACAGTAACACAGGAGGACCCTGCCCAGAAAACAATCTAAGTATAGATTGTATAGGGTGCAGTGAGGGGAACCAGTGGACCTAAAGTTCCAGCACCTGGTAGGGGTCCCTAGCTGGCTTTTATGTATTTTTTCTTCTTACAGTGCCTGTATAGTCTGGTCCATGATTTCACAACAAGAATAGGTATAGGATATGGATCCTACAAGGTAAGTGACCACTGAACATCAATAATTGGGTACCATATTCTATTGACACAGGTAAATTATACTTCCCACTGTCATGGGGGACCAATTTTGACACTGAAGGACCTATTATTCCCCCCAACACTGAAGAATTTTTCACTCCTACTAACCATCAGTGTAGGAGAATTTTTAACTTCCACTGACATCAGTGGCACCCATTACTCAATCTGTTCCTTAGCAACGTTTACACTTACTGATTTTTGCTATGGGTCATTTTTTTTACTTCTACTATTGTAGGGGCATTTATTCTGTCCAACTGATCCATGGTTTACCTCCACTTACTACTGATGCTAGGGCTTTTAGAACTACCACTGATTACTGATGCAGGGCAATTTTGCTTCCACTGACCCACTACATCAGTACATTTTGTACTCATAATGAGCTCTAATGAAAGGACATATCTTTTAATCCTATGGACTTCAATCTGGCCCCAGACAGTATGAGTGACAATGATTTGGTCTTTTGTCAGGATATGCTTACACTGAAGTCACACTAGTTTTATACATACAAATGCAATGCACAATACACTATCTGCAGCAGAAGAATTGCTGAGTCTCAGCATTTAGGGTGCACAGGGAAGAGGAGCTCTCTACAGATAACCTTTTCTTATCCAGATATTACAGGATGCTGTTATGTATGCACAGATACTAGCAAGAGCAATGCTAATTGCTATACTAATTGGTGCAGAGCCATTTCCAGGGATTCAATATTCCCAAGGATAATGTGGGTTTAAAATATGGTAAGCAGCACTTAGGTAACAGCAAAACAGGATGTGTCTATAGTAGTCAGTGGTTCCAATGGGAGGCTGATCATCATACAGACAGTTGGGGACCCACATAAAAACAGCAGTATGTATACAAAAAATGAACATTTATAAAGCATAGCACAAATGCACTAGCTTTGGATTTCTGAAGCTGGCACAGTACAACAGAACTAGATGATATCTTTGAGTGTCCAAACAATAAAACAAATAGTTGGAGATACTTCAAGCCATTGACCAAAACAAAACCTGTTCTATGCAAATATTCCCCTTTATTTGGCTACTGAAAACCCTCTCAATTAGGACTTTAGGTGCATAGAGGTGGGGGCAACATTATTTTCCACCAAACAGATAAATAGGCAGATGGGACTGAAAAAGACAAAGTTGGAGTTCTTTAAAGAAAAAGTAAACTCACTAATAACAAAAAGTTACCCAGAGGCAGAAGTTTTTAGCCAAAAAGATATGCAAAAAAATCTTCTCCTGGTATCTTTTTGCTTTATGTGTGCACTGCACAGAACATGTGCCATGCCTGTAGTGCTTGGTTCTGGACAAACTCCTGAGCACACCCAGAACTTACCGGTACATAATGTGTCAGGGATCAATTCATAAAGACTGGCTTATGGATTGTCTTGGTTGACCAAATTAGGATCAGACATATTATTTCTGTAAGTTACACGAAGCATTCAAACCAGAAATTACATATTTTTCCAATCATTTATATCTTTTAGGAACTGAAATGTTGTCCACTAGGACCAGAACACCAGCTCTGTGATCCGATTTAAACTTTAAGACTTTATACACATTGGGGTTGCAAGGGATATTTCACTTTGAATGCGGAGATACTTTGCCAAGTAAACAACATACATTTCTTTAGTAAATCATCCCCATTCCGTGCAGTTTAATTATGGTGGGGACTGTTAAAAACAAAATCACTTTCAGCTAACAAGGCTAATGTTGCATGTAATAGTAATTTGTTTTAACTAAGGTTTCTACCACAAAAAGCCTGCTACATTTAATCTGTGCAATTAATCACTACTACAAATACACCTTTACAAGGTCTTTTGTGAGTTAAATAAATGAGTGCTGAAATCAGACCTATATTCAAAGACCGGGTTGACCTGGGTACACATGAATGAAAATTCCCCTTTCACATGGTCCAGTGTCTTTAATATCAGCTACAGAGCTGATTTTTTCAAACTTCAGCAAAAGTATAGCTACTCCACACAGCTAATTGTATGGTTTTATTCGTCATAAACTAGAACTGTGGTAGACTCATCAAATTCTGCCTTCATGTTATATGCCTCTTGATCATTTTCTGATTTTTAGACTAAAAAAAAATGTTCGAATGTCAAATTCTAAATGTTAAAGAACCCGTGCCAATAAACTTACTATGATATCATTGTTGCACTTGTGCACGTTATTTATGGGTAAAAGACCACTGTGTTTAGACTTACCCTGAGACTACTGATGGGCACCATTGTATTGGATGTAATGTCACCATCCCCCGCAGACTCAGAGCTGTCAATGCACTGTCACTCTAGGGCAGTGGTACCAACCGGAGAAAATTTTGGTGGTCCACGGCTCTGGCCAGAGCTGCGGACCATGTCTTCTGTATAGATCACAGGCTCAGGACGGTGGGTGTGTTGTGTCTCTGGACACAACCTGCCCAATCACAGGCTCAAACCTGAGAGTAAACAGGTTCTGGTATCATGACGTCAGTATGGGGAAAGTTTCTTCGCCTTTGAGTGACACACAGCTCCTGGCGCATGCACGGTCCACAGCCCGTACATTTAGGGGTCAGTAGGTCTGTAAAGGTTGGCGACCACTGCTCTATAGCAGCCTTTTTCAACTTTTTGTCCCTAGGAACTCCTCAAAATAAAGTTCAGGTTTCAGGAAACTAATGCTAAACTAACTTATAGGAAAAAAGCATCCTAAATTGGTTTCCAGTGGAAAAAATGCTCCCTTACAGTGGTGGCTAGAATAACCCCTAAAAGATACCTAAACACATCATTAGAGTCATGCAGCTGCACCTACCAAAAGGTGATGGCTCCAGAACTATGAAGGTATCATCAACCCTTGATAGGGTTTTCCCCCAATATCCACATTAAAGCTTATGAAAGGACATAAAGGGAGGAGTGGAGATGCTGGGTCGGCATAGACAGTAATCAGACATTCCTAGAAAAGAATAGGGCTATGATGTGTGGGGACATGCTAGGGACACGTTAGGGAACATGTTCTCATTACAGACCAGTCTATGAAATGTAAACTTCCAAGGACCAATGGTATCAGTAATTAGTGTACAGACACAAGGATTTCCCAGTATCCTATTTCCCTTGTTCTTGTAATTAGCTCACTGCCCCTGCAGAGATCTTGCGGTAAAATTACTGGCATCCCCAGCTAAAATCCTTAGCGTTATTGCACTAAGATGTACATCTTCTGTAAGTAACTGTAAAGACATGTGCAATGTTCCTTTTTACAGCTCTAACAATTATTATGTAATTTTAGGAATTTTTCCACATAGCACTTTATTTCAAACAATCCCTACCTACAGAATATTAGAAAACATGGATCTACTAATAGGTTCACAATGTTTTTTCCTTTAAATACATGATTTTACTTATTCTTTCCTGCCAATCAAACTTTAATTTCCTGCTTAAATTAGCCTGAGGCTAATCTATATACCAGCAGACTGTGATTACTTCACACAGCAGTCATTCTAATTACAATTCTCATTTTCTATTTCCTTCTAAGATCCCAAATTCCAACCCCCTCTCTGGCAACTGTAGGGAGCACCTGATGTCCTTCCATACGTGAACATCTTTCAAAAAAAAAAAAAGCTAGGTGTTAAATTTCTTTCTTTAATTTTCCCCAGCATGCCTGGCTTGACGTCCTTATATTTTTAAATTTTTACTGACAGCAGCTGACCCAACTGCTTGACTCCAAATTAAATATCAAAAAAGCTGTTAATGTGTATAGAGTGGAGGCATCTAGAAGGGTCTGCGCATACCTGCTGCAGTTTTCCCTTATATTGAGTTTTGCTGTCTCAGCCCACCTCCCTTACATTCTGTGCTAATGATTCTACTCAGCGGAGATACAGACTAAAAAACAATAAGCAAAGATTCTAATTCTTCCCGATTCAAAAATAAAAATACGTACACTCCAAGATCACTGTAATAAGCAAGTGCCATCTCCAATGCTTATGTACAGAACGCCTACATAACACAGGCTCTATATTCACCTTCACAGCCACAATTGACAGGAGGCCAATGTAACACCAGGAATGTTATATTGAGCTCTTGTATACAATACGCTCATGGATAAATGTGTTACCTATTTAATGTACAGCGCTCCTTAATATGTTGGCTCTACATAAATCCTGTTTAATAATATTAATAATAATATTAATAATATTAATATCTTCAGCTATCAGTAAAATTCCGCCGTTTGTTCTCTGAAACTTTTTGAAAAGAGAAATGTGATTTGTGGTTCTTATGAACAACGTGGACCTGTTACTTGCACACTTACTAGCCCCTTTATACAATACGCAAGCTATTGGTACTTTGGTCCCTTTACGTCCTTGTACACATTTCACACTTTGGCCATTACTTAATAAACCTGCACTGTACACCACTTACATTTAACATGGTACATATGACAAACCATAACCCTATCTCATGGACAAAAATATTTTCTGTGGAAGTGCTCCATTTGAATTTAGAAAGGGTTTGTAAAATGTTGCAGTTTTCGATTCTTGTTTATGAAGCTACACACCTGTTACAATCAGGCAAATGTATACAAATAAAAGACAATAGAGCATACATCCTGTTTCCCAGATAATAATAAATGTCTTAAAATTAGTTTTGCTCCAAAAAATGCCCTAGGGCTTATTTTATATTTCCTATTTTTTCATGAACAACAATCAACATTTATTCAAATACAGTCATGTCATCACATTCTGGAACATCATCATAACTCTCCAAACCCTGAAATCCATCTTGAATTTCTCGTGACTCCATTTCCTTTAGAACCTTTGGCCCCAATTTCTCATGTCTAGCAATAGTGCTTTCCTTAAATTTGAACCTCTTGTCCATGCATTTATATATATTGTAGCTTATTTTCAGGGTACAGCTTATATTTCCAGCATCCTCAAAAATACAGAAAAATTATGCTAGAGCTTATTTTTAGGGTCCGTACCTGGGCATATATGTAGCTGGGCATATTAGTATCCAAGCTGGTAGACCTGATCCAGAAAATAATAGACCTATGATATGATAATGTTTTTTTCTATTTAATTTGGATTAGCAGTACTGTGTTGCATTTTTATAGAAAAAAATAGATAAAATAATAAATAAAATTATATATATATATATATATATATATTTACCCCAGTGGCTATCCCAATACCCCAGTTACCCCCCTCACCAGATTGACAAAAATATGGTTTGCTAGTAACAGAACGGCTGTGATATAATGAACAACACATCACAAATATTTAAGCTAGCTACAACTAGGAGTGGGAACCTCCAAACCTGCTGTAGGAACCTCCAAACCTGTAATGGTATCCTCCAAACCTGCAGTAGGAACCTCCAAAACCTGTAATGAGAACCTCCAAATCTGCTGTGGGAACCTCCAAACCTGTAATGAGAACCTCCAAATCTGCAATGGGAACCTCTAAACCTGCAGTGGCAACAGCTGTGCCCACATGGCTCCTGGCAGCTGGCACTTTACTTCTGCACTTGTTCCTAAAGAACCAGCATTTGCACACTTTAATGGGAGTTCTGAACCACTCACTATCACCCAATTTATCATCTAAGGGCTGATGTGTGTTCAGAACCATGATAAAGTTGCAACTCACCATAACCTTACCGCCAGCCTGCACATAGTCTTCTGCTATTCACTCATTACATGGAATTGAGATAACGGTTTTAACTTGTTACAATGTTATTTGATTGTCATCTAAAACATCAACTCCCTTCTTCCACTAAAATTTTAGGTTCAATATTACAGATTCTTGTTTTTTTCCCAGATCAAGGCCCATATGCCAATAGGTTGGTCCCCATAACCCCAAGAAGCATTGGTAGCATAGGTCTCTATAATTCTACTAATCACACATAATGATTGGTCTTTTTTCGTATTGTTTTTATTTATCAGAAGACTGATATTGACATTTTACCTGCAAATCTCACATGTATATCCATTCTGCAGGCAGGCCTCACACAATTGGGAATTCAGGCAATCATGATTTGTAAATTGTATATGTCTGCTATTCCAGATAATTGATATTTCGTTAAAATAAATCATTAGCAAATTGCAGATTTGTTTTGTGATTTATTAGCTGAATCACATGTGGTAAGGGTTTTTATTATTTAGTCTCTAAAGCATCCGTGAATAAAACCTCCAAATATTGCCTGGATGCTATGATAAAGACTGACCCCGAACACTCTCATCTTAAGATAAAATGCCTCATTTGTCAGATCTCAACAGAAAACCCATATATTGGTAGAATATAAGGAATTGTGCAACCTGAAAGTGACCGAAAGGGTCTGTCAAAGGTTCCTCACTGATGTACCGTAACGTAGCAACAAAGACAGAAGGGACTGTTCCAGATCTGTGTGGATTCTCCCTAGAGACCGTGCAGGAGAACAAACCATTATCCACTAAGTAAATATCCCTAGGAAGAAATTAAATCACAAGTTCTTCTAAGATAAACTCTCTAAAATATAGAAATGCCCTTTGCAGTTTTAAGGATAGAACAATACCAGCTATGTCACCTGAACTGGAGACTCTTCTTGTGAACTGCAATTAATGCTAATCTTTTGTTTGTATTTATTATCATATTATCAAATACATGCCAGCTTTCATTACAGTGACTGCCAAAAACTGCTAAAAGTCAGGATTTTGTTGTATGTAACGGAACATTATTACTACAATAACAAGTGGAACTAAAGTCAGATATATTATTTTCATGGTAAGGACATGCATATAATATAATATACATATGTATATAATACACATACATGGATTTAACAGAAATGACAATGCTTTCTTCCATTACATCACCGGAAGACCAGAGCAATCTTTGTTCAGGCATCATCCAGGACCAATATGCTGGCCTAGAGATGAATCCTATTCCCGATGCAGTGTAAATATCTGTTCAATCTACTGGTGCAGCTTCTTACTCAATGACCTACCAGAGTGAAAATCCATCACACTAATTATAAGGAAGGAAAAAAACAATACTGCCCGCAGTAGATGCAAACAATATAATTCATCCTGAATGCTGGCTATGACTGTATATTGAAATAACTATAAATGTCTAACATTGCCATGAAATGCATTGCACACAACAGCCAGAAGCACAGGTGGCCTTTTTTTTTTCTGTGTACGACACAAGACAACTTTTCATTATGCAATGTGACTGTAGCGTTGATATATGTACACATGCTAGATAGTAAATGTCTTGGGTAAAAATCCAGCATGTGTACAGCAGTCTCCTGTGATGCCATTTAAGGGATCAACCTGGGACGACTGCTGTCATTACCTATGGTGAAGGATGCAGCGGGGTGCCTCCTGCTTGTCCTCCCCACTCTCTTCTCAATAGAACTAAACAGCACTGTAAAATCAATATGAATGCCAGCAGACACGGAGAGAGTGTGTGTCTAACCATAGTCACTTGCACCAAAAATTGATAATTAATGATAAGATGATAGTTCCACCCATGTTTGCGTGGGTTTGCCCTGGGTACTTCCATTTCCTCCCACATTCCAATAACATGCTCTTAGGTTAATTGGCTCCCCCCAAAATTGTCCTTAGACTGTGTTATTGACATATGACTATGGTAGGGCCATTAGATTGTGGACCCCTTTGTGGGACAGTTAGTGACATGAGTATGGAATATGTACAGCGCTGTGTAATATGTCAGCACTATATAAATACTGGATATTAATAATAATAATAATAATAAGTAGGTAATTTAATAAGTATTAAATTAAAAGTAGTTATTATCTTTGATAGTCAGCTATATATTTTGACATGCCAGGAGAGTATTGTTATGTATTATTATGTAGATATGCAATGTTACTCAAACACCCAACCAAAATAAAGCAGGGTAAACCTTTATATTATTAGCAGAATATACCATTAAAGAGGACTTTTTACCTAAATAAAATACAACTATACCCCCCCAACCACCAATCTCAGTGGCCTTTTCAGTATTAGGGTCCTAGGTTCTCCCTGCGTTTGTGATGGTTTTCTTCAGGGGTTTCCTCCCTGATCCTAAAAATATGCAGTTAGGTTAACTGGCTACCCACAAAATTGACCTTGGACTATGTATTGACATACAACTATGGTAGGGACATTAGATTGTGGGACACTTGGTTATAATGAACTTTGTAAAGCTCTGCGTAATATGTCCCTGCAATTATAAATACAAATTCATAATAATAAAAATTACAATAAAACCACTGGCAAACAAGAAAGGGAAATATATAGTCACCTTATACCCAAGGCTCCCACCTGTTTGCCTGGATGAGGTCATTCTGGGATTTAAAGTATTTTAGATGGGGGGTAGCTGTCATATACATTTTAGTGAAAAGTCTTCTTTAAGATCAGTATGCTATAGTTATAGTTAATGAAAAATCAATTTATTGACACCGAGGTGTGGGATTAATTTTCAGTGCAAACAAGGGAAGAAAATTGCATGTAGAAAGCATCATGTTAAATTGGTATTAGAAAAACAAAATAGCTAAAAATACATAAATGCAAAATATATCTGCTTCCTTAAATGCATTTGTGAAATGGAACTGAACTCAATCCATGAAAGGTTTGTTATCAAGAAAAGTAATATGAAATAAACAAAACAGTTACAAAGTTACACAAGCTGATTAATAAAGAAGCATAGTCTGTTCACTTGGAATTATCCTCCTGCAAGGGACATTTCACTTCCTTTAGTAAATGAGATAAACCTCTGTTGACTTTAACTATCCAAACATATGCAAAAAATAACATTTTTTTTAGATTTCTTGCACACGAATGCATATTCCTCACAAAAGTGAATCTTCATCGCATTCACTAAGCTAAATGACATGACAATGGCCTGGCAAGATGATCATTTACTATGGTAAGTGAACAGCAAAAATCCCTTTAGACAATTAGCTCCTTTTTATTAAAGTAATACTGAGGTCAATTATGTTGTGGAAACCAATAGCAGATTTCAATGGAACATAGTCACATTCATTGGTGGATTGTAACAAGTATCCAGGGCTCAAAATACTAATAGGGCTTGCACGTTTACATAAAAAAAAAGCTTAGATAAATTCGGAAGCTTGGATTATTTATCTTTTATTGCATTAACATTGCTAACAAATATACTACATGATGTTTGATTGGCTGCCATGGGTTGCTGCACATTGCATCTAATCATTGTTCTTAGCATTGCATGGTCTTCACATCAGTGAATGTATTGCTGTGATGCAGCAAAGTGCACGCCTTTGCCTTCAGCTGTGGGAGAATCATCTTCTCTGGAGAGCTGAAGTACCCACTGGCAATTAATCCCAGACTAAAACAGGTCATTAGGATTCTTCTCAAAGACGCTGTGTCCTTCCCTGAACCTCCTGCATCCCAAAGAAAAGGTGATCATTGTATGGCCGCTGCAGCATACACAAAACACTTTCTTGTGTCTGGCCTGGGTGATTGACAGCTCTTCTAGCCAAACACCAACACCATCTTCAGCAGCACCCTATCTGCCAGGGAGATGAGCACTGTTTGATATTATTAGAATTCAGTGCTGACAGCTGAGGAGAACTTTTCCTGTGAAATGAATTAGCTAATGTAGAAATAGGAAAGTGGACTGGCGAAGAATTATATTCCAGCATGCAGTAAAGAAACAAAACATTTGCACCAAATATTCCAATGCAGGGAGAAGGCCAGGGAAACACAATGCACTAGTATTCTAAATGAATGCATGGATGGGGTGGGTTTTATAGCTGGGATTGTGATAGGGCCCACTCTTTCAGGAACCTCCAATGAAAGCAGCCATGTTCTGATTCTTGCTACATGCTAAAGCAATATTCACCAACAGAAAATTTAGCTCTCATGCAACTAAAATGCAGGCCAGGGTGAATTTTATAAAGATTTCTTTTAGAGCAGACTTTCTCAACCTTTTTAATTTATAGGAACAAATAAACTAATCTAAGGTCCCCCTGCTAAAACCATTTAAGTGGTGTAATGAATGCTCCTTGCATTCATGGTCAGTTGGAAAAAAGCTCCTGTTACATTGGTGGCCAAAATGTCTCCTAAAGACAGCTAAGAAGGTCATTTATGTCATAGTGTTTGCTCTGCTAAGTGATGTTGGACCCAAACTATACAATCACCATCAGCTTGGTGGTCTATTAGGCATAGCTCAACCATAGCAACCCCTGGTAACATCTGAAGGAACTCTAGTAAGGATTGTAACCATTTACCCCAATATTGTACTGTCCACCTGCAGGTCTTAGGCTTGTGTTTACTAGGCCCTCAAGTGGAAGTAAACCTGCTATAAACAACTGTCTCTGTTCTGTTGCAGGGCACCGCCATCTTTTCTTCCTAGAGACGATCTTCATGAAGGCGTGCAGGAGTTCACTCATTCCTGACACACACAAGGTAAGCTGGGATGGCCAGACATCCTATTTCTTGGTGTGATCAGGCAGCTAGGAGGGATTATTAGAGAAGGGACATCCCCTGCAATAATGACCTGTCTAATGAAGGTGAAACTTTTAAAATGGAACAATCCAAAAAAATTAAATCTGAAGCAAAGCCATCCATAAGCATTTCCATTTTTTGGTCCTCAAGTGGATATGGGGTGATGAGACAGTGAATATCGATGAAAAGTAGCTTTGTGTGTATACACAATGTATCAAATCCAATTGGAATTAGGATCCTATTCTTCCTAAAAGCATTCAGAAGGTAGAGTCTCATAGGCATGCAACCTTTTTTGATAACTATACTTGCAACTATTTGATTACCAATTGGAAAATCAATCAGATTAGATGGTTGGCAGTAGAAGTGATAGTGTCTACTTACCTTATACTAGCTTGTGGCCAATTCAATGGTGTCAATGAACCTTTAAATGACAATGTGCCATAAATAGCCATAGTCAGGGCTATCCTGCAAGAAGATAAAACCGCTGAACCATCAAGGCTACGTGCCAATGTATTTTCCACATTACAGCCCTGTAAACATGAGCTGATACTATGCTCCCTGGAGTCATTCCACTCGGGTTTCCTGGGATCAAATGTGAGCATTCCAATACTGTTCAATGGTCCCCTGGACTACAAAGATCCCCATTCATCCCTGCTGCCGCTACCCATTCCTAGGAAAGTCCCATTCTCGTGTATTTAATTTTTGATTATAAATTAAATGCCTAATAGGACAGCTAGCATCCCCTCTTATATGAAGGGCCAAAGGTCTACACAAACTCCACAGCTGATTCATTATAATAGGGTAAATGCCCAATTAAAATATGTTAAATGTGATTTTAATCTAAGAAGTGTGTACCATTTCCTCTAGTAAGCGACCATCCTCCTGTGCTGTTGACAACCAAATTTACAGCTTGCCTTATTCACATTGCAGGAGGCTGACAGGTACACTTTAATTGGATGAATATTTTATTGCCATAGAAATGTATTGTTTTGATATTTGTGATATTTGTGATTAGTTAAATCCAAAAGAGAAATGAAGGTATGTTTCGAAAAGAATTATGAAGAACAAAGCACACGTGTAAATCACTGAAAATCATTTGGAAGCCATTAACCATATGAATTAAACCGAAGACCTCATTAAGTATTGATTACCCCGGAAGGAAATTGGTACACTCTGGGATTAACCATGCACAGCTTGATGGTAGTTAAAAAAGGTTAGTCAAAGCATTTGCGCTCTGTAACCTTTAGCATCCAAGAGAGAGCCTTATATTTAATACTAAGCAGATTATATATATTTCTTATCATTAATCTTGGCATCATCTCAGCTAGATCTGCCATGTTAGGATCACTCCAATGCATGATACACTGATAATTTCAATACAGAAATAACAGAACTAGAGAAGATTGGGTGAGATTTGTACCATCCTAATTTGTTCATATTCACTATTGGTAAAATGCTATTAACCAGGCAAATTATTAGATTTTCCATTCCTGGCTTTCACATCAATGAAATATGAATTCTGGCTGTCATGGTTGACCCTTTTTTTTTACACAATTTCCTTTATGGTATCTATGTTTTATTCTTCCGTTATTCACCAAGAGCAGCTTGTCTCCCCTTTTTTTCACTGCCATTACATCCCTCAATGTAATATCTAAAATTGTTCCTGTCTCATTCCTCAGCAGCTGCCCATAAAGGCTTTCAGATATTAATTGCTTTTCTGCTTGGGTCACTATGTCTCTAAATATTAGCCTTCAGCTGTCACCTTTGACCCGGCATGCTTTGTGACATTCCAAGCTGGGAATATCCTTGATCTATAAAGCTGCAGAATGCACTGTTTCCTCTCAAGGTGACCAGATCTCTATTTTAATGGTCAGCACACAATGAAAGATAATAAAGTGTAATAAATTATTATTAATAATTAAAAAATGAAATCATTTTGGTGTTATTATACCGTGCCACCCAGCAAATCATGGCAGCCATTTCAGTAAGATTATCACTGGTGCCACTGGTAAAGGAAAGTGCACAGATTGACCCCCAAGCAATCTGTTGGTTGTATTAGTGACACCCCCAAACCTGCTGCAACTTTCTACTTTTTATTATCTCATTTATATGTAGACAGTGAGATAGTATATGTTCATTCTTACAAGACACCCAATTCCTTTCTCAAGCCATATTCAGATCTGCTGAATAGCAGTAAATCTATATTGCTTCAAGCTAATTCAAAGCATAATATAAAAATAAAAATACAGGGAAAAACATTACCACCTTTTACTAGCCTTGTATTCTCTTACCTTTTATTCAAATTTGCAACAAGTACCTATATTACCGACCAGACATTTTCATATATTGGACTTTCACTGTTATCTTAAATGAATCATTGTTTTAATATGACCCTACTGCAGAATGATCATTTTTTGTTTGATACCTAAAGATGCAAATCTTCAGATCAAGCTAAGATTATTTTATGTGTGATGCCTTTTTTTTTTTTTTGATGTGCTGAATCAATAAATATTTAAGATTTCACCGCCTCTGATGCGAGATAGGTAAGACAGACAGTATGCGATATTGCCAGCTTCTATAAACATTTACCACCCTTGAATAACATCATTTCACATCCTCCTTTACAGATAAGAGGGAGGTTGTCTGTGTGTCTCCTGCACATATCCCCAGAGTCATTAAGGGTGTGTCCAACTCCATAGGATGCTTGCAACCTGCTATGTTATAAAAAGAAAACATATTTCTCTATATACTAAATAAGGCCTTTTAATATTCATTAACTCATTTCATGCAGCCTAGTTTATGGCGGAGACCTGTCGTATGCAAACCTACCAAAATCAGGAGGCCTCAGCCTAGAAAACAAAGTATTTATTGCTAAGGTCACATATCAATCATTGAACGTCCAATTTGACCATTTCTTCCAATTCTTCTTTTCCCATGGACAAGGATCATTCAATGATATACACAAGATTCTAGAATAAAACCAACATCTTGCGCTGGAAGGGCAGTTTTGGGAAAAAAAATCTATATTTGAGCAATGTCGATAAAAACAAGAATGGGTAATCTGTCAGGGGGTTACACTTCTGCGTCAGTGTAGGTGGGGTTAATATAAACCTCACCTGAGCCCCCCTTTGCTACTTATAAATGGGGCTCTCCAAGAAGATGAGGTATTTCTACTGATGGGGAGGGGAATGATGATGGTGGATCTTGCAGACAGAGAACCTGCTGACATTGAGGTATGACGGGCTGGAAGACGCCGGTCTATTTTCAATACAGTATATATATATGGAAAAAGATATTTAATATAAGTGAACCATTAAAAATGACATTTTTTATTCATGATTGCACTTACCGCTCTGTTCTCCTAGAAAGACCAGCTTGAATTTCCTCAGTGGGTTTCCAAAATCTCCCCCTGCAGACATGATGCTCGGGGAAGGACCAGGAGACAGGACCAGGAAAAAGAGCAGCCAAATTCCCTCTTTGCAAGCTGGTCTCTGCTGGACTTGGTCCTGTGTGTGTGATCTGGATGAAGGATGCTTAATGCAAGCTGGAGTAGAGGGAGGAGTGTGGGGTTAACTGGGTGGTGTCTGCAGAGACAGAAAGACAGGAATAGGTTAATTTTTTCCCTAGGAGAGGCAGAGCAGGCACTACAGTAGGTGAATAAGGATGCTTAGGCTTCTCTGCTCCACATCTCTCCCCCTCCCCACCCATGCACAATGCGCCTGCGTACTCCTTCTCCCCCCTTAGCACTCTCATACTGCTGTTCTAGCTATGCTGATGTCAGTGCACAAGCTGATTCAGGGACTGAATGAGCAATATGAACACAGACCAATGGAAAAAAAAATAAATGGGTGTAGCAACACATATACTGACATGCAGACCCATTTGTATGATGCAGAATTCATTATATTTTAATAATATTCTTTTATATTTATCTATACAGATCTGACACTTGCAGCAGCACCCTACAGAGTTCCTGGATCTGTTCATATCATCGCCTGCAGATTACATTTGTATAACTGTCATACAAAATATATATATATATATATATATATATATATATATATATTTACACAAAAAAAAGCATGCAGAATTTAATGTTGAATGGTCCATTGCTGACCACAATGACCAAAGATCAATGCATAGGATGTCGAGCAGCTCGTAGTAACCTGCATAGAAATTAGAGATAAAATGAAATAAAATCATTTTAGGGGCATTGTACTTTCTTTTATAAAGCTGGTATGTCATTCTGCTGCCCAGTTAACACTATACTTCTGATTTCCTCAAACGAATCCTCCAATATAAATACATTTGACAATATTACAATATTTAGACAAGATAATAGCATCACCTAAATGGTGATACAGATTTTTTATGTTACTGTTATTGCATACCTAATATCTTGTCTTATAAGTGATCATTTAATTCCATAAAGCACCAACAAATCCAATGGAATATGAGCACATTGATTTTCTTTCTTTGTGTTTTTTTTTTGAGCAATGGATTGTCTGGAAAGGGTAAATCTGCAATTGATTTTGAATATGGTATTACATAGATTTACAGGCAGACACAGATTTCTGCAGGTATGGGTGACTCTATTGGGGTATTTTAGCTGGGAAGCACAGAGAAGAATGGGCTCTGTTAGGGTACTTTGGCTGGGTTCAAACTAGTGTTATTTTACTGTAATGTTAAAGGTGCCCAGAAACGGTAACAGGCGGCTTCCTTAAAAGTTTGCAAGTTGCTGCAAGCAAGCTTCTTTTTAAAAATTTGTATCCAAAGCGTTTACAAGCTCACTAATTCAAGTTTATGAAGCTGACGGTGGTGTCAAACCACCCTCAAAAAATGTGCCACCTCTTACCATTTATCAAAAAAAACTACTGGACCCATCTGGTTCAATGTTACCCATATATTGCATGCAGTTCTGAACAGTAAAACTGCTAAATACCAATTGTGGCAGATTGATAAATACATGACCGGGAATGACCATCCTGCATTTATATGGAGGAGAGCTCAAACGTCTTCCCTCAACACCCCCAGAACAGAACATTATTATATGTATGTCACTTGTTTGTTCATCTGCCACTGGAAACAATCACAAAATTCATTTTCCTGCAAGATTAAACTGGCGTCTATCTGATGTCTGTAGCCTTTACGCAGGCTGTCTGTATGCCCGAAACTGACCTGAGAGGAACAACTCATTGCTCAAGGAACCCCCAGCAACCTCTGGAGGAACCCTGGTTGAGAAACACTCTACCAAAGATTCCACAGTGTGTGGTATTATTGCCCTCAGGATGGTGAGTTTGGGACATTCTGCACCCCATGTTCCCCTGTATTGCTGTCTGAGTTGTCCTAAAATTACCCCTAGAGCATTGTTTCTTAACCAGGGTTTGTGCTCCTCAGGTAAGAATACCTTGTTTATCTGTAAAGATGACATTATTCCCACTGGCCAGCAATGTAAGAGGTGTTCTTCCAATTGACCACCATAGTAAAGTACTGTGAGCTGTGGATATAGTAATGATAACAGGGGCTTCCTGAAAACCTAAACATTATTTCAAATGTTCCCAATGTTAAAAACATTGAGAAAGGCTGCCCTAGATTGTATCTAAAGATTGAGCCTGCAACAGTTTAGCCAATCCTACACACATCAACTATTTGCATAGTAAATGTTTGCAAGGAAAGTGCTTATTTATTCACTGCCGTCCCAGATGAGCACATATATTTTAAAGAAGATGGGTGAGGAATGCAATACAAAGTGTTAATTGTGTGTAAATGATAACGCGCCTTCACTTTGTAACATTATCTGCTAATGTGATAGCCAGTAACAAAGCCACCACAGCTATGATTTGTATATGGTTCTGATGGAGGTGAGCACAGGTAGTCCCCGGGTTACATACAAGGTGGGGACTGTAGGTTCGTTCTTAAGTTGAATTTGTATGTACGTCGGAACAAGTACATTATTTTAATAAAAGCAATTAGGGCAGATGTTTTTCTTAACATATTATTAGGCAGGGTGGTGTCAGTTACTGTATAAAATCCTCACTGTGAGTTATTCACAAACAAAGCAAAAAAAAAAAAAAAACTTTATGGAGCATCGACATTCATTTTTTTTCGTCTGGAACAAGCATTTATATGCAAAAAGAAACAGCTGCAGAGTTTGTCTTAGTCATTAAATAGTTACAAGACGTTACAGATCAGCTCAGCTCTTAAGATCACCCACAACCTCAGTTGTGTTTAGCAAAAGAATTTTTCTGCAAGTAATGCAAACCACCCCTCCCCCTATGAAGCCTCCATCCTGCACATGAGGGAGCAGGGAAGCCCTGTTCGTATCTAGGAGTCATTGGTATGTTGGATGTCCTTAAATCAGGGGCTACTTGTATTATGAATGGTAACTAAAGAACCCATGACCTTTCTGCCAGTTAATAAAGTGCATGGTGGGTTCACTCTTTTTGGCGGGTGGTTGTCACATTACTGAAAAATTTCTTAGGTCATTGGATGGTGAATATCGATATGAATGACGGAGACACTGACCCTTCATGCACTGATTACTGAAGTCCCCTATACAGGAGCAGGCAGGAACACTTAATGGCCTGAGCTACGAACATCAACAGAGTACTAAAAACAAAACTCAGGCTGCCTATCTGCATCTATCCCAGTGCTTTCCTAACTATTATCTGTCCCTGATTTGGAGGGACTATCATTTTTCAGAAGTCCCTTTGTCCCTTTTTACTACTCATTTTCTTGGAGAGCCATTTACACATTCCCTATTTTACAGGGCTTAACCATGAAACCAATATGATCATTACGATTAGTGTTGAGCGAACCCAAACTGGAAAGTTTGGGTCTGTCTGTGATTTTGGGTACCCGGACCCGAACCCGAACTTTGAGCCGAAGTTCGGCCGAACCCGGCGAACCCGAACATCCAGGTTTTCGCTCATCCCTACC
Source organism: Pyxicephalus adspersus (assembly GCF_032062135.1). Taxonomy (NCBI): domain Eukaryota; kingdom Metazoa; phylum Chordata; class Amphibia; order Anura; family Pyxicephalidae; genus Pyxicephalus; species Pyxicephalus adspersus. Next base: position 29,608,247 of record NC_092861.1, on the reverse strand, counting down.
CACTAACCATTAATATTAGTGTTGAGCGAACCCAAACTGTAAAGTTCGGGTCCGTACCGAACTTTACGATATTGGGTACCCGGACCGAAACCCGAACTTTGAGCCAAGGTTTGGCCGAACCGGGCGAACTTAATCTTCCAGGTGTTCGCTCATCCCTAATTATAATAAAACTCTTTAAACGGGTGAAATGGGTCAATGGATCAGTCCTGTTCTGTTTTGAGATTATACACTGGGACCATACTGTTCCTGAAAACTGATTAAAATAAAATAAATAAAACACTTCTAGTGATACCTGTTAGGATCCTGGATCTGGAATCTATTCTGTAAAGTTGGTATACTTATTGCTCTGTAAACATAAGGCTGATTCAAACTATGGTTCAAGACTGACTAAGGCTATGCTCACACAGCCGTATAATATGAATATATACATATTTAATAATAATATTTATGAGAATCTCATGGACTGAGCCGTCAAAATGCACAAGCAAATCAAAAATAAAAAGCTGCAGGAATGAAATATTTGACCTTGTGCTATGTTGTCTTCATCATTGTTTCTGGATTGCCATTCTGTCAGTTCCATCCATATAATACTGGCTGGAGAAAATCCCGGGAATAAGGCAGACATGATAAATTCCATCACAGAGAACATATTGATGTGCGTTGTATTTACCTTCCTTCCATATGTATTTTGAAATAAATGGCTTAAATGGCCATTAATTAATGGTTTGTTTTCCCTTATATGGGTTAATAAGAAGGGGTTTGAAGTTGGCTTAAAAGCAGCAGATAGGGGGATCTGGGGGTCCCTGAGTTTCCCTGGTCTTGTGTTCTAATTAATCAGCAATATCAGTACAGGAGAGGAACTTGTACAACTGTGCAAGACTGAAGGCAAGGTTGGAGATCAGCTTTACGAGATTGTATTGGCCAATGCCTCAGAATAAACCACTTGGCTGGCTGCTTGATTGAGGCTAAATCACCAAATTCATGTAAGAGGAGGTATTTCACAACTGCAATGACCATTTCCTTGCTTATTAAATTATAAGTTTGGATTACATTTATGTGTTTTATAAATTTCTGATAGGAAAGGAAACCATATATAAATGAGCTTTTATATGTTGTTTGCTTTTGTGTTACTGCTGAAGCATTTAAAATGCATTTTTGGTTCCTTTTATTTTGTTTATTATATAAATAAACTAGCTGATTACCCGGCGTTGCCCGGGTATTTATTTTTTTGCACTCTTATATTATACAGGGAAAGGAATCAAATAAAGCTTTAGTGATTTTTTGTCTACGGTGTTGTTTTATTTTTTTTTTGTCTTTGATTGCATTCGGCCAATTGCCTTAAGTTTTCTCGAAGGCATTACTACAGGCCAGAGATTTGTCCAAAGACCAAAAAAAGTATGTAAAAATAAAAGCAAAAGGCACACTGTCACTATGCAATACATACACACATACATAAATACATACATGCAAATATAGCTCTGACATATAGCACAGCGCTGTACAAAGATCAGCGGTGCACTCACATGAGTCTGAGTCATATGTCTAGCAAGTTTGGTTTAAATGTCTTGATGTATTTCCGAGTGATGACATACACACATACATACATACATACATACAAATATAGCTCTGACATATAGCACAGCGCAGTACAAAGATGACAGGTGCACTCACATGAGTCTCAGTCATATGTATAGCAAGTTTGGTTGAAATGTCTCCATGCGTTTCGAGTGATGGTAGAACATACTCACATATGTACATACATCCAATTTTATATATATAGATTTATATAGCTCTGACATATACCATAGTGCTGTACAACACTGAGCTAGACCCATCAGTCTCTGTACAGACGAGCTGACACTCTAATGTCCCCCCACAGTCACACACTAATAATATACATTTATATACCTCTGACATATACCACAGCGCTGTCCAAAGATCTGCGGTGTCTTATGTCTAGCAAGTTTGGTTTAAATGTCTCAATGCGTTTCCGAGTGATGACATACACACATATATACATATGTACAAAGATTACTGGTGCACTCGCATGAGTCTCAGTCATTTGTATAGCAAGTTTGGTTAAAATGTCTCCATGCGTTTTCGAGTGATGGTGGAACAAACATACATACATACATCCAATTTAATATAAATAGAGGAACAAAAACAATCTTATAAAATGTCAGTTTTATGTTCTAGTGCTGGTACTTTCACAAACTCAGCATATAGTGCTGTAAATTGTCAGGTCCTAATAGTGAACATCAGTCTGCTGGACATACCTGTCGGATTTTTTCCCTATCCTTGATCCATTGACATTTCACTGGCTGTTCGGTTAGACTTCTTTTTTGTAGCGGTGACTGAATCAAGGCTGAAAGCTGTACAGAATGTACATAGCATATCATTCTGTCTGGTTGCTGAAGCAACAATTAGCCAATATCCTTGGAATGGAATACCAGATAACACGAATGTCAGGGAGACAAGGGGAAAAGACATCAGCAATGCTGTTGGAGAAGTATTTGTTGCTATCTATCAATTAGGGAAGGGTATTCATGCCATTTCCACATAATATGAAGTCCATCATTCTTCAGTGAGAAAGATTATTCATAGGTGGGAAAACATTCAAGAGAAATGCCAACCTCCCCAGGTGTGGATGTTCCAGCAAATGTATCCCAAGGTCAGACCATGCAATGCTCAGAGAACTTCCTAAAAAACCCAAAAGCTACATATTATACTCCACAGGCCTCAGTTAGCATGTTATATGTTAAAGTTCATGACAGTAAAAATAGAAAAGACTCAATAAGTATGGTTTGTTCAGAAGAGATGCCAGGAAAAAGCCTCTTCTCCGTAAAAAGGACTTCTGGACCCATTTCCTGTGGACCAATGGTACCAAAATGGAGATGTTTGGTCAGAACACATAGCACCACATTTGGCAAAAACCAAACACCGAATATCAGCATAAACACATCATACAATCTGTAAAGCATGGTGGTGGAAGGGTGAGGATTTAGGATTGTTGTGGAGCCACAGAACCTGGTCATCTTGCAGTTATTGACTCAGCCATGGCTTCCTCTGTATACCAAATAATTGGGTCATGCAACAGGACAACAGTATAGCTGAAAAAGAAAAGAATCGAGGTGTAGCAATGGCTCCCTCAAAATCTAGCCCTCAAGTGTTATAAATGGTATGGAGGGACTTTAAGATAACTGTGCATAAACAAATACCTGCACACCTCAATGAACTGAAGCAATGTTGTAAAGAACAGTGGGACAAAATTCCTCCACAATAATGTTAGAGATTGATAAGGTCATACAGAAAACCAGTGTATTTTAAGTTTTTGCTTCTAAAGGTGCTTCTGCAAACAGTTTAATCTTGGGGGTATACTTAGTTTTTCACATATGGCTTCTCCATTTTGCCAAACTTTTGTAAAGAAATAATGGCCGGGTATATTATGTTGTTGTTGATCTCAGGATAGATTTAGGTAATTTAGAACCTGCTAAGAACCAGGTTGTTTTTAATTTACTCAGATACATAAAACCTTAGAATTGATTTCTCATGATTGTAAATGTTGGAAAGTCAGACACGAAGATATGCTAAGTAAAAAGAAAATGGCACTTCCAAAGTAACTTGATTCTTCCAAACCGTCTCTGCAGCACTGTGAGAAGCCCATGAGACTGAAACTCTAAAAATAACATGCACAAACAACACACATTAGATAGAGCAGTCAAAACAGCAATACATAGTAAGGATAAAACAGAAATCTACTTACAAGTGGATGGTCAAAGCAACTACTATGGAATCCCTCCCTGAAAACTGGCATTAGAGACCCAGGCAGACTGACAATATGCCAGGACAATAGGTGATAACAGGAATTCCCCAAGAAAGCAGGCCAAAGCCTGGACCATTAGATAACATTCCAAACACCATCTTTAATGGAACAGGACAAATGTTAGCTATTCATTTTAATAATGGTATTAAGTAATAAAAGAGAAATTATGCCAAATTATGAATTACTTTAGGCATAGATAATTTATCAAAGCCCGGTTATTAACATACAAACATATGCATAGAAGTCGGTACTAGTAATCATTACACCAGAGGAGATCATTAGGCAAATGAAGAATACAGATTCCTTTTATTCAGGTTACAAGTTTCAGAGTATTCCTGTATGCAGACTGCCCCAGGTAATGTTCACATATGATGCTGAGACTAGATGACTGGGAGCAAATATCTGAAACAGGATTGCCATGGACAGTACAAAGCAGTGGGAGAGGGCTTGATGATGCCTTTAGTCCATCAGACAGGAGATGAGGAGTGTTTAGGATATTTAATGAAGGTGAAGGTGAAGTTAGCTATTTCTATTTAAATCAGAAGAGGACTCTACAAGCTTGTGAGAAAGAAAGGAAGGTAGGGCTTGAGCTTTAAAAAGCAGGTGACCAATAAGTATTTGTGAAATCAAAGCCTCTAAAGCCAAACTCTCATATAGACTATAATATTTAACACAATTGCCAAAATATTATACAAGTTTAACATTTTATGTAATTTTTATTATTTTTTAATCTGCAGTTTTTAAAAAAATAAATGTATACCTTATGATCCTGCTATGGAGATCCTTCCTGGTATAGGGTGACAATAACCAGGCATATTCCGCTGTGGTAACCATCAGGAATCCAATTCTGGCTGGAGTGCATGCAGGTAGATCTATCAGGATAAATGAAAACAATGCTAGATCCATAAAGCATACAGCATTAGTATTTTGTAATCTGAATCTGTGAAAATATAAAACTTTGTTTATTGGTCTGTCTACCGTCTATCTGATACAGAATAAACATAGATGAACATATCCCTAATGTACAGCACTGCGTAATATGTTGGTGCTATATAAATCCTATTTTTTATTGTAATTAATATTATTAATAATATTATTTTTCATATAATATTATAATCCAGGAGAATATCATAGTATATATATTAGGTGGACACATGTTCAAACACACAGCTTTCTTTTTTCCTGGTTATCCCATGGAAAGAAAACTATGATCATTTTAGCTTATCTTTTGCTTAATATGGCATCCGATCTAATGTAATTAGCTGTACAGCAAAGGCCCACAAATGTCAAAGATCTCACATTCTCTACAGATAAGGGCACTAATGAGTTTTTACCACTTACAATTCTGTAACAAAATGCAACCTTTTTCCCTTTGGTGCATTGATTCTTTAAAATTGACGCTTGTATAAAGTTGTTCTGAGGTTGTGTAAGAAAGTGATTTTACTGTTGTATGATTGTGTGTTTGTAATTTGTACATTACCTAAATACACAGAGTACAATATGTATATACCCAGAGAAATATAGAGGTGCAGGGGATGAAAACTGTGCCACTGCCAACCTTCGACATACAGAAACTAAATCAATATTTATATAACTTCATAGACCTAAAGTAATGATGTCATGACAAGTGGAAACAGCACCAGTAAAATCCAATTAGATTGCAGGATTGTCTATTCAATATTGCAAATGTAAAACACCGATGACAACTCATTTCAGAACTCATTGCAAGATGCATTTGTGATTTATAGCAACAGATGTTTCATTGTCAATATAGAAATAAAAGTAATGGCACAAAAATGCAAAACATTACACTAGAATGGCAATATTAGATGAAAAAGCAAAACAGAATGGTATAAAAAGAAAGTAGAACAATAAAAAATGAACAGTCAACTATAAAATACAAACAGGTAATAAAAAATGGAAAAATAAATATGTGAGTGATTCCTGAACTTTTTTATTTATCTATTTGGCGGATAAACTAAATGCCTCAAAGCATCTTGGGTCCCATATACAAGATTGCTTTGGCACCAGGTCTGCATACTTTCCTAACTCACTTGGTCTCAGTGGATATTCTGAATGTTTTCAGATATACAGAATTGTAGAATTACCAAATGTTAGGCAAACCTTGGGTAGAGTTCCTGCAATAAGCTCCCTGGGTTGCAGTCATTTTTTTCCATTTAATAGAATAACATTTGTGGGTGGCAACAGATTGGTATTATATGTTTTGTTTGTTCTTTATAATTGATCTGCTATTGTTCTTAGCAATTTTTTATGAAAAAATATTGTAATGTTATCTTACCACCATTGTGTTCTTAGGGGTGTTATGTACACTTCTGTTATGGTCCCAGGTACACTTTGATAACATTTTTGTTCTAAGTCATGTGTATATTTTCTGTGTAGAAGTCATCTTAGTAGTAATAGCTGTACCTGGCTCCTTCTTGGTGGGATGACCTCAAGAAACTCACACAGGCTCATGGAAATGGCGTTTGTAATTTTATTGCAAAAGTCCAACACAAACAGGATAGAAGGTAAAGGTTGCAGAACATCTAAATACAGTGGTACCTCGGTATAAGTCCGCTTTGGAATAAGTCCAACTTGGTATAAGTCCTGTTTGGACACGAAAACTTTTGCTTGGTATAAAACCTTTGTGCTAGAACTTGTATGTGTCAAAATGAGTCATAACACAGCGTGTTACCCTTATTTACCTCTCTCAAGAGAAAGCCACGGCTGCCCACGAGCGTCAGTACGCCAGTTGCTACTATTCAATGAACAACCTGCACTACAACTCTCTGTGAATTACATAACATCTCCTCCTCCTCCCTTCTCAGCACCATCCTAGTAGGCACTCAACTCTTCTCAGCAAGGTAAAGTGAGGTTTAATTTTTATTTATTTTATGGGAATTTACCCCAAAGTCCATACCCCGAAATGACAGCTACAGTGCAAGTCCATCATTAGGGTTTGTAGCTTCCAGTCGTTAGCATGCCATGGCTCCAGGAAGGTCCTCCCAGCTCTAAGTTATCAAATACTATTAATTATTAATAATAATAAATTGTATTTATATATAGCGGCAACATAGTACTCAGTGCTGTACATTAAATAGGGGTTGCAAATGACAGACAAATACAAACAATAACACAAGAGGAGGAGAGGATCCTGCCCCGAAGAGCTTATTTAAACAATTTAAACTTCTCCACACAAGGTAGAGGCCCAAATTTAGCCCATAGCATAAAAAATAACTGCATCAGAGAGGGGCTTGTCTACACAGGTACCACCCATGCAGCAAGAGCCATCCAATGATCACTCCCCTATGGAGAAATAAATTCTAGAACTATCCAATAACCCTAAACGTAACCCTATAGCACATAGAATGACCCTTTCCCACTAAACGGACACTACATCTCTATACTAATTGCTGCAAGCTGGTCTTCATATAATGTATTTTATTTGAGTATTGGTTACAGTTTATAAATAAATGCATGCTAAAAAAAAATTAAAAAATCTGCAATGGGGTACTAACTGATAAACTAAACATAAAAATATCTCCAAACAAAATACGCAAGAAAGAGTTAAATTTCAATGGTAACCTTTTTGCACAGGCCAACAATAATAATAACAATATTCTTCTTCTTCTATGAAAATCCAACCATTCAAGTCCATGCCTTGGAGTAGCAAGGAAAAGTACAGCTGAGGGGGAGTGCTGGAAATGCCAGACGCGGCCAATGCGGAGCTAAATCTTATGCGTGGCCCGCCGCTGAAACTCCCTCTTGATTGAAATAGCGCCGCTACTAAAATTCCCGGCATTATTTGCGTTTATTGGCTATTATTTAGGATTCCTTTGGGGGCCAAAAAAAGGACATTGGAGGCTGATTTGGCCCCCGGGGCCAGGGTTTGACACCCCTGATCTGAAGAGGTGGGGGATGTAGCACACAATAGGAGGGGAAATATGGATTGGTCGGTGAGTATTGAGGGTTTATAAAACAGAAGAAGAAGTTTGAAAAGAGGGTTTTTGAGGTTTTTAAATGAGCAGAAAATGGCAGCAAGCCGAACAGGATGAGTAAGACCATTCCAGAGAGTGGGGGCAGATCTTAAGTCTTGGAGTCGTGCGTATGATGAGGTTCTACAAGTTTTTATTTTAGGCTTGTGTGTGATTGGCTTTTCCTATTGAATAGGAAGGACTTCCTTGGCGTCATGTATTTTACATCCCTGCCTCACTTCGGATTTTTTGCTGGCCCATGGTTGCTACTTTATTTGATGTATGAACAAGTCAAATAGACTGCAGAACCTGAAATGCCCCTTTTATGAACAATTAAATGATATTCTAGCTTTAAATACATTTGGAGGCTACTGTGATTTGGATTTTTACTTTATGTATCTTTGTTCTGGCACCGCAGTATAATTGTATCACACAAACATACAATATGACCAGGCCTTGCATTTTGCTGAATTTTAATTGTGTAGATCTTTAGAAATTTGTCAGGGTCTTGCCAATATAAATACCTGTGGGGGCATCAGAAAATGAAGATTATAACATCCAAATTGCAGGAAAAGAGTTGTTTAATGTGAATTGTATGCATGTTCTGGTTAGTGTGCGGTTTCTGCATGTGGAAGAGTTGGCACCACATCATGGTCTGGGAGTTTATGAGCTAAGCAGGTGAAGGTGGAGGAGCGGGAAGATTTATGTGCACAAGAAAATCTCAGAGAATGTAGCCCCGACTATAACTTATTACTGAAGAGTCAGTCATGTCTACACATCAGAAGTCTTTTAAGACAGTGGGAGTGCTAGAATAGACTTAGTTGGGAAGAGGGACAAGCTGCACAAGAATGAATTGCCCCTATAGCCTGTATTCATGGGTTCTTGGATGTTGGATACATGACTGGCAGGTTTGGCCATATTTTGACAATAGGTTCATTCCATTAGCTTAAAGTTCTTGAAGAACCCCTATTTTTATGCTACTTTTGGGGTGGGAACTCTTTTATCTTTATTGATCTTTACCTATCTTCCTACCTTCCTATCCTTATTTTTTCCCCTTAATAATCCAACTTGTCACAGTTTTATTAACCGTATGAACCAGCAACCAAAATGATGTCGCATTATGCACTCAATGGGATGTGGTTAGCTAGATGGCCTCCTGAACTTATGGTTAGGAAAGGGCTTCCATGCTTTAAAAACAGGGTGTTTGCAGGCTGTGACGCTTGTTACCTTTAGGTGTTTGCTGTCATGGTTTACTTACGTTGGTAATGTCACATAAACAAAGCTGTAACCCAGACCTTCTAATCAAATTGCTGTGCCTGTCCAAGAAGAGACAAGATGTCGAATTATATGTCGGGTTACAGGCCATTGCTTCGCCACAACCAAGATAGTATTGATGATTATTCTGAAGATTAATATTTTATTTAGTTTAGTGAAGGTTTACAAGAGGGAGAGACAGGAGGTAAATGGCTTTTACTTTTCTTTGCTCTGCAGTTTTATAAGACAAGATAACACTTTATTGTCACTGGGCCTGATTTAATATTCCAAGGCTGGAGAAGATTCACTTTTATCAGTGAAGCTGGGTGATCCAGCAAAACCTGGAATAGATTTCTTAAGTCATTTGCTATTTGTTAGCAAATGTTCTCAATCCTGGACCAGATCCATTCCAGGTTTGCTGGATTAACCAAATTCACTGATCAATATGTCTATCCTTTCTAGTCTTGGAAAGCTTTTTTAAATCAGGTCTGTTATCCCTGTCCATTGTCCTGTTTTTTTCAAATGTATATTTATATATTCAAGTTTCAGGGTCTTTCTTTACCATAATATTTAAATTTTGTTCAAAAGCTTTGCTCATTATTGTGCTGTAATATTTTTTTTAATTAAGAACCTATTGATTTGAGAGTGGACTGTTTTCCATTCACACTTAATTTTGCTATTGTATTTCATCATTATCAAAAAGTTCATTTTGCATCTATTTTCACATTGAAAAGAAAAGCTTTATGCCATTTTTGGGCCTTTTTAACTTTAAAAATACATATGTATCGTTTATTTAAATCAGGAAGGATTTGTATGGATTCTTTCTTAATATTTTACCTAGACCGTTATCTAGGGCCGGCAGAATGGGTGACCAGGATTAAGCAAGGCAGCCCCCTTTTCCTGTTCTATAACAGCCCCCATGACTTCCCTCAACATTGTGGGTTCCAGAGTTAAGGGAAAGGAGCTCCTATGTACAGGGGTAATAGAGCTAAATCTAAAAAAAATACAAGCAGCATGAAAAAGGCCTTTATTTAAAATGTGTGTACACACATACATACCAAAAAAAGTAGATTTTTGTCCCCTGGAGTAATTACATCTATTATATGCACTGATGGAAAACAATCAATCACAAAGATCTGAAGACAACAACATTTACCCATCAAACTCCCTTCACTAAGTTGCATTCCCTGTGCAGCAGCTAAAGCATTGTCCAGATTTGATGTAAAATGAGCAGTTGTGTGATAGATTGATATCTGTATGTTCTTTCAGAAAAGTGATTGTATTCAGTGTCTTAAAGTGGAACTAAATGTGTAAAAGTGGGACCCTTTTTTCCAAAAATTTTTAATGTGGCTGGCCTCTATTGCAGAAGCAACAGGCGATGTCCCTCCTGCAATAAAATAAGTTTACCTGTCTGATCGCAATTTTTAAATATACTTACAAGTCCAGGTTCTATTGTAGATGCTGTTATCTTCTTCTTCTTTTCCTGGTTTGAATTCTTAGCCATCTTGATTGGCCATGCCAGGATGACATAACTCTTGCGCAGGCACTTGGGGGATTTATTCAGTCCCAGCAGCTGCATTTGTAGCTTAGCGTTTTTTGACAGAAGGAGACAGCAATCAGGCAGGTAAGTATGTTTAATTACAGAAGGGACATTCTGTCTTTTTCTGCAATAAAGTTAAAAATAAATTTAATTTTTAAAGTGGAACATCAATACAGCTTTAAGACAAATAATATTTTAAATCTAGTCCAGGCTAATGAATATTGCATAACATCACACGTCTTTATAGCAGTAGGGATAAAATGCTTTAAAAATATTAACATAAAATATACCCCAAAATTTATTTTGTTGTCACAGCAAAGTCCTGGTTATGGGTTTGATTGTTGCAGTAATACCTAAACGCCACCAGAGGGCAGCATCTTTTCAGGAATACAGAATAACAATTCTATGTCATCATTTATAATGCGGAGAGCAGAAATCAGCCAGGAATGCTGGCAATGATGTTTTATCTGACTTTTTCTTTTTAAGCACAGTACAATGAGAGCTTCTTTATTATCTCAAAGATTTTTGACATGTTGCCGAGTTATGAAAAAAAGCGTAGAAAGGAAAGCTTCTATTGGTTCATTTTGCTACTTCAGATTGGATTCCTTTTCAAATCAAGAAACTGGCACATGCATGTTAAAGCGGGCCCTTGCTGGTACCTGTAGAGTGTAGTAAAATACCGGTTAGGGTGATTTGGGAATTTCTCAGGACTGTCAACATTGAAAGGACTGAAATAATATATAAAATATAATATAAAATGAATATAAAATAATTAATCTAAGCATTAAAAAAAAAGACCGGAATGATCAGGAGGTGGGAAAGGCTAGATGATGTTATTTGCCCTCCAGCCAGGAAGTGAGGGGTCTTTTTCTTGCTAGCTGCATACTGTGGGAAGCGGGCTGGAGAGGATTCTGTACAGTTGTGAGAGACTTAAGGTAAGGCTGGAGTTCAGCTTTAATATTTCCTCCAGATTCTAACATTGGGCCAGGATAGTATGGAAGGATGTTGTGCAGACATTCTGGCCCCAATTTAATAAAGTTCTCCAAGGCTGGAGAGAATACACTTTCATCAGTGAAGTTGGGTGATCCAGAAAACCTGGAATGGACCTGGCCCAGGATTGAAAACATTTACTAACAAATAGCTATCAAATAGCTTGATTTTAGGAAATCCATTCCAGGTTTGCTTAATTGCTCAGCTTCACTGAGAAGTGGGTAAGTATAGGCAAAAGCCCACTCATACCAACAAATTTAGTTTCATTTTACTATTTAAGAAAAAAAATGGAACTATAGTTCTGAAAAAAAAAATGGCAATAAGGCAGGTTCATTACTGCAGAATGGACAAGCAATGTCACCCCAACCTGGCCGGTTAAGATGTCCAAGGATTGCAACCAGGGAGAGGAGAAGAAAGAAGATGGTGGCACCCATGATGAAACGGGGACAGGTGAGTGTATTTAAAAAATTGTGATCAGGCAGGTAGTGATATTTTATAGGGACATCGCCTGTCTCTTCTGCAATAATGGACCTGGTCACAAGTGTAAAGTTCCATTTTAAGAGGACAATGTTGGATGTAGCTGCATTGTGTACAATGGCTATGCAATGCTTTAGTTCCTGATACTGGAGCCAAAAGTTTTCTACCAAATAGATCTTCCAAAATGGTAAAAAAAAGCTCCTTTTAATGAATCTATATATCACTGATTTTTGTGTTCTGTCTGACCTGGTCTATTAAGACAAAATGATATGGTAAAGCCAGCCCTTTCTTCATGAAGAAAACCTTTGCGTTGTAACTGATATGATCTCTGAAAACCTTGACATTTTCAGAAGCGAATGAAAAAAACGAAGACAAGAAGTATTTCATTATAAATGTTTATATATAATTTACATAACAAACATATAAACAGGTTACCAGTGTTATTTATTAGGAACAGAATTCCCATGAAGGGGTAAGCTATGGAAACGAGAGAAGACCTTCATAATGTGTCATATGATAAGAATATACATCTGGTTGGGAAGTAGTCTGATAGTCTGTATAATGCTAACACATACCTGGCTACCCATAAGTCCTTTCCCATTATCCTTATATACATACAGGAAGACAATAGAGGTAAGGACGGCAAACTTAGCCCTATCTTTTACTGCAGTGCTACAAACACATGTATGTATTGTCTGCCTGCTGTAATATCCAAAAAAGTGTACACCTTACCTAAAAAAGTATAGTCGTGTCTGTAGGACAGTATTAAGTGCTAACGGCCTCTGTACAGCACTTATTATAGATTACAATGACATTCCTATATGACGTCATTGTGTATGCCACACCAGATGTTGGTCTTGAGAATGAGGTACATTCAGAATAGTCCTGCCTATACAATGCAAGGGTCACTATGAGGTCTTCCAATATACAAAGAAAACACATACTCAGCTAGTGGTAATTTGATTTCCTGCTAAGATCATTACTGTAGTGACCATAGCAGTAACAGCTTATTATACACAATTATACAGTGAAGACTATGGGGCAACTGCCCCCTGGAAGCACCAACCATATCTGTTATCTTGGTAACAGTCAGAAAACATGTATCCATTAAAACAGTGCAAAGGACAATGGTGATATTCTATAGGTGCTATCTGGAAGCTACCAGTTTACTGCGGTCAGATCACTCATCTGATAGGTTGGCGTAGGTTTATGTACTTTGCCCACTGCTTTATGCCCTACCACATAGTTCTGACATTTTGGTCAGTAGCAGACTAATGTAGTAACATGCTACATACCATTGGATGGATCGTATTCAAAGTTCTATTTTACTCAAAACTTATATTGTTGCTGGAGAAATAAAGAATATAAATAATGTAAAATATCTTAGATTGTCGCAGGTGGAATTGGAATTCTAGTCTATAAAAAACTGAATAAGAAGTATATATGTAAATAGCAGAAATTGATGCAAAGTGCTTCCTAAAGAGGTAGATAGAGGAAAAGAGGGAATCGGTACAGAATTAGCACATGTGCAGATGGACATGATATTTATAATAATAATGACATTAATAATGACAGACTAAACATTTAGAATTCCAGGTATTTATAGGAGGAGATTGCGGAAGTTGTTTGTATCCTATATGACATACTTAGTAATAGCTTGTTAAATAATAGATTTGTAAAGGTTATTTACATAAGCTCTGTATTGGTAATGCATTGCCATGGGTTTCATTAAATAGGTAGTATTCGTGAAAATGCCGGTTACAAGGAGTCTACAAGAAAATACTGGTGACTGCTTCTTTGTCTTCTTTTTGTTTTTTACTTTGGCCGCTGAGACCTGAAAGCACCCACAGACATTCCAATTGTCATCAGAAAACCACGATTGTCAGAACCAATTAGTTAGAATTTTGGGACAACAAATAGAGTTTTGTACTTCTTGGAAGTGATCCACATGCTACCTATTTCTTTTCCTAACAATATCGTAAGGGGATATTCAACCATCACCAATAATCAACTTCTAACTAGCAATATCAGCACCTCCATCATGACCCATTTCATAAGATACAAAATACACCGACCCCATATTATTTTCCTGCCTTCTTTGAGAGAAGTGAAATGCTTTCTATTTGGACAATTTGTAAGATGTCGTTAAAGTGAAGAGAAGAACCTGGTAGGTTGCTAACACCTGGTAGGTTGCTGTGTTCAGACTGACGGTGATGTTGGGGTCTGATTATGGCTTGCTTGTGCCACTAAACTGCTGCCTCAGGGGAGACATTATATATAGCGTCTAAATGTGGCAGCACAATATAAAATTAATGTCAGGGAGTGGTTCAGTACCACTCAATGCCGCCTGCAGTCAAACCTGCAAATGTTGGCAGGGATCTAAACCTGCTCTAACCATCTCTCAAGTGTCTTTTTGAAATTTAAAGATACTTAAATCCATAGTCTGGGCACAGGGGCACATTAAGAATGGTTTGGTAGAATACTTTGTACCTATGGAATAGGTCATGTCGGAGTGTCTCTACTAGAAAACCTTCAAGCAAGTAGACAGCACTGGTAGTGGCAAAATGTAAAGCAAGTTATATAATACAGTGCTGTTGTAGATCTGCTTAAGGTAGAGAGTAAAAGAAATCTTTATTAAATATATTCCTATAATTTATGTCACCAACTAAATCCCCGGAAGTAAGACAATATCAAAGGCTGCCATTGATCCAATGTCTGTGGGTACCTTTCCTTTTCCTCTTGCAATCAGCTAGTCATGATTACCAAGGAAGTAATGCTACACTGCAATGCCTAAACAGCAGCTTGCTTCATGTTTTTGTTCTGTTCTGGATTCTTGGAATACCTTTTGACACTTCTGCAGCCTCTTGGTGGATGATACTCTCCGTACAAACAAGTCAGCACCTTATTATCTCATTTTGGGATATTGTGTAACATGACTGGTGAGAAATTGGCATGGTCTGTGGAAAAGTTGTTGTCATTCACATGATGGCCACCCGATAAATAAATATAGCCCTTTTCCCTTCTCAGTAATATTAGGTGTAACTTTAGCTTCTTTTAGTGCTTTGATATAAAAATGTTGGTTTGCAGCTTAGAAAACAGTATTTATAGCGGTCACATTTTGTTCTCCAGGCAATTATTTCTTTTTTCTGTCTCTGAAGTTGGACACTTTTCTATTGTTTTCGGTCCTGTCCTGCCGATTATAGAATCAGCCCTGATATTTGCATTGTTAGGAGGGGTCCTGGCAGTGCTAGAAGTGTCTGGCCCCTGAGGAATACAATCTCAGGGAGGGGCCAGAAGGATAAAGTCCAGAAGTCTATAAACTTGTGAGCTATGCCACGCCACATTCTTTTTCTTGCAAGTTGTATTCTCGACTCTTTTTCACCTTCCAAGCAGTGAAGCCCAGTAAAAAAATTCCCAGGACTTTGTATCCCATCTGGAGACCAAGGTACCTATGGAGAAACAGTAAGAGTGAAAATAAGGTGGCGATAAGTGACAGCTACCTTCTGTTTTTGCCAACAAAAATGCAAACTTAATAAAACCTTGGTATCCCGAGGTGGCCTATCTTGCTTCTTCCTATTTTTAAATAGGAAACATGACTTTTTCTTGCATTTGCATTTTCAGAGAGATAATGCCCCATGGAAATCTGAAGCATTACACACACCTATAATGTGCTCTGCCTTTCCTTCGGGTACTCTTTCTCCATCTGAGCAGATTTGGGCATCCTCATGACCCCCAGTCCAAAGAAGTGCTGAGATTAATTTATGACTCACTTTTGTTAAGCCACTAATTTCACTGAACTTGGAAGCAGGGATCCATGTGTCAGTCAAAGGGGTAGAAACTTCCCCCAGAGTGACGTCATGATGCAAGAACCCACCCACTCCCCCATCGCAGGTTCAGAGCTGCTTGCTAAATTCCAAGGGGGCTGTAGCGCATGCCTTTGGGCCCAACAAAAGTTGTATCTACCCCAGGATGCTTAGCAAGCAAGTCTGAGCTTGCGATGTGAGCGTGGGCAGGTTGTGGACAGGGGACAGGGGACAGAACTGCGACCGCTGTGGCTAAATCTTCCAATAAGGACACCAATGTTGGCAACAACTTGAGAAATCCCCTCACCTTTTTTCTGACCTGTTGCATCTCCAAAGCATGAGGTCCCCATCGGAAAACACAAAAAAATTATCTAGGAAAGGTTTTAACCCTTCCATGCTTTAAACTGGTTTTGTGGAGATAAAGATTTTGCTATACATTCAGTTTAAAAAATGTAATAGTATTTGGGCCCCCTGGCCAGCCATTCCCGGCCTTATTCATAGCAGGGCTATCTGAAAGAATGAAACTCACTTTGTTTACTCTAGGTTATTAACCACTTTCTAAGTGGGAAATACAAAGGATGGAATTTGGAGTTTGGTAATACATGCTGATGCAATCTCTAATTCAACAAGCTGTGATAAAACTGTTGAGGTTGGGGACAACAAAGATAACGTGAGTCAGTTTTGCACCTCTTAAACCTTTCTATAAAATATTTGGTAAACTATATCTGAAGTTTTAGGGTGGATATGTTGTTCAGAAGGTTTGTTTTAGAGGGAAAGTTGGGGTACCAAAGTGTTTTTCTGTAGCTTTGGAAGGTGATGTACTGTTTTGTAAAATAAAAGTAAAAAATACATAAAATACAAAATAGTACTGCTTTATACTTTACAATACCTGTTTCTCAGCAGATCGTTATCATAATATCGACATGCTCCTTTCTTCAGGTGACATGATGTAGACCACCGAATGCATGCAGAATCTATGACAAGTCCAAACAATGCCGGGGCTGGCAACCAAGCTAGGAAAAAGAGTGTAAAGAGTCAGCAACTAAAATACTAGACTGAACTATGGATCGTGTTCTTGTTATTATACTCTATTTAGTTAGTGGTCATTTACAGTTTTTACACTCACCTAGAAGCCTCATAAGAAGAAACTGTACTCCAATAGCAAATGATTTTTCATCTTGGGGAACCACCCTAAAAAACAGTGAAATAGTAAGTTAAGCAAAATTTAGGCTCCCAAAACTTTAAAACTATGATCCCTAAGGGAATTTGTTCAGCAACCATTTCAAGCATATTTGGGTTTAGCACCAAAAAGGTACAGACTACTCATCAATTGGACCTATGTATTAAGGTTGCCAATTGGGCCAAAAGCCAGATATTAACAAAAAATATGAACAAATAAAGAATCCACTATCATTTTTTTTGTTCTATGTTTCTACATGTTGTGTAGGTGTTGTTTTCTAATTTACTTTGGTTTTTATGAAACATTTACAAAAGGAAAACTTGCAAGTTGCAAACAATTCCCTTTTTTTAAACTTTGGGCTAGATTTATCAAAGCTCTCCAAGACTGGTGAAAATAGATTTTCATGAAAGCACCCGGGTAATCCAGCAACTCTAGAATGGATCTAGTCCAGGATTGATAACATTTACCAATTACTAGTAAATGATTTTGGAGAAATCCATTTTAGGTTTGCTGAATTACCCAGGTTCTCCTATGATTGTCTATCGTCTCCAGTCTTTGGGAGCTTCAATGAATTAGGCCATTTGTGTCATCGGATAATATTCTCATTACAAAGCAAAAAAGTATTTGTTATCACAGATATGCAGTAACTCCAACCACAGCAAATATCATCAACAGCCTCCATCTACATGGGAATGAAGCAGATGATCCCAGTGTACACATGGGCCAATATTACTGTGATAAGTTATCACTTGGTAAGCATAAGCAATCATAATCACCAACTGTAGCCATGGGCTTATTAGTTTTGGTCTGGTGCTGGTCTTAGGAAACCTGATCAATCTAACCTCATAGAAGATGCATACTCATGGAACTTACCTTAATACCATCATGTACAGAGGATTGTGAGAGAAGCAGGCGATGAGTCCAGCAAATGAGATGAGGAACATGACAGGCAGCAAGAGGTGGGCACAGCTGACAAGACAAGATCCTGATTTGGCTGTTCCCCCAACTGAACCTGTCCCAATACATGAGCAGTTCATATATGTCTAAAATAAAAAAAACAAAATATAGTTGTAAAAAAATGCGCATAGCAGTCTGGCAATTATCAGTAAGAGTCACGATATGAGTGCACTTCAAGTGTAATCATATATTACTAAGTTTGATAAGAGGATGGAGAGCACTGAAACACAAATATTTGAGGAAGATATCCTAGGAATCACAACTATGTGAAGCACGGTACTTACTTTGGAGGAGACGTTATAAGTATTGCATCCGGCATGGCATGGTGTCAGGTATTCCACTCCATTGGACCCACACACAGGATGGAAAGCATGTTCTGAGCAACCACATTGTTGGATACAAGTCATATTGGCACTGCAAAGCAACATAACTTTTTAGTTTCTAAGTTTTATTTATAAACTGGTGCACAAAATTGTACTTAGTAGCAAAAGTTAGTCCAGCAGAAAATCATCTGTGGCTAATGGCAAGTAAGTATTATATTTAAAGTAGCCTAGAAGCCAAAAAGCAAAAGTTTCACAAGACATTCTTGGGGATCCTCCAGTGCCTATGTCCTATGATGTATGATGGCAACCATAAAGGAAAACTCAATGTATATTACCTAGTTTTAGGCTGGAACAGGTCATTAGATATCAGCTAGAATGTGAGTTTAATTGATATCTGCCTGGAGTTCAGGTTTAATGTTGTTAAAATGATAAGTGTATTTTTCTAACACTTTCTTTCATGCTTCTACCCCCATCCCATACAATGAACAAACCACCCTCCCTACAGTTTTGCTTTTACTGAGTTTTGAAGAATCATGCCCAACCTTTGTTTACATTCCCTATTGAAAGTCCTTGTCTACCTCTGACAGCTGCTCAGTACAACCCTTATTATCTTCTATGGGATTTTTCCCAACAAAACAAAGCCCCATAGACATTGATGGAGCTGTACTGTGCTGAATAGGCAACAGGAAAGGGCTTGCACCGAGGGAACGTAAACCTTGTAGGACTGAGTGCCTTGGATGGAAGTGTGGAGAGGGAAGGTGGGTTAGGTAAGTCATTGAAGGATAAAGAAAAAGTGTTAGGAATGTACATGGTAAGATAACAGAACTGCTAAAATGTATAAACTATGTAGTGCTTGTAGCGAAGTTTATTGGTCACTCACACTAGGAAATGTGGTAGATTTTGGGCCCAATGCCAGTGTAAGTCAGAAACCCAGAGTATCCAAAGGAATACAAGAACTGGTTAAAAAGTAGTAGTTATTTGAAGGTACTATCAAGATCAATTGTTGAACAAATTATACAGTCCATAGAATATTGGTAGTTGATTGGAAGGGATCAGTTTATGTTTCAATCTTTCAACTGATCAAAAATAACACAGAAAAAAATTGCATGAGAGAATATCCTGAAATTGGCCCTTGAACTGTTTTCTTTTCTCTTAAACATTCATGCCACTCCGGCACGGCATGTTATTTGTTTCAATCACTTCTGACAATTTCATGATGATGCCAATCAGATAAAAAGCCCCAGTAAATCATTTTCACCAGTATTTTGCAGATGTTTTCGATTTGTGGAGTCTTACTTATTATTGCTGTCTTTTTTTTAAATGTTAAATGTAAAAAAAATGTATTTCATGGAATGAAATGTAATTTATTATACAGTGTCTCCTCTTCTTTATTGCTGCAATACTGCCAGTTATTTTGAGGTGTGTTTGGTATTTAGGCACGAACAATATTACAAACATTGCATAAATATAGTTTACAGTGTTTGAACATAGGAGAGTAATCATTGCTTGGGAGATATTTGAATATGTTATTTTTACTGATATCTAACTACAAGACTCATCTGCAAAAGGCTGATAAAATTAAAATGTCATTGTTGATAGCAAGATAATTCTTTTATTTCCTTAATTTGTGTTAAAAAAAATAAATCTGAAATTGGTTTGATTGTCATGAACAGTTATCAGAAGAAGAATGCATTGAAAGTTTTGGGGAGGCAGCAACTGGTAGATTTGTTAAATCATTGAGTTCAGGGGTTCTATTTTTAAAACAGGGAATCAGACATTCCCTCAAACATTCATTTGTGAGAATCTTCCAGGCCCATGTGTTTTATTGGCAGTAAATGATTCCCACCGGAAAATGTCTGAGGGAAGGTCAGATTCCCTGTTTTATAAAGAGAGGTCTATTGTCTGTTTTTATTTTGTTTAATCTTTTAACTCTTATTTCAATGTAATAAATAAAATGCAAACAATGTACTTCTTATACCTTCCAGTGCTGTCCCCGAGCTCTTGTGTGGAACAGCCCATGAAGAACAGAGGAACGCAGAGCAGGACAGACATAATAAGGACGGTTAAAGCAAAGCGAGGAATAACTTTAACTGAAATAGTAAACTTCTTCATGATGATTCCTCCAATCAGCATCCCTAGAGCAGCAGACGGCAGATTCACAGCACCTGCATACACAAGATATATATTATTATTGGGTGTCTGTTCACTATACTATTAATGCAGTGAGAAAATCAGAACTGACTGGTCCAAAGTAGCTAAACTTAAGTTGCAAGTTGTATAACTGTCAAGGATTGAAAGGAAAAAGTTATAATGGTTTGAGCCAGGAAATGGGACCTGCTGAAGAAGCTAACTGTGCAATATAAAGGCCAAGGCTGGGCTTCAAGTTTAGGTTGGCGTTTGGCAACAATTAAAGAAACACTGATATTTTTGCATATTTACTAACAAACTGATTTTTTTTCTTTGGCAACTCTAGTGATACACATGCACATTGCACAGTCACTTAATATTGGCAATGTCCCAACACATTTTTTCATAAAGTTAACGGGCAATTTAATTGGGCATGCAGCTACAAAACAGTATGGTTCATTAGAAGGAGATGGGGACAAAGACACAAGCTCATCATTTGAGAGACACATAAAACCAGTGGTTATTTCACAATAACCAACTATCCAAATTTAATAACATTTGATTTTGGTGGAGTTGAACCATTGAAAATTATAATGGTGATGTGTAAATTTACTATGAATCAGTGTATATGTTTATGAGACCTGAGTTATATTTCAAGGGGTTCCCCCATGTTAAAAAAAGTTGAGACAAACATAAAATGTAACACAAATGGCATTCTGAATTTGTACATTTGTTGTCCAATATAAAAGCCTGTGTTACATGTATCAGACATACAGTATGCTTCCTATATACTGCAGTCCATGCATACATCTACGGGCATAGAAAAGTTTAAAGAGGAGGCACTGACCGATGAGGAAATTGGCATATGAGGTGCTGGATCCATACTGCTTCTCTAAGAACTTGTTGAGGAAGGTAGACAGAGCAGCAATGACTGAGGAGAAGCTGCACTGTGACAACACCAGGAGTAGGAAGAGCGGGTTCATGAGCAGACGAGCAAAGTATCGTGGGAACTCTGAAAACATACAAAAGAAATGTTTTCAATAATTTATATGCAGCAGAAAACAAACTGGTATCTGTTAAAAAAACTGTGGTAGTTGTTGTTATGCCAAATTGTAATTATAAAGGTTTTATTGGCATGAAGGGGTAAAGCAGTGTTTACGCTAAAAGGAGGTTAGGGGTGCATAGGGTCCTGGACAGGCCCAGTCCTTCATCTCCTTCTCGGACTACACTGTCTGCCTTTTACAAAGCACATTATAGTCGGAATATGTACATCCATAAACATTTATATTTTCAGTTTGTAAGTGTTTTTTTTTTGTAAGTGTTTGTTTTTGTGATGAACACTTGGATCTCTTGTGTTATAAAAAAAGTTCAATATATAGTATATGTATAATATATATTGTATACAATATACAATATAGTGTATAGTATATTCTGCACCTGTATAACAAAGATGGTAAGTTTACTATATTTTGTTTCAAACACAGAATGAAATCAGTTACTTGCATTTATCAGCAAAGCATTAGATAAAAATTCACCTGGAAATGATTTTATTGAGTTGTATATAAAAAAAAATAAAAGGAACGTGTCCTTGCCTTGTAACCATATGACGCAGGATGGTTGTCAGCACATTTTTAATGCCAAATTGGCAATACAAAACATGCAGAATTCCTCTGCCAAAACCTTTCTTGTTGATTTTCCTAAGTGGTTGTGCTGGAGACTAGTAGAGAATCAAGTGTGCTATGGAAACAGTTTGGTCACCACAGCGTTCATCAAGGGGTTTGTGTATACTGTAAGTACACATCGACAGTTTGTGGTCAAACACAACATTTCTGCCAACACTACTACTCGTTTTCACACCCTGTAATGTTCTCTGTGCCAACACTTCACCTTCATTAGAGAGGTACTTATGAAATCTGCAAAGTAACACCATAAACTGAACAAATACCTGCCTTGAAACACTTTCTACAATCCAACTAATGCTAATATTTCTTTCTGAAAAGTCATTACATGATTTATACTGGTAAGAAGGAACAAAAAAAGTCCCCTGTACCACCTTTACCTTACTGCAGGTCTCTTTACAGAAATTTTACAACATTTACATAATTTAATTTGAAAAGCCCATAACTGATCAGGTGAAAGAATCAAAACAAGTAAATCTTCACAAATTGTATAGTTTAGTGCTTTCCCTTTTTCATTATGGTAACTGCAGGCATACATGCAGTTACTACATGTACTCCTACTAAAACCAAAACATTATTTAAATATTATAGGTATTTTTACATATTACATAATTACTGTTAGTATCCAATAAATGTAGAGTGAAGCAATGTTTAGGCATACACAAATGTAATACCCCATTTATTCAAGTATAAGCCGAGATTTTTTTGACCTGAAAATGCTATTAGAAAAAGAAAATTGAATTATACTTGAGTCACACCAACAGATGGTGCTGCATTCTCATGTAAAATGTAAAACAAATTCTTGCCATCTGAGACATGATAAAATTTAATACACACTTGAAGTATACCACATAAGTGCATAGTGCATAAGTGCTCTATCTTTTGGTGGTTAGCGACAATGCACATCATCTATTGATTAGTAATTTAAATACAAAGTGACCCATCGTATTAACTATTATACACAATATATTTGAACCTTAAAAAGGGGCAAAAGGTAAACTGGCTGAGCCTATGTGATTAAAATGTGTCCCTTTAAAATGTTTTGAAAATAACACAGCATGGATGTATTTCTTCACATTGATTTTATTATGTGTGTTGATTATTGCTTTGAATATTAGCAGTGATGGCGGCATTTTACACCCTAGGTTTATACTCAAATCAATGTAGGTTTCCTGTGTTTCAGGTAAAAGTAGGTTTGGCTTCTTTTTAGTTCAGTTTATGTTTGGGTGTATACATGGTATATAAATCACAACATATTTAGGAAAAATAGGATGATCTATACACAAAGGACTCATATTAGGATCCTACTTAGTCCCAATATAAAGCAATAAAAACCACCCAAACAGACTTCACTTCACGAGTGAAGAACCATGTAATCATGTAAAAAGTGTATTTATCCTTACATTATCAGATTTAAAAAAATATTAAGAGGAAAAGTTATTTTAAGGGATTTGGGATAAAAATAAATAAAAAAAATGTATCTAATGTACTTGCTGTACTTTTCAATTATAGACCAGCTTTGTCTGATATTCTTTTTTAAAAATCGGAATCTCAGCATGAAATTCCATAACAGAAGTAGCCCCAGCCACTGATGTGTGGGCTGTGATTATCATTACATCGTCATTATCCGTTATTAGTCGTCATTAGTTATCTGTTATCATTTGGGAGAGAACAAGGTACTTTAAGAATGAAATGTGCAGCGTAAGCAGTTGGAAATGTCAGGATTATTTTGCTGCTCTTGAGGAATCAGTTTTGCTCAGCCCTTCCTGTGATATGACTAGTTTAGGTACCCCTGTGGTGCTGTCTCCTTACTTTTAATAAAGGCGGACAGAGAGCCTTCCTCACTAGTAGCATCCGGCATCTTTCTCAGAACGTTCTCCTCTGTTGATTTCTAAAACACAAAACAGGAACAAGTTACAGAGGAAAACACATAATATTAACCATTTATTGAGATCCAGTGTAAAAAAAAATGTAGGTAAAAAGTCAGAAAGATAAAGTATATTAAATGCTTGTTTTCAAAATTTTTATTTTCCATTATTTTTAATAACTTTATTTGAAATTGCTAGCAAAGTGGATGAAGTGGCAGTTCCCAGACAGCTTTGAAGTAGTGCCCTAATGCCTCATAAGCGCAACCACATGCCCGGAACTGCAAGCAGTATCTGGTGCTATGAAGGAGTCACAGGGGTATTAGGGGTACTTTACAAATCCCCATCAACAGCCCATCACAGGTTGCTGCAGTTGTAGCTGGTAGACAGCTAGCAGGCTATCAGATGCCCAGGAGCAGCATGGGAAACACAATTTAACCATCCAGGAACAGTCTAACAATGCACTTAAAAGGCCAAATCCCCTAGCTCATGCCCCTCCTCTCTTGATTATCATACCCCTCTTCTCTTCTGGAGATTTCTAAGTACTGTTCTGAGCACCTACACACCTGGCCCAGCTCTTTCATGTCTCCCCATACAGAAGAGCAAAGAAAACAGGGAGTATTAGAGAGCAGGCTTTTTTAACCGTTTTAACCTTGAGGAAAACTTTAACAAATTTTCGGGAGAATCCCTGCTAAGAGAAATTGTTGGGTGATCAATCCAAAAGAAGCCTTAAGTTGAAAACAATGCCCCATACAGTGGTGGCTACAATACTCTCTTTATGTATAGCTAAAACATCATTAGAGTCATGGAAATGGCTGTACCAAGTGGTGTTGACCCCAGAAATATTCATGATCTTTAAATAAAAAATGGAGTATTCTGAAATTCTTCCAGTGCTCATTGACATGGCCCATTGACATAAGATGATTTGGTATCATAAAATCAGGAGAATATCTTATGGCTGTTGTGTCACTGCAACATCTTGAGAAGGGAATGAGATTGATCAATTGGCTAGATTTTTCCAAACAATCAATATTGTTTCACCAAGAGTGATGACAGTGGTGTCTGCTCATAGCATAGTGGTGTCTGTGCATAAACATATTCACTCTTACGGAAGGCTTTTTTATTTTCAGATGATAGATCATTTCACTTCCATTCCCCATGATAGAGAAGCTCCTACTTGATAAAATAATTCAGCATTCAATGAGGAAACTCACATCCTGTGCTTAATTTTACAGAAGTCTAAAACCCCATTATAGAGCAGCCTAAAATCCCATTATACTGAGGTCTATTGTCAATCAACAGCTTGGAGCTGAATAGGAGTTCAATTAGGTGCATGAAAACCAGCATTTACAAGTTTCTGTTGTTGATGCTAAAACCAATAATTATACAATTTAGTGGTAAGAAGACGTGCAATTTGACCACAGTGTGGCTCATTTAATGCACCCACACAAATCAGACACATTTGTAAACAGATTTGTACCTATTTCAGCATGTGTCGTGCAAGTTGCACTGGGATTGCAAATTGTAATTTAAATCTTTGTAATTGATTTCCTACCTGATTTTTGATAAACATCTTTTTAATGTTTTTAACGTCATTGCAAGTAAAAGAAACTGCATTAAATACAGCATTCCTGATTCATGGAATTGCCTGGGATAGACTGGTATTGCTGCGTAAAGGCCTATGGTACTAGACCAAAGCAACCAGATTCTACTCTATCCTATCTAACCTGAACAAAAATACAAATTTAATCACTTGGTTATAACACAAACACTCTCAGAGATTTATTTTCTGGGAAAACTTGGCCACATTTAATAAGCTGTCTGAGGAAAGTATTGTTTGGATAGCCTGCACTACACCAAAACAATTCAAAGGATTCCCCTTTTTGTTGTTTGATTAGTTACTATCTAGAGTATCTACTAGAGAAAGTCTAGGTTGCCTCAAACATTTTATTATAAGTTAAGGTTTGAAGAAGACCTACACCAAAGATATATATATATATATATCTTTTTAATGGGCAAGGGTTAGATCTTTATCTTTTTTTGATGCCTGTTTCCCTTTTGGGGAGATTCATTCTTAAGTTCCTTGATGGTAATCATTATCAGCTAAGAAAAAGCAGTCCTTGGAGAGAAGAATAAAAAAAAATATAAAAAAGGTTCAAGTTTCAAAACCCTCCCCTTTCTATTTATGTTTAAAAAAAGATGCTTGAACTTCCACTTGAAATGTCCTTTTAGCAGACTTACGGCTCCGATATCTACTAGATTTGGGTAAACTGACCCTTTAGGTTCAGCATACGTGGAGAATGGTAAACAACATGATTTTTCAGTTGGCATGTACTACGCTTTCTGAATTGAAACCTAAAACTTGCACGTGGTTAGAGGTTTTAAGATTGTGTGCCGGATATTTACCTGGCTTGTTGTCATGTGTCTTGGGAAGAAGAAATACGGGAGGGAAGTAATCACCAGACAACCACAAGCAATGAGAAGGCCTAGCCACCAGGCCCCTATCCACCGAGGATCACCTGGATTAATCTCCACATCCTCTGAAAACACAAAAAAACAACAGGTTATGTAGACAACAGATATAGACAAAATATATGACCTTGGCTTTCCTGAAATTTTTTCTTTCATTTGTTTCAAAACATGTTTATACTGCTTCCACATCTGGATGTCATCTAACAATATTGCAGTGAACCTGTGTTCTATTCAAATTTAGTAGAACACAGTAAAACTGTGTTCTACTGAATTGCCAGATAAAAATAGAAGTGACAAACATATAACATTATCACTGTGCAGCACAGAGCAGATCTGTGGGGGGAACTCCGTGGTAGATACCGGTCTCGCTGTACCGGAGAGAGAGCAGAAGAAACTGTTTGTTATTTTAGTTCCTACACAGGGGCAAAGTTTCACTCTGGATCACTGCACAGATCTAAAGAAATACGCAAAGCACTCCACAATTCAAGAACATTTGCTTATCTCAGAGTTCAGCTTTTAAAATAGGAGATTTATCTACTTTAAAATTGGATGTTTAAAGACAACACCTCCAGCCAAAACATTTTAGTTGCCTGGATGTCATACTTTATTTGTGCATAACCCTTGATATGCAAAGACTGCTTGGCTTTTGTGTCTTATTTAGGAGAAACATTGGTGTAAAAATCTGCATTTCCACTTAGAGAAATGGGTCATTTTAGGTCCTTGTAGTTTATAGCAATGTAGGAAAAAGAAAGTAAAACGTGACGGAAGTATTTCATGCAAGTGAATATTTGTTCTAATTTGTACTTACCGATCTTAACTCTGCCAATGTCAACAAACATTCTCAAGACCATGGAGCCCAGAAGATAACCAAAAGCTGGACCAAACACTGATATCGCAAACAAAATGGCTGAAAACAAACAGGTTAAATAATTAGCTCATTTAAGTTAGGTAAAGTTAAACATGTCCAGGCTTTGTTAAGATCCTTACCTATATACAAAGGAGAATTGTTTGGTTCAGCAAAATCATCTATGTACGAGATGCCAAAAGGCTGGATGGGGACGGTGCCAATGCCAGCCAGGAGTTGTCCTACAACCATGATGGCCCACATACTGGTGGCTTCCATAGTTTTTGTCTGTGGCGTTTTTTGTCCTTGTGTTCTTGAACAATAAGATGTCTGGTTTTTTCCAGTGCATAACTCCTGCATAGAGGTATTTCCTGTCCAGAAAAAAAAACACAATAGAAAATAGGCAACATTTAAGCTGACATGTTCTTCTGTACACAAATATTGTTTAGGAACTTTCTTTAGGTCCTAAATATCACTGTCCAGTTAGGAACAAGAGAACCTTATTTTCTTGTTGAGAATTTATATATATATATATATATATTCATCTATGCAATGGGGAAAACAGCTTCCTTGCTATATTTATCTCACAAAACAACATAAGATGCTAAAATCCATCCCCAATAATCCCAGGGATAAAGGGTGCTGCTGGGTGTTTCAAAAAATTAGCAGGGTGCGGCAATGATCAGCTACTGAATATTTGGAAGAGATGAAAGAAACTTTAAACAAAGTGAAATGTGCTCAGTAGCTCAGTAGGAGTTTTGGTCTCCATAATTTTATGGTATGTTTCTGTGTGGGACTTTTAAGATTGGGTACAAAAATATTCAGATCAGACTTTGATTTCATCTATAATTTATGTGATGGTTCA
Source organism: Pyxicephalus adspersus (assembly GCF_032062135.1). NCBI lineage: Eukaryota > Metazoa > Chordata > Amphibia > Anura > Pyxicephalidae > Pyxicephalus > Pyxicephalus adspersus. The sequence continues at coordinate 29,580,074 of NC_092861.1, read as the reverse complement.
TGCAGCAGATTAGTGGTTCAGCTTACTGAGTAGGTTACCCAATAAGTTATAATAGACTTGGGGTTAGAAGTTTAAAAATTGAAAGATTAAGCAGTACTCACTAAGTACACACCTATATTACATAGGGGTCTATTATGAAACAGTGAATGTGACATTCACCAAGAATTCCCTGGAATCATCCAGGTGGATGTTTTAATGGCGGGTTTTGATTCTCTACCAGAGAGTATTTGGTAAAAGTTATATTCACTGCTGTATAAATAGACCCCATATGCATATAACTGTTAAATGGGTTGTAAATGTCCGGTGTAGTCTTGAGATTTACACAGCCCCACCAGCACACAATATTCCGTTGGCGACTTGATTTTTCTCTACCATACTGCAATTTTGCAGATGCAGCTTGTTCAGTTTCCCGTTTCCAGCCTGCAACTGGACAATGAGGAAACAGGAGCAGGATAATAAAGTTATCATTCATCACATTGCTCTCTCTATCAGCAGGTTCCTCCTTGTCAACATGTGTGATGAGCAAAAGTGAGAAATGTATTTCCATAAAGAAATGTATTGTAATCATGAGAAATATAAAATATTCACTTACAATAGTTATCAAATACATTGGTACAAACATGGTAGTTACAGTATTGGGGGGGGGTGGTTCAGGGGTCCTGTGGAAACAAGCCCCAAATACAATTTTGTTTTCCTGTAAAAAAAAATTCTGTTTAGAGAAAAGAATTCTAAAGCTCATGTCACCATTTTGGTTTAATCCAATGGCCTTTCAACCCCGAATTTTCCCCAGATTTGCCCATGCAGAGTGGGTCAGGTGGACCCATAGGAATATGCCCCAAGCAAAAAAATAAAATAAAAAAAAACATTTCATTTTTTTCAACTAAAATCAAAAGAGATAATAAGTACTGTCGATATATTTTTATATAATATATATATATTTTTTATTTTGCACTGACAGTTACATTTTCGGACCAGCTTTTCATGGGTTCCCACATCCACTTACTTTTAAGAACTGCAAGATACAGCATGTCTCATAAGTTTTTGTGGGCAGTATAACATAGACTTTACAAGCTCAGCAGTCTACTAAACACAAACATACCATTTTCCAGTGATGTGTACTGATATTTCTCTGAAAGGAAGTGCGGCACTGTCAGAAGGAATGTCCCCAAGGCGAGCAACAGGCCACCAATACCAATAACACGTGGCCGGTGTATGCGGCTTCCAAAATAGCTGACAAAGATTATAAGCACGGCATTGCTGATCTAAAACATGCAAGAATAAAAAGGTCAGGTCAGTAAAAGAGCAGGATGATGACAGAATTATTATTATTTTTGATTGAAGATAGAAGTATGTGCTGATCCAGGCAGGAAAGACTGACATATGTTAAACATAAAGAAAAAAAACATGGTTTACGTAAGTTTCTATGAAAGGCAAAAGGCCCATATAAATGATTTCCACTGGTTTTTTTTCAATGCCATGTGACCTTCACAGTAATACTAAAGAGTGTATGTTTCAATGCCAGAGCTACTTTGGGACAGTCAAGTGTTTTAAAGTGGACCTGTCTACTACATGTTTCTAATAAGGGTATTGGATGTTCTGACAATTAGCAGTTAAATTACAGGGGCGAGTCTTAGTGCCAGAGTGAAGTGGGAACTGGGCTTTATCTAAACTTTGGAAGAAGCTAAATATTATGTTTCACCTGAGGCCAAAAATCCAAAAGAACACATAGGGATACAAAGATTGATTGGAAGACTACTATCCGTACTTGGCAACTAAATCATCAGCATCATTGATTTTGGGCTAGGTTGTGTTGGAAATATAACAAAAATAACTTTAATGGAGTAAAAAAGGGCAATATTGTCCAAAAATGCCATTTAGAAGCAAGCTTTTGTTTTCTTGGTGCACATTGAAGAATAAAAGCTCATATCTAATTGGTAGTTTTGGGTTTTTGTTTTCACTTTTTTTTTTCACTATATATATATACAGGTTGACATTCAAAAATCCAGCCATTGATAATCCGGTTCCTTCAGATTTCCGGCATGGATTTCGGACTGCATTTTCAAATTTTACACTGTTTTCTGGAGGCACCGTTTATGTTTTGATGGTGCTGTACTCCAGGTGTGTCAAACTCTAGCCCAGGGGCCAAATCCGGCACGCAACATCCTTTTTTTTGACCCCCAAAGGAATCCTAAATATGAATTGCAGCCGGCGCCTGCTGCATTGAGATAGCGCCAGTACTACAATTCCCAGCATCACTTGACTCTATAGACCGGCGGCTCCTGCCTATGTGTGGCCCCGCATTGGACTGTTTTATATACGCAGGGAATTGTAGTAGCTGTGCTATTTAAGTGAAGAGGGAGTTCCAGCCACTCATAACATTAAGCCCCGCATTGAACTGTTTTCTTGACGTAGGGAATTGTAGTAGCGGATCAGAATGTTCTACATACCTCATGGATGCTGGAGAGGAGACCAGAAGAAGAGCTTGAAAGACCAAATCTCTTCTCGATTGTAGTTAGGCTGCTCTTGAAGTATGCACTGTACAAGAGTTGAGAGAGTTGAAGGAGCGCATGGCAAAGTACAAACACCTGGGAAGTAAAAAAGATATTATCAGTTAGTTCTCCATGGAGTCCTTGTTAGGCCTGGAACTATGTAGTCATGCATTGGAGAAAAAGGATAGTCAACCATAGCTCAAGAACCCCTTGCAACCTCTAAAGGGACCCTAAGGTTCCACTGAACTCTGGTTGGGAATGACTGGCTTAGCATATAGAACCAATTCTCTCCTCTATAGTGCAATCTGGTTTTTATTTAGCTGTAACCTTCATATTCATGGAATATGCAAAGGTTTTATCAGTCATGTGTTCTTAGGGTTGAATGATTTCTAAATATAATTCTGCAGAGCATCAATGACCTTCCTACCTAGATTTGTGACATTGAGTATTATAATGACATATTGTATTCCCTGCTTGCACCCTACACCCTTGTATTCTCAGTTTGTAATTGCTGTCTGCTCTATTACTCACCGTACACAAACACACCGATTTATGAAGAACTGATAAGGAAGTATGCCTTTTCTATATAAACAGATGTTGTATAATACAGCAAATATTAATATATGCTGGCTTGTCTCCAGAGAAGATTTACTGATGTGAATTTACCACAATTTATCATTCAGTAATTTATTCTTGTCCCAATGATGTCTTGAGGGTAGATTACAAATTTCAGGTTATTACTGGATGGCTGTAAACTGATTTTTTTAGCTCACAAACAACATTGTTAAAGGAACCCAATCAGCAAATTGCAGGGAACAGCAAAAACAATTACCATTTTAATGATTACTTGCAATGATGTTTCTTTCTACAATGTTTGAATTCACTTCTAATGTGCCGTTTAACTTTATGTGTCTTCTAACCTCAAATTAAGCTACTATAGAAAGAGTCAATGTCCTAAATAAGCCATCCCCTTTTGCAAGTGATAGCCCTTCTTTGAGATTGCTCCTCCACTCATCCACCCTACCTGTCTAAATACCTTTCAATGTAGTTGATGGGTGAGCACTTAAGAGGTTATGCTATAGAGCAGCCATTCTCAACCTGGGTTTCATGGAACTCTAAGTTTCCTCCAGAAGTTGCCTAGAGTTCTTTAAGCTGTGTCTCCTATGAATGGTGTCTGTGTAGTTGCACGGCCAACACCACTTGTCAGAACCAGCTTCATTAAACCAAGAACATTTTTAGTTGTCGGTAAAAGAGGTACTCTGAGACCACTAATGTTTAGGGGGAATTCTTACTACAAGCAGCCAATGCAAAAAGCATTTTTCCATTGGTTATAGCAGGGGTCCTCTAACAACTAAAAATTACTTGAACAGTCTCTCAGGGGTAGAAAGGCTGAGAAAAGTTTCAGTAGAGTATCACTTGCATGTCAGCTTTAGGTTTGCAGAAGCTGTTGAAAATGAAGATGGCTGCATCCATAATCAATCTAATGCTACGTACACACTCCAATATCGGACGAGAATCTGGCTTGTGTACAGCGCCCGTCGTCCATCGTCCGAACGACCGTCCAGGCTGATCCACAGATGATGGACGATGAACGATCCTAATGCAAGGGAAGGGCGATAGCGCACAACAGGGTGCCGCTCCATCATTCTCCCCCTCCCCTCTCCATAGAGCAGAGCGGTTCATGCATCGTGCAGTCATTAGTCGTTGGAAAGGATCGTGAAAGATCCTTTCCAACGACAATAATTGCACATGTGTATGCAGCTTTAGAGTTTTTGAGTTTCTTCACAAAGGTGGCATTTACAGGTAAATAACATGCATAATATCACATATAATCTTTTAACAAGATTGTTATTGAATTACATTGTCTGGTGACTCGATCTTTCCAAAGGAGACATAGCAAAGGCCCTATAATACTAAGCACAGGCATAGGACGGAGACTGAAAGCAAAAAGCCGTAAAGGGAATAACATTCATTCAATTTATTAGAAAAATATAGGTGTTGCTTTTGCTAACTTTCTTTTGAAAGTGGTGCCTGGCTATTATGGCTGCCCTACATACTTTAATACTTACTTTGTGTTTGGTAACAAGTACTAAATATCAGTAAACTGAGACTAAGTGAAATTAAAAAGTAACTGACTTACTGAATAACAGAAACCAGAGAATCAATCAACATGAAAGCCTAGTAACTAGCATCTGCAGAACAAAGAGTTAACATTGCAAGATCAATGTTTCTTTCAGGGAAAAGAATCCTTTAAGGTTACAAGTCATTTCACAGGAGTTGGATGTTTTGCCTGTTTTGTAGGGGATCTCAGGGAACAGTAGAGAAATCACAGATCAAGCAAAACAAACCTGACGTTTACTAGGAAAACCACAGGAAGTACATTTTGTGAAATCTTTTTATATCGTCACAATAATATAGCTCTCAAATATCCCTTTTCTGCATTTATACCTCTGAATTATACTTTTATTTTTTTTTTGCTCGTGTTCAAATGTAGTAAAAAATAAAAAGTAAAATTGTATGTAGCCACGTCAAATAGTTTGCCTTAACATGGTATATCTTGGTGCAAGGAATAAAGCTGCAGACCAGTAAAGAATACATTATTCATTTTTTGTCAATGTGTGTGCTTAACAGTACTTTTGTATGTATACGTTGGGGGGTTCGTCTTACCTTCTATTTCACTTGTTCCTTCCACACGTTTTACCGAATTGTATATTTCAATTACTTTTTTAGGAAGTTTTTTTTCTTGCTTTTGTGTTTTCGTTTTACATGTTCCTTTGATTTATCTTATTTTGTAAAACCCTTTTATTAAAAAGATTGAAAACAAAAGTTTGGAAGAGCCTGACCGCTACTCTTTTAGGGAGTCCAGGGGTTTTGACATCCAGCAGTCCGCTTCCCCCATACAATACTCAGATTGATGCCAACAATAATCAAATGTTGCTCACGGAGCAGAGAGCAGAATCCATGGTAGTCATGTTGTATTGCAAATTGTGGATTCTACAAACTTTAAATGCTTCCTGCAACTTCAATTATTTCATCCTTATTGCAGGGCTAATGGGCTACTAACATCATCAAGTCCTCTCCTTCGCAACTTCATTGTCCTCACTTTGCCCTTTTATTTATTTTCTGCCATACATACCATTCAAAACATGCCATCATCATGTGTGAGCATCAGCTATCCAAGGATCATCAGTTTGTCAGTTATCCAGGCACCTGATATGTTCCCTCTATTATTATTTATTAATTATTACAATTTCACAGAAACATTTTAAAAAAACGTAATACAGTGCTTTGTAATAGGAGGGGTAAAGGTAACTATGAGAGCCCTATGAGACTTAGACGGGTTTAGCTTTAAGAATAACCCAAAGAGATAAAGAATGCGGTGTCATAATAGTTATTGATTTCCTGACAGAATGTGCTGAAAAGGCCTCACCTACTATGTCATATCGTATATCATGTGTCCTGTGTAATTATACTGTGTAAACACTACGACTATAAAAACACATTCATTGTTGTTTTACCTTCTGAGAATCATTCAGATTCTTGGGAGACCTTTGATTTCTACGGTTCCATTTATTATGCTTGATTGTTCCCAAAAAACAATGTTAATATGTCATGTAGGGAGCAATAGGGGATGTAGGGGATTCGGGGGTTGTGCCATGGTCACAGAATCTGTAACACAAAAGCCTATTATACAACAGTACAACCAATATTTTGTATTAAATCTACGTGTGCGGTATATATCCCAGGTCACAATCAATTCTAGATGAAAAAAGGGTTTGATTAATCAGCAGGGCTTTATGTAATATAGGACACTTATGGGCCAGAGCCCAGGGCCACATCAAACCTTATTATGTACAACTTGTCCAAACAATTATTTTTCTGCCTCCTACTAGACACTGGACTTAAATCAGCAAAACTTTAGGATGGTAAGAAAAGTCAGAAGACTCTATTGTTCAGTAGACATGAAATCAACCCTTCTTGCACCTAATGGCGTCTACAGGTGAACTCCAGCCATACCTAGCTTGAAAGCAACTAAATTACACGTTTTCATCTTACATACCCTCAGGCGGATCTATGAAGCTTTTTCTAGCATTCCTATGCCATGTGAAGGTTTATTCATTTCTTCTCCTCAGCCAGTAAAAATGCTCAGCTCTCTGACACTGATACTAATTTATTGGGTGTACGCTGTGCTGTCAATCAGCATCATGTAATGAAGAGGAGAGGCACAGCCATTTTTCAAGGGTGTAAGATAATGTGTTGCAAATTACATGTTCTTCCATGTCAGGGTAATAATACCTTAAATGTAGTGGGTTTTACAGCTTCTCAATTATTAAAAATATCCCAGCTCTTAAATTAGCCCTAAAATGGATATTCCAATTACCATGTAAAATCAACCGGTGAATTGCCAAGCCAGGAAACGTTGCTACTGTGCTACAACCTGAATGTTGAGTTTGTTTAAAGAACTCCAAGCAACAAGTAAAATCAGTAAGCTGCTAGGACTAAGTTTATCATATTTACTCTATAACTCAACATGGTTCAAATGTAACTCCCACTCATTCTCCTGCCTCTCGCTCACCTAATTACATTTACACACACCAGTCTGCAGGTTGGTTTCTGTTCCTGGGTGATGGAGACAGGTAACCCAAGGCAAGACTGATACATGGTCACCAGAGTTGGGGTGTAAGGGGCCAACGTTTTAGTGCCAACAACTATAGGGGTGGGGGAGATGAGGTGTGTATGGTGGAGGAATCAGACAGCCATTTTAATAAGAATTCTTTGCAATTTACTGCTATAAGGCAGCTCTATGAGTTACTGTGACTATACTTCTTGAGTCTAACTCTAAGTCCCCTCCTTCTAATAGCTATATCACTAATTATGTTCAAAGGTCTATTACATTGAATATGATTGGTGGCCATGAAAGGCTTTTAGTGTTGACTTTTGTTTTTGTTTTGTATCAAGTTTCCTGTATATGAGAATCAGTTAGAAACCTAGAAAATGATGTGTTTGGGAATTCTATTGTTATGTCAAGCAGGGGTTCTCAGATCAGTGGATTTCTGACAAAAGGTCCAAAGATCTGGTTCATTCCAGTAATGCCTGGATAAAGACGAAAGTACTGAGTATGTTGGCAATGCTCTCTATGTATGACAAGGCTTAATTTTATATTTTGACTAAAATGCACCTTAAAAATAAATGTATGTTTTGCTCATTCAAAAACAAGGCATATACGGTAATTTCTTGTCTCCTATAGAAGCATATGCTTATCTTCTCCTTGCTCCATACAACTCTCTTCTATGTCAGAAGAAGCTGAAGGAAATGCTTGGTATTTCTAGGCATGGAGAATCACGTGTCTTAGTCCACACAGCTAAATCTTAGCTTACACAGGGTCCCCTCTTTTGCTCCAAACAGATGAATAGAACAATGGGGGAGTTATAGAAAGGTAGACAGATTCTGCAGAAATCTGTAATATAGTGAACCTATTAACCATTACCATGAAATAGGAATTATACATTATGGGGCTAATGCATCCACCTTACCTGATTTCCTTAGGACTGTCCTAAGTTATAAAAAAAACCCCAAGTACAGCTAACCCATCCATTAAATCAGGGCAAATGTCCCCACGTTACATGGTAAAATTCACGGTCCACCATCTGATGCTGGTATCTTACTGACACAAGTATCCCCCACTTATCCCTACTTTCTGCTTCTGGTCACGTGAGACACAAAATAGCCAAGAAGGACTTAAAGAGAGTGATTTGGCGTGGGTCATGAGAGGGCAAGCACAGAAGGCAACAACAGCTGCAAGAAGAGAATTGGCACAGGTAAGTATTGGGCTGCCTAGAGACCTGGTTTGGTGATGGTTTGTTACTCAGGGGTCTGTTACAGAGATCTACATTGTACATCTGAATCTGTCAATAAGGGAATCTATCATTGATACTGTCCCTCAGGACTGTGGCAAATGTGTTCAGTGAATACTATGTATAGAGAAAGACTCTATACACACCCAATATTAAGTGCTATTTAGACACTCCCGGTATTCACCATGGAATGTTGAGCATGCACCACATTGTCCCTTTTCAAATCTGTCTCTTTACAAAAGTGTAAAGTCTAAAGGTATGCTAGTATCTTTTGTAATATATGGGACCCCACAATCACGTACGTGCTACAAGGACAGCCAAACAAGTAGTAAATATCGGGGAGGGCATTTCTAAATATTATGGTTATGAACAATCCCATAGTAGGCCCCTCGGCAATGTTACGTTTACATGAGCTGTGATTCACACAAACTTACAAGCTTTCCATAGTGATGATTCTGCTACAGCTGGCAAATAATTCAAGCAGCAAGTGTAGAAAATGACCTCCCTAATTACAGCCCAGCCAAGAACTAGAATCATTAAACAAACAGATACAGTGAAAATAATACCCCTTGAACAAAATGTTCAGTTTGGACACTAATATTTGTCTCCCCTTGCTTGATTTGAATTAACTTTTAACTTGAAGCAGTTTAACTTGTTCTGGCTGACTTATTTTGTACTATGATAAAATCTTTAGCTTGCATCTTTTTCAAAGTATATTTATAAAGAATGTACATTGTGATTTAAATGAAAAATATATAAATATATGCAATTGTGTGAAGTCTGTTTTAAATTAAAAGTGAGCTCAGGGACAAGGATAGTCTGAAGATTTCTAATAACTTTTCTAAACCTTTCATGATTTAAGGTTAACCTCAAACCTCAGACATCATGAACGCAGCCATTGCTTGTATCTCATCGTCCCAATTGGTCTGCTGACTGTCTGTACTTTAAGCTGCTTACTCAAAACAAGTGAGGACAGGAACCCACAAACCAAAAAAGCTTTAATAACAAACAGGAATAACACCCTTCTAGCTATGCAGTTTGGAATGTGATTCACTAGAAAGAGTGAAAACAATGGCAACGAATGAAAAATGAACACCATTAAGGTCTAACAGTTTGAGCTCCATTTCTTGGAAGTATCTTGATGGGTTTGGGAGGGTACACAGCCTCTTTCCGCTTTAGTAAAAAACTCTACTATGTCATCACTAGGACTTGAACTGGACTTTTTCATTGAGGTTTAAATAAAGCCATTTGATCCAGGTCCACTAAGTCAAGTGCCATATTCCATAACAAGTCCATATTGCCCTAACAGAAAAGCTTGTAGGAGTTTTAACATGTTTATGATTTAGTACCCCATGGCCCAAATATTGTTTTAAGTGTTTTACAAAAAGTCCACTTTGTTAAAATTGCCTTTATGCTTTTATATATTATACATTTTATTCTTTAGTTATTCATTTAAGGCTTCCACTGACTTTGGGTTCTGAGTTTTTTTTCCAAGCTTTGGATATCTTAGTCTACCACTTAAGTTGATTCCAGTCAACGGAATCATTTTTGTGATTTATTTTCAGATTATTTTTTATATATAGGTTTCTGGTTTTATATTTTTTTCTAATTTTGTTTCATATTCTTTTTTTTGGTAATAGATTTCTGTCTTGATAGGTGCTCAATAATCACCATACTTATAGATTTGTTTTCTGTCTTGATAGGTGCTCAATAATCACCATGCTTCAGCAATAGTTGTGTGATTAAAAAAGACAAAATAAATAAATCTGACCTTCCTTACTTTTTGTTATGTTCTTTTTTCAGTTTAGGCAATGCTTGACGTCATGCTGTCATGTTACTTTATTGCAGCTTGTACTGAAGAATTGAGTAATCTCAGCGAGTGCTAACGACTAATGACCTGTACCTGTGCTATTAGTTGGCTTAGTAATTTACCTGGAATTTTAAGGCAAAAAAATCTCACTGCAATGTTTGGCAGGTGAACAATCCACTTTCCAATGCTGTGTAATTATCAGATGAAGTGTTTATGATTTTTCATTAGTTCTTTTAAAAAAATTTCTAGGACAGCTTGTATTCCAGCTTCTTTATCTATGTAGAAAGAATGCAACATCACACATTGATTCATAATGCACATGTGTTTGTGGTTTAAGCCGATTTTGCCAACCATATGACCTTTTTTAAGTACAAAGTAGTAAAATCTACTGGAACAAAGACCAAAGCCCAGCGGGCTACATTAATAATGTTGGCTGGTGTATGGGGTTATGTAAACTTATGCCAGAGTCTGGTCAATACGACTATATTGATCACTGTGAAAACAGCTTAAAAGTAGCTGAATACTTATACTAGGAAAATAATAACTTAATGTAACATTTTCTACAGATGAATATTTTTTTTTCTCACACCCTGGTGACAGAAGGAGAGTGATTCCTATGGATATAATTGAAAACTGAAGATGTTTGTGTGTTTCACTTAATAAATTGGTAGTTTGGAAAGTGTTCTTCTAGCATGACCCTTTGGTTGCCCCAAACCCTAGCAAACTAAAAAGTGATATAAAAGGCTAGAAAGACCCTATGATATATTTACAACAGAGACTGGTGGCTACTAAATTTTACATTTTAGTTTTTACATATAAGTTTCACTTGCAGTGGAGCACAAAGCTTAACAAAAGTTTATGCCAAATGAAGGTAGGAAAATAAACCTTACCCACATTTGTCACATACGTATGTTTTCCATGATGTAGTTAATAAGAGAAGTGGGAAAGGCAGGAAGGACTGGGTCACCTTATATGTCCTATGTTCGGTAATTCAGCAGACCCCAAAAATCCCTGAGGTCAATGTAAAACATAATTACACAAATCAAAAATTATTCCAACATTTCTTTGGACCGAATCAAATCCTTTTCCTACTGACTATCAGGCTACATCTCATAGTCTTTCATGTACAACAAATAATTAGTGAATACATTTACATACCTAGACATTAAAGTCCAAATGTTTTTTATCATCTTGTATTGATCTCAACCTTATGCCACGTAATCATAGATTCCAAGAATCCATTCATACGTGGTGCTGCTAATACACTTTCCAATGCTGTGTAATTATGTGCTTATGGTTGGTATGGTATGGTCAGGACTGCACTGAATAGGTTGAGCAAGTCTTTTCAAATAATTTTCATCTATATAAACAATAACATATTGGTCATAAAGCTAAATTTAGAGAAATTTTGCCTAATTCTTCTGGAATTTTGTAGTACGTTGCTCCACCTAGAATTTCCATGGATTTTTCAGGCCAAAAAATAAATCTGTACCAATAATCTTATCACTGTATAAGCGAACCTATATGGAACAAGAATCTCCTAAATAATTCAAAAAAGTATTTCCATAGTTAAACCTTTCAGGTACTGAAGTCCAGTAAAACATAGCCACCTAACATATACGCAAAATGTAGAACATATCTGTATGTAATTACCCAAAAAAATACCACCACAGAGCATGTGAAAGTTTTTATTCTAGAAGGTTCAAGGACAGTTTTCTTTAATTCCCTTTTATAATGTCTCAGGTACTCAGTTTTATATATATAAAGCACATCACTAGCTGCCTTAATTTAAATATTTTGTTTAAGTGAAATATTGAACAGAGTCATTCAATAGGAGACAAACAATGGAATGATTCACTGCACTGACTTCATTCCTTATGTATGTAGATTTCAACTATTGGGCTCAGTAAACAACAGATTTTATACCATCATGGAACAGCCTATACAGCATGAGAAAAGAAGCTGAAATCTCTACCTGCTACTTAAAAAATAAAGCACAAAACAATACTCGTTTTTTTTTTTTTTTTACGTTAAAAAAGAATAATTATTTCATTACAATTTTGAAATCTGGAGGCCTAGGGTCCAAAAAGCAAAACTGGGTAATACCTTATTTTCCATCTTTTTCTAAGAACACCCTTGTTGCTGGGTATCTTGGTGGGTAGAGTATATCCATCCTTGTAAAAAAAAAAAAGGGACCAGGAATCCAAGGATATCAACTAGCAATTTAGCAACATCCACAGAGAAGAATGCCTTCGTTCTGATCAATGTAAAATGTCAGCGTGAAATCCCTTACAATTTCTTACACTTTCCATTTATCTAATGGTACAACAAGATGAAAAATAAATATTTAAAAAATAAATAAATATATTGGGCATATTTTAAATATGTTCATTTTGCCAATGTTTTCATGAGTTCCAATGTCTCTTAGACATGTACTAATTCATAGAAAGGTAGAGGTACACATTTTTTCTGCTGGTTGGCCATCTTTTTTTTCGGCTCTTACTAATATTATATCCATTGATATAAGGCTGGAAAGTTGGAAGATTGTCTGTTTAGCATTAGAAATTAAACAAGTAGGATATTGTTACAGGTTTAGAAAGCTTTGTCATTGTTACGGCAGCAAAAAACACGCATCCACAACGGTATCCCGTGTTTGCTTTTATTTTTTTATATAGTTTAACTAAGTAGAACAAAAGTTAAAAAAACATATATTGTAGGCAGAAGTAGATCTAATAGTAAACCGGAAAGCTTATGCTACAGGGGGTGAGCACACAATGCTAGGGAGGATTGAGGAAGCAGAGGTTAGGTGACCTGACTCATGACAAGAGCTATTGATAACGCTTCTATTTATAGTCCTAATAGGAATGGCTATCAGAAGAAACACCCTCAATTTTATCACTAGGAATTCAGCACAGTCAGTAAGACTAGTAACTTTATGCCATTAAGACTACTTGCACAATGGAACTTTTGTATAGTAGTCATTTTTTTACTGCCGAAACCAATTGTTTATCAATTGTCAGTTGATTGCTGATTGAGAAAAGCTGAAAATGAAACAAGGATTCTGCATAGTTGTCATTAATAACATTACTATTGTTGCACCATTTGTTTTTACATATAATATTTTGTTATTCTGAGCAGTTACTTTGCAATATATTGGACAAACAATAACTACAATTGGCTGTTTAATAAACCATTCCCGTTAGTTTGTATATTGTACACAACTAGAAATGGAAGTTGTATCAATACAGTTCCAGATATGTGCAAGGAAATGACATTCAAGAATACATTATGTCTTTACCATTTATGCCAACACACCACACTAACATACAATGGTTTAGTAACCTAACAAAAAGAGGCAGACATTGTTGGGTACAAACCTCCATAAAGTTTCTAGCATACTGTGTTATTGCACCTCAAATTTGTCTTGTTTTTTTATGCAAATTTACAACCTAAATAACTTAAATCACTTGTGTTATACAACTATAACACCCAAAAAAAAGAATGTAAAACATCTAAAAAAAAGTCTAAAAGATTAGTAGCTACTAACACTTAACATCACAGCAAATGCCAAACCTTTTTATCCTTGATTGAACCCATCAAACAAAACCTTAACCTCACTTATTCCCCAACATGAAACCCAATTGAAGCCGCAAAAACATATTTGCCCACAGAATGGGGGAGAATTGATGACAAATCACTCATTGACAATGAACACCATCTGAACTGGTTTTGAACAAGCACGGTGGCTGCGGCTGCTCGGGGGATGGCAGATTGTCGGCCACCTTGGAGCCATGCAGAAACCAATCGGGGTGAAATTATCTGTATCTACTTCTTTACAAGCTCTTCTACTCCTTAACGTTGCAGTCCGAAGCCTGAAAAGTCCAAAAATGAAAACAAAGAGAAGATGTTGTCCATAACAGCCAAACAGATTTCTGGTGTAAATATTCTATGAAATAACGCCACAAATCTAATGACCCGATTGACTTTTTAATCTAATTACCTGATTTGACATTTGCTGCACATTTAATATTCCACCTATACCCATGCACCGCCATAATAATTACATAGTAACACCAGTGTTTAGGGCTTGTGGCTCTTGTGTTTCCTCCCCTCCTCCAGTCTACTTGTTGCGCAGTGAATAGACATCACAGTGCATGCCACATATTTCTGGCATGCAGGGGATTTCAGGTAATTATTATAAAGGTATATTTCAAGTAAATATACTGAATATATTAAAATGTGCATTCTGCATCTGTGAATAAATAATTGTACTGAGAGGTGTATTTTATTTATTTGACTATATACAAATATAAATGTAGTTTAATTATATAATGTGTGAGTGAACTCTCTGCAGGTAAATGAATAGCAAAGCATAGTATTTAACAATACTACGTAATGAAGATTAGGAGTTCTGACTTTTGCATGCCTGTACATGTCAGTGAAGGAATCAGTATGACACCAACCAGTAACTAACATTTTCAGATGCTCAGGGACCCACACCACACTTATGTGCTCATGGCTAGGAGTTACATTGCCCTGGCCTGGAAAACCAAGATGGCCAAAGATCCCAATCCCAAAAAAGAATAAGTGAAGGTGTCAGCCCCATCCCAAGAGCAAGGGGAGGTGAGTTCTGTTCCACTTTACACCTTTCAGTGAATGATGAATAATGCACACTGATGATCCTTCCTGTGTTAGAATGACAGCTCAGTACAGCGCAATGGAGGCAGACGTTTGTCGCTGGCATTCTCAGATGCTAGTACAATGCATAGCTAATGGTCATATGTAGGCAATGGTCCTGATTTATTAAAACTCCCTAAGACTGGAGAAGATACACTTTTATCAGTGAAGCTGGGTGATCCAACAAACCTGGAATGGATCTGGTCCAGGATTCATAACATTTGCTAGCAAATAGCTAATGACTTTGAAGAAATCCAGGTTTGCTGGATCACCCAGCTCCACTGATGAAGCGTAGCCTCTCCAGCCTTGGAGAGCTTTAAAAAATTAGGGCCAATGTTTTGGAGCCATAAAGTACTGACTTAAAACTTTAGCCTGTTGAAAGAGGATCTGAAATGTTGTTTGCAAGTGTCATTAAAATTGCTTTGAACTAATAAATCAACAGCATCACCAATCACATCCATTCCAGTTCTCTGCGCCATGCTGGACTGCTGAAAACCAGGGCTGAAGGCCACACACAGAGTAATGGTCCTTACAGTCACCCTACTATGGCGATTCTGATTTTTGGGATGGAGCAAAAGCACAAATAAATAAACAAATGAAAAAACTTTTAAAAAATGTTTTATGTTCATTTAATATATTTTACAACAAGTTACAAATGGTCTTTCAATAATTTTGTTGTCCAATTATTATAATTACTTATGATAAGAATGTTATATAAATCAATACTGATGCTGATATAATGACATATAAAGTTATAAAATATAATACGTTCCCAGATTCACCCTAATCTGTAATATTGCCAACAGGATTCTTCATTACTTTACTCATTTTAAAATGAAAATTGTTGCCTCATGCCAAATCTGTCATCACTAATGACTCATAACAAGTTAGAGTTTGTATATTGATGTTAAGTGGAGTAAGTTGGTTTGGCGCAGCGCTCTGTGTTTACTGGATACCAATATTATATAATGCAGTCCTGTTTTAGAGGTGTAATAACAGTCAATATGAAATAACTTGTTCAGTTTACACATAAATGGCCTTTTGCAAACAGATATAGATATTCATGAAGCTTACATTAATATACTTTGAACTCTATGGGCTCCATTTATAACACAGGGAATCAGACATTCCCTCGTGGGAACCCTCCAGGCGCATGTGTTTCAATGGCAGTAATTGATTCCCACCAGGAAATGTTTGAGGGAATGTCAGATTCACTGTTTTATAGAGCTCTAAAAATTATAACTGTACAGCCTGAGGCTGCAGAGAGTTCACCTGATATCTGATAGTTGTCGTTCTAACCCATCATGCCTGCTTAATCAATTAACAATAACAATTATGAAAATGAAATTGGGTAGATGATTTTTCAGGCCAAGTATACACTGCCCGATTTTCATTTCTAACCATTTTTCTACCCAATAAAACAAATCAGATTTCAGGCGATCCTGAAGGGACCAGCAGATGACTAATTGTAATTGGCCAA
Source organism: Pyxicephalus adspersus (assembly GCF_032062135.1). Classification (NCBI taxonomy): domain Eukaryota; kingdom Metazoa; phylum Chordata; class Amphibia; order Anura; family Pyxicephalidae; genus Pyxicephalus; species Pyxicephalus adspersus. Next base: position 29,563,763 of record NC_092861.1, on the reverse strand, counting down.
TATTTTGGGTTTTCAATCAGATGGATATTAAACAATAGTACACAAGTCTTATCCTATGTATGAATAATGGATCTAATCTAATCGTAACTCCAGCTGGAATTCTGATCACTTTAAATCTGAGAAGGATGATTGAAAGGGAAAAACACTTTGAAAATGACCAAAGGGGTTGATTGAGAGAGACAATGGCCCAGATTTATTAAAGTTCTCCAAGGCTGGAGAGAATACACTTTTATCAGTGAAGCTGGGTGATCCAGCAAACCTGGAATGGATCTGGAGCAGGATTGAAAACAATTGCTAACAAATAGCTATCAAATAGCTTGATTTTAGGAAATCCATTCCAGGTTTGCTCAATTGCTCAGCTTCACTGATGAAAGTGTATTCTCTCCAGCCTTGGAGAACTTTAATAAATCAGGGTCAATAAGTGTAGCTGTTGGAGGGTTCTCCTCATTTCCTGTTTGGTACCGTAACACATGTTTTGGCTGGTCATACACTTGAAATATAAAACAATTGTCATGCAAAAGTGCCATTGTTTTCATTAAATATGAAATCACAGAATTGTCTATCTGTAAATACACAAGCGTTAGGGATACACAGTGCAACTACTACATCATGGTGTATTTAATATTGTTCATTGACTATAAGGCTGGCTGTACACCACCGGATAAAATCAAGCAAACACATCTTTTCGTGCATTGTTAATGACGATATGTACAGGTATTAATATTAGTGTTCAACTGTATTTATATAGTGCCAACATATTACAGAGCGCTGTACATTAAATAGGGGGAAATGAGTAAATGGTGGACAGATACAAACAACAAAACAGAAGAAGGAGATGATCCCACCCAAAAGAGCTTACAATGTAGGAGCTATAGTAAAAAAACACTTCTAAATTATAGCACTGACTGTTATTAAACCAAGGCATTAGCTAACATATTAGAAAATCTATTTGCAGGCCAAGTTATTATCAGCCAAACTATGAAGATGAATGTGAGGTCCTGACAGCAAGGATAGAAAGTTATTTTTCTAACATTCTTTGTAAGACCTTAGCCCACCTTTGGCCAACCCAACCCAACAAAAGTATTATCCGGTATTATCAGCCATATCAAGGTAAACTGACTTCTTCTGAAATCTGCAATGATGTCAACTACAAATGTGTGTTTGCACTCATACTGCTTTATCAGTATAGGTAGGTCATAGGCCTTGTCCACATGGATATTTTTGTGCATTCTAGTTAAATGAAAACCTTGAAGGGTATACAATATTGTACTGTAATTTTTTTATGCATATTTATATAAGAAAGATACATCAATAAAGGCCAACAATACATACATTACAACTTTGTTTGTATATCAGGTGCTGTAATACTATTTTAATTCAGTTTTTGTTTTCCTATATATCCCGTACCCGTTACCTGTTGATTCAACAAGCAGAGCTGATATTGTTACACCTTATGTCAAAGGCCAAGTTGTCCAGTACAAGTGTTAGAACAAGCCGTTATAAATTGGTTCTTACAATTATAGTAAATGGGTTAAAACTTTTAGATGCTTTAACTGGTTAATTGATTATCTTCTATTAGGTTTTTTTTTTATCTCCTATAGTCTATTTAAACTACATGTCTATCTAAAGACATGTCAAATGAATGTTATCCGAGACAAAGAGGCCTTCTTATTTTGGCCAAAAATTCAGCCTGTGTACAGCAGCCCCCGATGGCGTTCCTTAGTCTGCCATGGCAAATTTTTAAACAACAGGAATAACTGTTGTGCTTTCATAAGAAGGAGAGCACAGTGGGCTGCTGTTCACTTATCCTTCTTCCTTCCATCTCCAAAGAGCTGAACAGTGCTGTGTGTACAGGAATTGTTCATTCATCTGATACTGGAAATGATTGGTATAGATTGTTTCAGTGATAGTGATCTGACATCTATGTGATGGATTTACAGGGTTTAAGACTATTCTGTCCACAGGGTGACAACATAGATGTGTGCTGTGCAATTTTACTGCACAAAGAGCGTTGTCATTCTATTAAAAAGAATTGAAAAAATCACATATTTACTGTCAGAATAAACATATAATAAAACTATATTTTTGTGGGGGGCTCAAAACATCGAAAAATGTTTGCGTCAATGCAAGAAATAAACTAGAATGTCCATGTTTAATTTTATTTCTCTATATTTTAGTATAAGCTAAATGACCAGCTCCGATTTAGTAATATGGCCCCCCATCCCCATGACATATATTATGCTGAAATCAAAGCTATCAAACAACAAGCTGCAAAACAACATTCAATACATTTTTATAAACAGGTATGCATACTTTTACATAAAGATTTGAGAATTTTCTTTGACATACATATATTATATTATATTGATGAACCTTGGGTGTGATGGCATATTTGCTGCTGTTGTTTCCTCCAGTAAAGCTGTATTGCAGTCATTATAAATCCTATACAAGGGATTATGATCGGCTACTTTGAATATAATGTACATACCATCCAGTCACATTAGATATAGAAATGCACACCTTTGTACACGGGTGAGCCGTATTGCAATAAAAGTATGGCAGTGAGCCAGTCTATAAATGAAACAACACTCATAAAACTCTTGTGAACAATAGCCTTGAATATGTGCATTGAGGCAAACTATGTCTACAAAAGTATGGGGAGTGAAGAATGAGCTTGTTATGGTGACTAAGTGCTTAGCACTCTCACCTTGCAGCTCTGGGTTTTAAATCCCATCTGCATGGAGTTTGTGTTTGTTTATTACTCCTTATATATAAATGGTTTATTCCTAGAAGCATACAGTTATACTAAAAAATAACATATTCAGCTGCCAAACACAGAAGCCAAAAGTGTGCCAGGGCTGGCAGTGCAATTGAAGAGCCGTATTATTGCAGCACCTCATCACCTGAAGAACACTATGAACTTATGGTGTAATTTACTTCCTACGTCCCAGAAATTTCCTCTCTTTTTTCTTTTTTTACCTAACTAAATAACCTCTGTATGAAAAAGAAGGCACCAATAACTTCATATGTGTGCCCTTGCCCTAAGTGCTCCATAAGCCATGTCCACCAAACTCCACTCCAACATTCATTTCACATTTAAGCTCCAAGTCATCATTTACATATTATGCACTATGGGCTCACGGATTCACATTGTAATACAAATGTTAGCTACAGATTCACATTCTTTATACCCCTCCTTTTTTTTTTTTTGCAGAAGCCTTGCTTACCATGGAGGAACCCTCGAAATGATTTTCGGGTATTAGGGAACCCCTGCTATAATTACTATATGCACAGCTCACAGAACATTAGTGTGGTGGTCAATGGGAAGAATTCTTTTTACATTGCTGACCAGTGGGAAAAATGTCGCCCTTACAGACAGCCAAAAAGTTCATGATTTCAGTTAAAGTGACCTGAGAGTCATAAAGTGCTCAAGGAACCCCCAGCAAATTCTGGAGGAACACCAATCTGCAGTCAGAATAGGTAAGAACATCTGATGCAACACATTTTGGTGATGGTGGAGACCATAGAAGACAATCTGTAATCTGAGTGGTTTATAGATAGCAAATATATGATATAGGAATGAATAATAAATACATGTTCACACACACGGGGATTGATTAGGTGAGAGCCGCCCGTGGTGGGCAGCACTTATAAAAAAGTGAATGCCACCCACACATCATCTCTGACAGTATCATTCTGATTCACTTCCTCAGTTTCAGTATTTGACAACGGTAGTTAGATACCTTCAACCCCACCAGTTTCATCCACAAGAATAAAATGAAGACTTTAGACTATACAAAGGCTTGGCTTTGTTATAAAAGTACGAAGATATGGTGGGGGAATTCCATAACATACAAAGACCTTGGCACCATCATATTCATCACCATATATGATAGGAACAATCTTAGCATTTCTTTTTTAGACAACCCAGGCAAATAAACAGATGAGTTGGAAATGTTGGGTCTATTCTCCACTGATATATCAATGCCATGGTTTTCAGCCCACTAGACCACAGTACGGAATGGATTCAGAACCTGTATGTTGGGTGAAAGTGAAAATGTTTGCAGGTGATAAAGGTGTTTCAAACGCGGTGGGTTGTCCCTAATGATGAGGTTATCTTGAGCATCATATTAGATCAGTGTTTCTCAACCAGGGTTCCGTGGATCCCTAGGGTTTCTCTTGAGGTTGCCAGGGGTTATTTGAGCAATTAGTGACTCTCAGGTCTGTTTGCCAGATACGAATAATCTTTTTTGGCTATCTGTAAGGTTGGCAGACTTTCCACTGGCCAGCAATTTAAGAGGCATTCCCCCTACTGACCACCACACTAATATACTGTGAGCTATGAATTTATATTAAATATAGCTCGGGGTCCCTAAAGAGCTGAAAGTTATTTCAAGGGTTTCCCCTTACAAAAGGTTGAGAAACACTGTAATAAACTTCTTGTGGTTTACAAGCGTGCAACAACAAGGCACCTTTCTGAAATTCTCTTTGAATTTGAATGATTCCTCGTTGGCAGAAAAATAGCCTAAAACTGCTCTCAAAGTATTAACTGTATATGAACTAGAAAAGAAAATTAGAAGTCAGGTAAAGGAAACTTAGTGCAAAAGCTCCATTGGAGAACCATAGGCGCCCCATCTACAATCAAAAACGGTAAGCAAATCTGCCCATCTATGGACAACCAGAATGTCCCATATATGTTACATATACCAGGGAATTTTTGAAGGTCCCAAGTATATGACGGATACATACTACACTCACCGTACTATATTATCTTAAAAATAGAAAGGTGAACATAGCATCTTACCTTAATGTTGTTGAAAAGTCCCTTGCAACAGCCTGCCAGGGTTCTGCTTTGTGACTTGTTATCTCCGAGCTTCACCCCCATTTTCAGTTTTGTACTTAAAAAATGTTTGAAACAGTCCTCTAAAGAGACAGAGCTGAACAGAGCAGTCTCTCTGTATGTGTCAATGGATGGCAGTCTCTGGATAGGCTCAGGGTCTCGCTCTTCTGCATTCTCCAGTCCAAGCAGTCTTGTTCTCGGTCTCTCTCAGCTCAGGTGTCTGTAGAGATTTAAGTTAAAGGGGAGGATTTATAACTTTTCCACTATGACAGATTCTTTCTCCCTCCCTCCGCCCACTTTTTAAACAATTGGGACAAGAGAAAAATGCATGAGCACACAGTGAAATGAAAACACTAAATGACTTGGGAAATATATGAGTAAAGTGAAAGGGCAAAATACAAAGTCCTGTAAATGTCACATAAATCTACGCAGTGCTGCAGTGAATCAGACACCTTTGGCTTATAGGAAAAGGAAATAATGTTATTTAAAGTAAAAGGGGGGGGGGGGGGGGGGGGAAGAAAAAAGTATACTTATGTGGTATTAGATACATTTATAATGCTACATCTAGTATATATTGTAATCTTTTAGATTGTAAGCTCTGTTGTGCAGGATCTTCTTCTCTTCTGGTATAGTTTGTATCTGTTTATCATCTGCAACCCCTATTTACTGTACAAGGCTTTGAAATATGTTGGTGCTTTATAAAGTAAATAAGTAAATAAAGAATAATAATGATAATGATAACCTTACATATTAGAGTGTCTGATACAACTTAATCCTGAAAAATAATGATAACAGCGTTGTGTTGCGCTAGATGCTAAATAAGTGATCCATAACATGGAAATCCACTAGGACAAAGTTATCCTGGGATAGGTCTTTTTCTGAGAATTGTACCGGCATTTGGTGGATGATATTATGCTTATCTTTTATAGAATAGCTATAAAAAATTTTCTATCATTTAATTTATTGTGTGTTTAATGCTTATCTTTTATAGAATAGCTATAAAAAATTTTCTATCATTTAATTTAGACCCTTCTGTGTCATTGTTTGTATCTGTCTGTCACTTAGAACCCCTATTTATTGTACAGCGCTGCGTAATATGTTGGAGCTTTATAAATACAGTTATTAATAATAAATAATAAACAGTATTTTGATAGCACCAATATATTACACAGCACTGTACATTACTTTATACATTATATATTCTATTGTGTGTTACTTCCCCCACCTCCTAGATTGTAAGCTCTTCTGGTCAGGGTCCTCTCCTCCTCCTGTGTCACTGTCTGTATCTGTCTGTCATTTGCAACCCCTATTTATTGTACAGCGCTGCTGTATGTTTGCAAGATATAATTTATGTTTATTATTATTAATAATACCCTTTTACAAACATCATCAGTTATCTTAGATTCTGTATTCTCTTCTGAGCCGGGTCCTCTCCTCCTCCTGTGTCACTGTCTGTATTTGTCATTTGCAACCCCTATTTAATGTTCAGCGCTGCGTAATATGTTGGCGCTATATAAATCCTGACTAATAATAATAAATAGGAATACAGTTTATAATTAATTATAACAGATGCTTTCAAAAAAACATGCTGGGTTTTCTAGAAGGAAGCCTAGCACTATCTACCTTTTTCACATGCTGTGCTGATTATTGGTTAAGGTGTTCCTGCTTCTGCTAGCAGAGGAAAAGGTATTCTGCACTTGTAATCATTCAGGGCAATTTCCAGCCGAAGTGATACAAATAAGAGACATTACAGAGAATAGACCTTGCATAGTAACCATCTGCTGACTGCTAGTGGGGAATAAAAAGTTTGATATGCAGTATTTTGTATTTTCCTGATTAAAAGAAATAAGTATTCTTGAAGTATTTTTTTAAATAAAGAAACGTTAAAACTAAGATACATATATAAAAAAAAATATAAAAGAAACAATATGAATATATATATCTACCCTTCTCTCTCTCAATATCTATATCAAGAGAGAGGCAGAGGGACATTTTCTTTAAGGGCCTTTCTTTAAGGTTTGACTCTCGGCCAGGACATCATCTGCATGGAGTTTGCAGGTTCTCCCCGTTTCTGCGTGGGTTTCCTCCGGGTACCCCTGTTTCCTCCCACATCCCAAAAACATGCAGTTAAGTTATTTAGCTTTCCCCTAAAATTGCCCTTAGACTGTAATAAAGACATATGACTATGGTGAGGACATTAGATTATGAGCCCCTTTGAGGGACAGCTAGTGACATGACTTTGTACAGCGCTGCATAATATGTTGGCACTATATAAGTACTGTGTAATAATAAAAATAATCTCTTACCAGAGCACTGAGCCCTAGATACAGATTATTCCAACACCTAATTCTCCCATGTGTAAAAGAAAACAAAAAATCAATTTATATTGTTTCTAAATCCAAAACCAAAAATGTAACATATTGCGGCTCTGCATACAAGCTGGATAAATCTCCAATTTTTAGGCTTTGTTGCTTTTTAATCACCAGGTTATCCTTCCAGTAACATATTTCTTGTGGATGACAATGCTCTCTTGCTACAATCTATACAGTTACACAGCTACATAGAAAGAAGTCACTATAAGAAGAGAGCATAAAAAATCATAATATTGGTAGATATTTATTCAGTACATACGGTAGAAAGTTCCCAGGATTTGAATTTTGTTAGGATTGATGGATATTAAACCACAATATATATATATATATATATATATATATATATATATATATAGTTATTCTTAAAATGCTTTACAAAGCTACAGATCTAGGGAAGCCATGGGATCACATGTGAGAAAGATTAAATATGGTATGTGCAAATTAATATTACTGTAGTAGAGTGTTTTTAGCTATATCTATGCCAAGTGTTTTTTTGAAATCTAACATTGTATGTGCTTTATATACATTACATTGTTAAAATCACACTCATCATGAAACAACTAAAACCACTATACACAAACCAAATTAAATAGCAAAAAAGAGAAAAAGAAAATCAGAACAGAAACAGGATAAATAGAAGATAAACAGAACATAAAAGGATACACATATATATATATATATATATATATTATATTATTATGTTAAATATAAAAGCTGAAATGTTTACAGTTTACAAAAGCAATATTAAAACAACGTAACAATTATTGGACTGCTGCAACATTGATAAATAAAACTAGCTCCGCTCTCAAAGTAGGTAAATTGTCTTTTTCACAGAAGTGTGTTGCTGTAACACAATACATACATAGATAGCTGATTGCAGTGATTTTGAATGGCCCCCAGCACACTAAAGCAAGCTCTGATTCAGATGATTGCAGTGCATCAGTGCATAGTATTGCATTTCTGTTTATTTATTCCCAGTTCTGTGTATTACAAACCAATGCAAAAGACGATATAATGCAAGGAACACATGACCTAATGTCCATTACAGAAACACAAAGGAATTAATAACCATGAATAAGCCTTTAATAAACAAGATTTTATAATGCACAAAAAATGCAATAATGATTTTTAAATATGGAGGGTAGCTGGCCTGTTACAGTCTTCATGCCATCATGCAATGCCTTTGTGAAGTCTTATAACCTACCCATAACTTTGCTTCACATAGGTGTAAAGGACAGGTCAGACTCAGTGGCAAGCCTTATATTGGTGCAATATTACTTCTTACCACTAGAGGGTAGAATTTCCAAAAGAAGTTGCCGGCCAATTTATCTAAATTCCTCCAATGTTTCAATTTTATATGGAATTTTCTATGCAAAGTTCTATCCACATTCCATTTTATTTTCCACATGTCAAATAATAAATATCCATTATTAAAACACATAAATCACATCGAGATATTTTTTTCTGCATATCCACAATTACTGAAACATTATTATTGAATCACATTTGGAACAATATTATGGAAACAATAACTTCTTAATGAAAGGACATTGTCCTAGCTCTGCTCCTGGGTTGGTCACATCCGCAGTTGGTGGTACCAGATTGCTAATTTTTATGTAAATGCAGCAAAGTTAACATAAGTGGCTGAAACTTGAAAAATGCAAATTGTAAAGGTTCACCAAACTTTAGCAACTTATGTAAATCAACATTTTAACAATAAATGTTTCGAAGGTCCCCTACTTGTTGCCAACCTGCACCCACTGTGTTTTCCTGCCATGCCAGAAGATAAACAGGAATAGGCAACCTATCTATACTCATTACAACCCTATTTAATGTACAGTGCTGCGTAATATGTTAGCGCTATATAAATCCTGTTTATTATTATTAATAATAATTACAACCCTTTCTGTTTTTCTTACTTATCATCAGCAAACTTTCACAGAACCATTGTGGCAATAATAAGAGCTGTTGAGTTTTTTTTTTCTTTATCAACATCATCGGCGCATCCAAAATATTTTACAGTGCTCAATTGTGTTCACCAATCCTCGTCCTCTTATTCTCAGTATCATTCTCTTTAAGTAAGACATTGCAGTGTTTAACTTCAGCATTTATTATCATTTTAGGCTCTTCTTATCCTAATTGGCAGTATAGTCACCATTTTTTTCCATTACATGTGGGTGCTTGATCATGTCTTGACCACACATGGGTTTCTTGGGTGTGTTAGGATCAGAGTAGAGACGGGTAGAATTTAGAAGTGGTATAGACATATATACAGCAAGTCAGCAGTATGGTACCATTCCAAATTTTTTTGTTTTCAATATTTTTTATTAGGAATAAAAGTTTTACAATTTTTTCAAAAGGAAAAGAAAAAGAAATATAAATCTGTAACTTAAGGAACAAAGCTTAAAATGTACGCAAACTCACACATGACGGGTAATCAGACCAAACCTTACAATGGCGGCAAATCGTGTCATGAAATAAAAACAAAGAAATTAGCAGTTCATTGCCGCCAAGATCACCGTAAACCCAGCAGACATAAAATAGAAAAATAACCCAACTGATAAAGAAAAAGAGAAAGTAAAAAAGAAAGGGAAGGGGAAGGAATGTGGGCATAAAACATAGCAGGAGGATAAGAGTCTGGATCAAAACATATTCAACAGTGGGAGGTGGGAACAATGAGAATCCTTTATGTAAATCTCTGGTAAAATCGGCGGGTATATAGTTATCTATTCAATTTAGCTGCCAATAGCTCATTAAGGAAATACCTGGTAACTTTGTGTTTTACCTGTTTCACAGTAGGGTTTCCTGAGGACCATGCCTTAGCTAGTGTTTGTTTAGCTAGCTTTTGTTAAGAAGCCTAAAGTGATGTGTGGTGCAGTTATTGGGTTTTAAGAGTATTAACGCTTCATACCGGTCTTTCGGCAATGGTTCGGCCCACCAATTGGTATACCCCTATCCAAAAGTGTCTAATCTTTGGACAAGTCTACCATATGTTGTAGTGTGTACCCACTGCACCGCAGTGCCTGAAACCATTCCATATTTTTATACTACAGCTTTTTTATTTATTTTTATTTATTTTTTTTTTATACTACTACCAGCTTTAAATTTTTTGATGTGTCTATTACGTGTTCTCCTCCAATTGTGAATCTCCCTCCGTGCAATTAGAGCTCTGCAGGGATTTACTACCTCCACACATGACTTACATTTTATAAATGGCCTGTAAAATCTGGCACATAGCTGAGATGGGTGTACCAGAGATGGGATAATGGTATGTGCCCTCTGTTGTAAATTAACGCTATGGTAAGACATGGGGGATAGCTTTCTGTGCTCATACTGTTATATTATTATTATTATTATATGGTACAAGTCAGCAACCAGCCCTTGTTCTCTATGCTTTGCTTTATTTATCAATATTAGCACTGATTTTCTTGCCTTTTTTTTAATCTTTGGAATGAATTGAACTTTGAACAAATTTGTTAAATCTTGTTGATAAAATTGTTGAAAATGTTGTTGAAAATTACTATAAAAAGAGTCTAATATAAAGAAGTGTTTTGCTTTATAAATGTGGGCAAATCTATTTTAACATCGGTATGACCGGGGTATATTGCTGTCTTATATATACACAGAATTCCTTTGTTTAGAATGTTATTTTAACTGAAAGTAAACTGTTTTTATTATAGGGATAGTTTGTTGTGAAATTAAAAGATTTGCCTTCTGTCCAAGGCAGACACCTGGACTTCCAAATCGGTTATCAAGCAAAGGAAAGCAGTATACATAACATGAGCAGTACAACTGACCCATTTGAAGCAGGAAAAAATGACTTTCCAATGCTACCGCATCCCACAATACATGAAGGAAGAAGAGAGGAAGAAGCAGTACAAAGAACAAATGAAGTAATTATTTCATGTATTGATAAGAAGCTTGGGAGGAAAGAACATAGTAACAGAAATTTTAACTAATTGTTGTGCTATTTCTCCTTTCACTCTCCATTCCCAGGCTTGTCCAGAACAAATTCTGTTAGGAAGAAGTTTATTGAATGTTGCTGGTCATGTAATTTAGGACCTCTATAGGCAGAAAAAACACTCGGGGGGACTTTTTCGGATGTAATGAAATTTTGCAGCAGAAACTGTTAAACACAATGGATGATAAAGTGCAGACAAATCTAGCATGGGATTTGAAAAGACAAATTATTTTAAATTTGACATTGAGGAAAATACTCAATAAGTGGCAGAGATTTAACTGATTTAAACATTTTAAATGTTTTGTCTGGAAATTTGTTCAGGAAAGGCCAGTCCTAGATTTCAGTTCTAAATTCAGTCCATGAGCTGACTGTCTGTTTATACTCTCTTGTGGATCTTTGTTATTCTTCTTTTAGCATCAGAGACATAGTAAAATGCTATTTTGTAGTTTTGTAATATAAAAAAAGGGGAAAAAATCGGGGACATTCTTATTTTATGGGGGATCTTGCCTTGTTGATTGAATTATTTTGGCAATGTGGAGGTGCAGACAACGCTAGCAATATATGAGCAACTATTCATATACTAATTCTACTAATTTTCAATTGGGGAATTAAAGGTCATTATTGGTAGAGATTTGATGCTGTCCTTCTCTATTTGAAGAGCCTAACCTTCCCTACACTCTGCCCCTTCAGATTACCATTCTTTGAAGGAACCACCCCATTCCATTAAGGCATACCTACTATAGATGACCATGGATATCTCATTGTTCCTGATGAAGCGGACATTGTTCCATGAAACGCATAGAACACATGTATGAGACTACACATCACATGGCTTTGTAATGTAATTCTATATTGTTTTATTTTAATACATTTTTATGCAATAAAATAGAAAATGTGAATTGTACACAACAATGATAACAGAAAAGAACAGGTAATATTTGAACATAATGAATGCATCAGGTTTAAAGAGTTTTTCTTGAATTAACATCAAATAAACAAATCTCTAAAAGTCAAGGAAGTCTCTGTGGTATTGCTTGACATGTCAACAAATAATAAGTAATAATAGGAAGAGGTAGTTTGGGCGGGGGGGGGGGGGGGGAGTGTCCACATTAGGGTGGAGACTAAGCCAAGGAACAGTGAGTGATTCATGGGTCCTAGATAAGTTCAAAGGCATGTGGGGTATCTTTAATAGTACACGTAAGTTTATCATTCACCAATATCCAATCTAATTTTACTGATAATGGGGCCATTGGTATTGAGGGTGACTTCCAAGCCTGGCCAGGGTGATTTTACCAGCTAGAAGCAGATAATTACAAAATTTTCATATATTTTGGCAATTGTATCTCAATTTTGCTGAATAGGGCACATTCCAGACTAGAGGGGGGAGAAGTATGTATCACCTTGGTGAGAAGGTCGAACACCTTTCTCCAATACTCTTGTGCCACCGGGCAAGATCACCAGACATGCTCCATGTCTCCTTTCCCTCCACATCCCCTGAAACAAAGGGCAGAAGAACCAGAGAAACACTTGGCTATCTTGGTAGGGACTAGGTACCAGCGTAGTATTACCTTGTAGTTCATTTCAACCAGATTCACATTAAGTCATGCTTTGGATATAATAAGAATAATTTGAAATAAGAGAGGGGCACAGAAGAGAAGAGGGCATCTAGGAGGAGTTGTAGCTGTGAAGACAAGAGACATTGCTGCAAGTAAAAAAAAATATTTTAGGTCTGGCTACATAAGATTGATTTCTAGTTGACGTTTCTGAAATATAACTGTTGCTAATGCTGATAAGGCTGATGTGGGAGGTGTATATGTGACTGCCAATTATGCAATTTTAGGGAAGTAAATCAGTTTGTAGGAATGGTGGGTGTAGAGATAGAAGGAGGTGAATACAGGTGGAAAATATTAGATTGCAGCAGCAACAACAAGATATTAATAATATTACACAGTATTTATATAGCACCGACATATTACACAGCGCTGTACAAAGCCCATAGACATGTGACTAGCTCTCCCTAGGTGCAAGATGAGATGATTGCAGAGGTACTAATGAAATTGTAGGGTGGTGGTTTGGAGAAAAGTAATTGTTGGTGTCCTGGGCTTAAGGTACCAGATTATCTGTTCCAGAGGCTCGTGACTTGAAATCCATCCCTGGTTACAATGTCAAAAAAAAAGTAGCCGCAACCTGTCCATTACTTCTTACTCTTTTGTCCTAAACCTTTAAATATCAAACTCAATGCACAAGGGGAGTTATCTTTCAGTAAAGAGTTTTTGGGTACAATACCAGGGGTCATGACAATTATTTTTACATAGGCAAAGTTTATAGTTTTACTGTGTGAACTTCATTAGGATAACGGGAAATCCAGTAACTGTAACAATAAAATAGAAGAACACCATGTGATGACCAATGTTTTTGACCTGTTTCTCCACCTCCATATCCTAGGAATGATTTAAAACTTATGTAGGGTATTACTATGTGTATGTTTTAGCCATAACTGAGTCATGAGTTACTGTAGTTCCCTATATTATAGTAGTTCCCTATATTATAACCTCTTTGTAAAATGACACCATATACTGGATGTAATTCTCATACATAGGGTTCTGCAGAAATCAACAAATGCCATCATGGAAAATATGAACAGAATTTGCCATCAGCACATTTCTTCTATTTATTGTCTTCATTTTTATTGCAGCATACAACATTACAGGGCTGTGATTCAAGCCCATCGCTGGACACAGACAGGATAAAAGTTTTTTTGTTAGCTGGATAAAAAAAAAATAACCCAATGTTTTACTATTGCGACTTCCAGTCCTCAATTTGATTTTAAGATGTAGCACAAAATTTAGTGCATGTCAACATAACTTGTATTCCTCGGCACAGATCAGGGCCAAGTACTCCCTGCCTTGGGCTTTCTTCTTTCTCCAAGTAGAGAGATTAACATAAAACACTTCACAACTGCCCAACTTATACTAAAGATCTCTTAAAACAAAATTCATGAAAAAGTCAAGACTATTTATAAAACAGGGAATCTGACATTTCCTCAAACATTCCCTGAAGGGAATCAATTACTATCATTGAAACACATGGGCTTGGAAGATTCCCACAAATGAATGTTTGATTCACAGTTTTATATACAGTATAGAGCCCTATATTTACTGTTAAAGGAAATGCATTGTTAGTTTGCATAGATTATGATTTATTTATTATATCTGATTTGCTATTTCTTTTTAAGTAGTTAAAATACACTTAATAGTGCAGATCTGTGTTTGCTAATACATCATTAAATGTACTTATTTAAATGCAAGCAATAAGTATCTGAGTTGGACTTGGTATTGGCTCCTTGCACTCTCTGTACAGCAGAGCCTAAATAAGCAAAGGAAGGAGCAGAACAAGACGCCAATGCTACGGTGATTAAAGAGCATGCTGATATGAGGAGAGAGAAGAGTGACGGAGAAATGAGAAGCTACTTATCCTTTCCTACATTATCCCTTTCCATATTTTTGGCAGGTAAAAAAGCTCCTATATATTTATTTATGTATTTATATGTTTGCCTAGAGTTCATTTGAATTTGAAATAAAAGTAGCAGGAGACAGTCTTTAGTGCTACAGATAACCTGTTTACTGCTATACTGAAAATACAGAATGGAATACTCAGATCTCAGATTTTATACTAACAGCAGAATCCAGAATGGCTCCTAGGAGGGACACTGTTTCCTGTCTATCATTTATCTTAGATTGTAAGCTCTTCGGGGCAGGGTCCTCTCCTCCTCCTGTGTCACTGTCTGTATTTGTCTGTCATTTGCAACCCCTATTTAATGTACAGCGCTGTGTAATATGTTGGTGCTATATAATAATTTAAAAAAAAAGGATTTTCAGTCTACAGGACAGGGACAGTGTACAATTGTGTCTTCAGAAATACTGTACTCTGAAATAGTAGAAAAAGAAATTTAACTTATTTGACATGCATTTTACACAATTCTTCGCTGATAAATTAAAATATTTAAATCACTTTTATTACTTCATACATTTCAAAACAAATAGATTTATGTGCAGTGACAGTCAGCTTCTGATCAGTTTCTTTAGGTTTGCTGAAAAGTTACATTACTAAATAATGAAGTGTATATTGTGCTTCATGAATGAATCAATTCATTCTTCGCTGATGAATCAATATTAAATCTAATTGTTATTATATACCAGTGAACAATGTCATTGTGATTCTGTCCTGCTTTACTATAGTAGGTGGTATATTCTCTGTATAGTCAAAATTTTAGTTTTGGATAGAGAATTGTAATTTTTAATTTATTTGGTTTGTTCTGCAGACACAGGAAACCTCTCTAAATGTTTGTTCAGACTGGCATGGCACAATTGTGGGGTTATCCTCCCCCTGGCACCTGTTTTCAACTGCTTGGCTCTAAGTAATGGTCAAAGGCATGTTTTGCAGGCTTTTAGGTGCAGTTGTGGAGGGATGCAGTTTTTTTTTTTGCATAGAAAGCTTGTGGAGAATGTTGGAGCAACGGATTGCCCTGCTGCATGAAACATCTAAAACAATGGTCGCCAACCTTTTCAGTCCCGCAGATCACTAAAATTACTGTCTCCTGACCGCGCATGCACAGGGAGCCAGAAACCTCCCCCATAGTGATGTCACGATTACATAATCCTGCCCACTCTCCCGTCACAGATCTGAGCCTGCAATGAGAGATTGGGAGGGTTATGTCCAGGGACACAGCGCGCCTACTTCCCTGAGCCTAGGAACTGTACGCGGGACGTGGTTGGCGGCTCTGGCCGGTGCATCCTCCCAGAGCGGTCCTTCTCTTGACCCCGCTCGGGGGTGCACCAACCAGAGCCGTCGACCCACAAAATTTTCTCATGGACCACCAGTGGACCACCGCTGATCTAAATAAAAAACAATCAAGTTATAAAAGGGATATTAACCTTTGTATCAAAGATAACCAGGACTTTGTTGTCCCTTAAAGGGGCTCACAATCTATTGTCCCTATCATAGTCATATGTCATTAACACAATTTAAGGCCATTTTTTTGGGGGGGGGCAATTAACCTAACTTCATGTTTTTGGAATTCAATACATTTCTTCCAAATTTTAGTGCTGGTAACAGAAACCCCCTGGACAAGTAAAAAAAGGTAATCTTCCCAATGGGTACACAGACAGCAAAAAAATCTAGATTGGGTTCTTTGATGATAAAACTTAAATACAGACTTGTTGGTGATGATGGTGAATTCATGATTCATAATGCTTACAATGGAAGACAATTAGAGAGCAAATTTTATTTTTTTATGAATAGAGCTCATGTTGAAGATTTGTGTACATAGGATGAAAACAAACATTTAACTTTAATGTTCAGTCTCTATATTCTATGCCAGTGATCACCAACCTTTTGGAGCTCATGGACCACTAGATTTACAGACTGAGCATGCGCGGGGAGCCATGTGTCACTCAAAGGGGAAGAAAGTTCCCCCATAGTGATGTAATGATGCCAGAACCCGCACACTCTCCCAGGTCTGAGCCTTGCAAGACACAACCCACCCATTGCCCTGAGCCTGCGGCCCTGGCCAGTGTGCCCCCCGTCCTTTTCCTTACCCCACTGGGGGGCGCATCAGCCAGAGCCGCAGACCTCCTGTTGGCACTGGCTGTTCTGTGCTGTGGCTAGATTCTAGACATTTTTCATGTGTTCTTGACTCTAATACTCTGCTCATGTCTGAGAAGGGAACCTTGTCTGGTGGTGAACCATTGCAATGGGGTCCAGAAATCAGCTGACTGAAGGAAAGTATTGCTTACACAGGATTGAGGTTAAAGCATATTTTGCATGACAAAAAGTGCACTAAAGCTCACCTTTGACTTGAATATACCTTAAATATATGCTATTCAAGCTGTACACCATTTTCCTTTTGATCCAGTCTGGTTCATACCTGTTCTTGTGATCCTGAGGCTGAAAAGGAAAATGTAGTGCCTGCAGGGAATGAAAAAATATAGTTAGTTTTAAAAACATTTACATGAGTAAAAATGGAAACAGTAGCTGGAATGCTGAATGGTACAATGCCAAATAATAAGTTTCCATTAACACTTTTGCTTTATTGAAAAAACACAAATAATGTCATAAATGGTTATAGTAAATGAACTCAAGCATGGTGTACGCTTTCACAGCTCATTGATTGCATTAGTTTACACAAGCTCATATACTGACTGATGATGTGTTCAGATCTCAGCGGCAAGACTTGCAAGATTTTTTTCCAGATCATTTATGATGGTTAAGGACATAAAAATGCAGCTAGTGCAACTTATTTCCCCATAGCACTACTTAATCTTGTAACTTTTGTCAAACTATTTCATAATCCCATCTCATCAAAAGACTGAATTGGTATGAAGATGTCAGTTGCAGTCCAAGGTGTTTATATTATTAGGAACTTGTATTCATATAGCACCAACATATCATGTAGTCCTTGTCATATTACTAACTGTCCCTCAAAGGAGCTCACAATCTAATGTCCCTATCATAGTCATATGTCATTAACGCAGCCTAAGGCCCAATTTTTAGAGGAAGCCAAATCACCTAACTGCAAGAACCCACAAGGAATGCTCAAGGGAAACATACGAAATCCATGAGCACAGTGTGCTGACCAAGAATCAAACCCGGGACCCTTGTGCTGCAAAGAAAAAGAGTGCTAGCCACTGAGCCAACTGGCTATGTGTTAGTACCATAGTAAATGGCTTGTACAAGAATAGGCAATGTCCTGTTCAAAAATAACCCTAACAAAGATGGAGAGGCTTTCCATCTATCTTACTGGCCATTGGAAAACAGAACTAGTAACCGGTGGCACAGTGCAACACATTAATCTGAGATCTGTTGGCTAGTTCAGTTCTTTGGTCATAGGCATTCTGAAGTTTTACAAAAGTAATGTTACACATTCAATTTGAAATATAAATGAAATATATGTGGTGTAACACACATTTTATATGTCAGGTAAGATGGGAAAATGCCAGAATACAAATAATATTGTGGGATATTTATGGTAAGCTTGGACTAAACATGAATTTGTCCTCGGCTGGTGGAAAATAGGCAGTAGGGAGAATTTGTGATTTAGGCTAATTATAAGGCCCAAATACTCCCCAAAAGTGTCATTAAGATTAAGGACTATAGAAAGTGAGGGGGCCTGGATCTGTGAGCTAAAACTGAACGTCAGTTGCATAGAGTCCCAACATGAGTGTCATCACATAATTCCTTAACACCAGGATGTGCCAGGTTCTTCATAGCCAATGCAAAATGAAAAGGGCAACTGCAACCTACCTACTTCCTCAGACCAGTTGAAAAGAATCCGAGGTCTATCCATTTGTAGCTACTCTATTAACTGGTTTAATATATGGAAATTGTAATCTTGTAAACCTTTTTGGTACATGGGAGTTATAACCAGATTGTAAACTGGAGATCAAAGCCAAAAACCTGAAGAACTTGGTAACGGTGGCCTATTCCACAAAATCGAGGACCTTGGCTGTGATCATTATCCATGAGCCTGCTCAGTTGGGATCAGCCTGGAAGTCCATAAACAAATGGTGCATATTACTTTATTCATATTTAGTTCTTCACTCGGATAAAACCCTTGTAAGGGGGATATGGCCTTATAGAACTCTTTATCTGGTTTTGGTATGCGTGTTACCAATGTCATTGACAAATAGAAGCCGTTTGTATGCACTATTGAAGAATTCAAGGAGCCTGTGAGACAGTGACAAATAATTCTTAGGGGAGGGCATCAGTACCTGGGGCGTAACACTTGTACACACAACAATAGACTTTAGTCTATCTCAAGCAGTCAGTGAAGCTTACAGCTAAGAATGCTAGTCTGGAGACATTTGAGATAGGGGAGTCCACAGATTTGGAGTTATACAAAGTATTTATTAAAACCTGTGAATACCTTTTGCGGCCTAGTCAGTAAGTAGAGCCCTGGTTTGGTGAAGCAGATGACAGCTGGGGTCCATTTGCAAAGTTGGCCTTGAAGATCTTGGTAAAGTTGACTATATTTGAGTAATGAGCATGCTGGGGAGTAGGGTCCCACTTAGAGACTTGTGTGGCCTCATTAAGGACCTGGGTGGCTGAAAACTCAGCAACCATTGAGTTTCTTCTAATCTCTGTTCAAATGTAATTTTGGTATGTAACTTGTTTCCCAGGTTATCATCAGAACAGTTGACATTTTAAAGAAAATATTCAGGGACTTTCCAGGCAGTAATAAAAGCCAGAAGGGATTGAATTTCCAATGAGAGGGTGAACATCTCTGATTGCATTGGAAGACTAGAGAACATGGGGGTGGTCTTAGAGGATTTTGGGGAGATAACTTACATCTTCGAGCATGGGAATAAAAAAAGTGTGCAATAATATCATGTCTAGCCGGGTGAAGCAGAAAAATACAAGTATATTTTTGTCTCAGCATATTTGTATCCCCCCATATCAGTCATAATGATTGCTGACAGCACATTAGCATGGGAAGAGTTTTTTTAGGACCTTGGCTATGGTTGCAAATAGTCAATTCCAAAATATTTTAATCTAGAATTGAAAAACCATACAGTATATGATAAAAGGAAACTTTTTTGGACAGCAATCTAAGCTTGATTTTGTAACATGCTTTTCTTAGTAATAAGCTTTTCTTTAGTAATAAGAGGACAATAAAACAACTGTACAGAATGTAGTATTGGTGTTCTTTACTTTATATATAATGTTAATTCTTTTCTCTCTTTGAATGTTGTTTTATATCGGGTTGGAATTCGGTTTTACAAAACTGACATTTACACATCATAACAGCCAAGACAAATTCCAAACTTTTAACAACCCCGGCTCGATTCACCCGTATCTTATCTGTCACTGATATAACTCTCAATTTATCTTTTTAGTGAAGTCAGTTCTTCTTCATAAACATATTAAACAATCCTTACTTGACTTTGAGTAACATAACTTGAAATAGATGTCTGGGTTTTATGTTACCAGTAGTTGACATTTTAAACTTTCAAGCTGGATTCCTTACTTAGAAATAATCACACACACTTAATAATTTCTTTCTTCGCCAATTAAACTATATCTGTCATTGATGAACTCCTTTTGGAAATACCAGTTGCCTGACTCTGTTTGGATCTAAATATTTTGTCTTACAAACCAGAAACACATGCAGCAAATGAGAGTTGGATACATCACGTAATTTCTTTTCTCTTTGCTCACCATGGTAGCCCACATACATTTTTAATGACAGGTGTACAAACAGACCAGAACAAGCCAGCACACCTCTAAAAATGAATTTCCATTCCAGTTTATTAGCCTGCATCAACTGAGGTCTTTCTTTAGGGACAACTTATCTTTTGTGGACAACTTCAACCTGTTTAGGTTTTCTTTTTTCTTAAAATAAAAGATCATTTAGCTAAGATTGCTTTATGTCACATATTCTCCATATGCTGCATGTCCTAAATGAAATGCATTTGTATTGCAGGCAAGAAGAACAAACACATCTTTATTTTATTCAAATACTTGTGTTTAAGCGCTCCAACAAGTGTTTCAAGGCAACACAAGCCTTTACACCAAAAAATATAAATTGGGGCCACAGACAGTTTGTCAAATGACCCCCAAACACTGAATTCAAGCCACAGTGCTCTGTGAAGTGCTGGTGCAAGCATCATGATATGGGGACTTTCCAATTTTTCTTACTATTGTGTTGGACTAATTTATCGCATACCAGGGATTATGGATCAGTTTGAAGACATCAAATATGTGAAGAGGTCATGCTGAATTATTCTGAAGAGGAAATATCTTTGAAATAGGTGTTTCAACAAGAACCCCAAACACACCAGTAACATCTTGGTTGCAGCCCAACAAGATTGATGTTATGGAGTGTCCGGCCCAATTCCAAGACATTAATCCAATAGAACACTTGTGGGGTGACATGAAAAATGCTATTTCTGAGACAAAACCGAGGATTGCAGAAGAATTGTGGAATGTAGTCCTGTCATCCTGGGCTGAAATACCTGTTTACTGGTGCCAGAAGTTGGTTGACTCCATGCAGCACAGATGTGCAGCAGTTCTTACAAACAGGGGTTATACATCTAAATATTAGTTCAATGATTCAAAGGAAAGCAAAATCTTGAAACATTTTTCAGTTTATAAAGTGAATGTTTGAGCTTGTGAAGAAGAATGCAGACATTGCTGATTTTTTAAACTGCCTAATATTCCCTTTTTGTCACTTTGTTTAAAGGAATAACACAAAATTTTTAAGAAAAACACACAATTTAAACATACTGCTATTATGCTGATCACAACTGTATGTATATATATATATATATATTTATAAATATATATATATTTATATATATATATATATATATATATATATATATATCATCATTATATTGCACTATAATGCACAAATTGCTTGAGATGTTTTAAGGCTTTACAAAATAAAGTAATAAGCTCTATATTCCTATATTTCTTTGATCTTTTTCACATTACTAGTTTCAGGGTTCAATAGTTTTTCCTAAAGCTGTCTAGCAACATTCTTAATAACAGCAAATCCTCCTAAGTTTGATATAAGCTTTAGTCTTCTGGCTGGAAAAAGAATATCTTTTAAAATGACATTATGAAGCCAAGTTATGCCAGTGCCGATTTGGCATGATGCCACTAGACAGTAAGAAAGGTTTATGACTAACATACAGTACATGTCAATTTCACTGAGATGGGGATTTAACAACTAGGTCAGCATGGATGAATCTGTAAACTGTTTAACTAAATGACTATCTAACAAACAAACATTGATTCATCTGTAAATTTGACTGCTCTGTGGAAAATCATGACGCATTTCACAACGGTTTCAGATTTAGCAGGATGATTAAATGTAGTAGTGACTGATACAGATAAATGTAGCCCTTCTAATTATAGTCAGATTGGAGCAGATTGTTTAATTAGGGTGTAGCCTAATACATGCAAATGGTATTTTTCATGTATATTTTTTAGGGGTGTATTTTAAATCAGCGAATCTGACATTCCATGAAATATTCCCTAGTGAGGAATAATTACTGTCGTTGAAATACATGGACTTGGAAGATTCTCCAACAGGGAATATTTTTTATTATTGTCCAATATTTATATAGTGCTTTACAAAGTCAAGTCCATAGTCAAGAAATTAGCTGTCCCTCAAATGGGCTCACAATCTACCATATATATATGTATATATGTCCCTACCATAGTCATATGTCATTAACACAGTCTAAGGTCCAATTTTGGGGGGAAGCCAATTAACCTAATGCTTTGGAATGTGGAGGGAAAACAGAGTACCTAGATGAAAACCAGGCAAACATGGGGGGGAACCTGCACACTCCATGCAGATAATGTCCTCGCCAAAATTCGAACCTGGGACCTTATAATACAGGGATCTTCCAACCTGCTCCTCCCCATCTGTGCTGTCCTGGATCTCTTCTTGCAGCTCTTTGTTTTCTGTTTTATTAGTTCTTTACTCGCAGCTTTATCTGTGGGCATTTCTTAGGGTAGTCTATGTGCACATGAAACCTATTGAAGAATTTCTATGTGCTGATACAGTGTATGAGTAGCAGTGCTATGAACTGGGAACCCCCGTCCATCCTGAAGTTTACTATTCTGCTGTCATGGTATTTATTTCACACAGACTTTTATTAAAATTAACCTTGGTGTAGTCGCAAAGCAGGTCAACCAGTTGTGGTAGTACAGGGTTGTACCTCCTGTCATAACGAAAAACAGACACAAAAAAGTAGCTGCAGTTTGGGATTTATTGCTATTGTTGGCAGTGGAGGAACAAAGGTTTATAAAAAGAGAGGCAAGCTGAGAATGAAAAAGAAGATGGTAGGCATGAAGCAAGTTTTGGCCAGAATTTAGCATTATTTCGGGAGAGATGATTGTACTGATTTCAGTAAATGGGATTGTGACTGCTGAGTGTGAGCTAAAGATAAGTTGTGAATTTGCTTTTATGAAATGAGACAGGTCTAGGGCACAGATCTGTAAGTAAAGCTGCGGTAAAGAAACCCAACCCTGTCTCCCATGCACCAATCCCCCCCAGCCTTTGATTGGCCACTGGCCACAGGGATTCCTCCTGGCTCCCAAGGACAGATCCTTTCCAGTCCCTAGCATCACATGGGCTAAACAACGGGATTACTGGGTCCAGGTATTTACAACTAAGGGACACTACATGGGGAATGGGGGGAGGTGAGGTGGGCGGAGGCTTGAAAATACTTTAAAGATGCTTATTAAAATTTAGTTCTAAAAATATAAATAATTCTATTGTGGTTGCAAATTTAAACCTTGGCATATGTGCACTCCTTTGGTGATGTCACTTCAGGGATGTCAATTCAGGACCCCGGTATCTTACAAGTTACCACCCCTTATTTACAATATTAACCTAAAATATTTCTCCATCAACCTACTTTGATTACAAATAATAATCTCTCAACTGTTGTGTAAAACGATTTGGAATATTTGCTACAGTTTGCTGCAGCTCACAATCTAAAAAACAAGCACAAAATTAAAGTATACAAGTTTACTAGTGAAAATTTATCCTGGTGTGGATTCTACTTTAAACACAAAATACATTTAGTGTTGTATGCCAAGCTAAAACCTAAATTAGTACAGACTCTACAGGAAGGAACGGAGACAAAAGTATTAATTGGTCTTCTATCACTTACAAACATAAATCCTGTGCATGTTTCTTAAAGGAATGATGACTCCTTGGCACTTGGACAGGCAAAGATTCCCGTTAACACAGGGAATGCAGACACTTTGGGTGTGTAATAATAAATGCTCGGACACTGACCTGACACCAATCTGTGACATAGGGAGGAAGGAAGCTGTTTATGTTAGTGGTGAATGAAAGGATACCGCACTGATTTATTCTCTAATTATTATGTTTAACATCTATATATCATCATCAACCATATCATTTGCACACATATTTTCCTTCAGACATTTATAAAACCAGAGAGAAATGTATTTACTGTATTAATGTCCTTCATTATCAGAAAACTTATTATCAAATAAGATTATTCCTAAAAAATCCACAACAATTAGTTTATCCAGTAAAGCAATAAGACTTCAAACAACATAGAGGCAGGGAGTTAAAACTTGAGCCAGCTCTGATCGCAGATACAAGTAGGCACGTCACACCATCCACTGGCATGGCTTTAGTTTTGGCTGGACTTTAATATGACCATTGATGGAGTTTCTGTGGTGTTGGTTTAATTATATACAACAAATCTACAGATGACAATGGACAGTAGGAGATCTCTTGTCACGTGTTTAAACAGTGACACTAAACTTCCAGACTTTGGCCATGAAGGAGGACCAAGTCCCTGACAAACTTTTATTAAACTTGCCCTTGATCCCTTCTTCAGGGATACTAAAAATTATACAAATATGTTGTTTAAAGAGCTCATTAGCTCAAACCTAAATAACAGAAACAGCTGAATGATTTATAAAGATTTTTTATTTCCCAGTCCCTTATTTTAAATTACAGTAAGACATATAGTTAGTTAGGTTGAAAGAAGAAAGAATCCATCAAGTTCATCCACTAGGGAAATAATCATATCCCAGATATAAAACCCTATAAGACATAGTTGGTCCAGAGGAAGGCAGAAAAAAAACCCTGGTACAATTTGCTTTAACAGGGGAAAAATTCCTTCCTGATTCCATGAGGCAATCGGATGTTCCCTGGATCAACAGTCTCTGTTATCTTTATTTTAAAGCCTTAATACCCAGTTATATTCTTTGCTTCCAGAAAACATCCAGTTTTTAAAGTAATCTATAGTAGTTGCTGAAACTACTTCCTG
Organism: Pyxicephalus adspersus; assembly: GCF_032062135.1. NCBI lineage: Eukaryota > Metazoa > Chordata > Amphibia > Anura > Pyxicephalidae > Pyxicephalus > Pyxicephalus adspersus. The sequence continues at coordinate 29,538,758 of NC_092861.1, read as the reverse complement.
AGGGAGCCGATTCCACATTTTCACAGACCTTACAGTGAAGAATCCCTTCCTTATCGGGAGCTTAAACTTCTTTTCCTCCAGACGCAAAGAGGGCCCTCTACTTCTTTGTAATGATCTCAAAGTGAATAAGGGGGAAGAGAGTTCTCAGGGTGGACCATTTATATATTTATACAGGGTGATCATATCCCCCCTTATACGTCTCTTCTCAAGGTATAATAGATGTGGTCTGACCAATGCTTTGTACAGGGGCAGGATTATGTCTCCATCTCTGCAGTCTATTCCTCTTTTAATACAAGAAAATACTTTACTAGCTTTAGATATTCCAGCTTGGCATTGCATGCTATTATTAAGTCTATGATCTACCAAAACCCCCAGGTCCTTTTCCACTCCAAGAAGAAAAACACTGTTGTCCTGTATCCGTGTTAAAGGTATATCATATAATAAAGCATTCTCCAGTTTTATACACAACTTTCCTCAGCTACATCTGCCATCATCTGTTCCTCCTTGGTGTCTCTCTTAGTGATTGAGCACTACAGTTTGTGCATGTACCATGTTTCTCCCTCATCATGATATCATCATGTGGCTAGTGTCTTTCGGTCCCAAGAAGGCCTTGCCGCACTAATAGTAAGTGTCTACGTCACTCAGGCAATTATTATTATTATTATTATTATTATTAATAATAATCAGTATTTATATAGTGTCAAAATATTATGCAGCGCTGTACATTAATTAGGGGTTGCAAATGACAGATACAAACAATGAAACAGGAAGAGAGGACCCAGCTCAGAAGAGCTTATATTGGCAATGGACTGTCCCATACTGCAATGAGAAAAGTAGGCAAGTAAAATGGCAAAAATAGTAAAAGGCAAAAATAGGCAAGTAAAATGGGCTTCACTTATTTTATCCGTCCTGCTCATAATTTGGTAGGGAAAGTCAATAAAGTTTTCCTTTACAGTTCATGGGCTTGTTCTTGTAGGAGAATACAATGATTCATTGCATGTTAGTATTATTCATATTGTGGTGTTAGCTGTCATTTTCCAATAAACATGCTGTAGGCTGCAAGCCAGTCTGCTGAAAAAAAATGTTTCATAATGATATTAGTCTCAGTAAATGAGATGTTCTTAAGTGTATATAGAAAGTCTGAGTGCTCATTTCCTCTTTATGTGACCCCAGGGACCTCTGTGACTACATCTCATCTATGTGGGATTCCCTTCTTGGAAACAGAAATCCTGTTGGGTGGGGAAGAAACAAGGAACATTGTGAATTCGTACTGTTACCATTACAAGAATGTAAAGGTGTCTGAGGAAATAGACACAGATAAGTCATGACTTTATTGGTAAAAGGAACTACATTGTATAATTAGACAAGACCTTTATTATGTGGTGATATTATCTCCATACACACCCAATAATGATGTACAGTCATAATGCAGTCATGATAAAAAGAAAGTACACCCTCTTTCAGTTCTAAGGTTTTACTTTATCAGGACATCTGGTCCTTAATGGGTTCTAAAATTAAATAAATCTAATCTCAGTTATAAGACCACACACAACAGACTCTACTGTGACATTATTTATTAAACATAAATTAAACCAAAATTGAGATGTCAAGTGTAAAAAAACTAAGTACACCCCTTGATTTAACAAAATGTAGAACTACCTTACCAATTGTTTTCTGTTTGATAAGTTGTACTGCTCTTGGTATTTTGTTGTTCTCTTGTGTTGTTGTTACTAGGCCTCAGGGAGACGCTGGTTCGTTCATCAGGGAAGGAACCAGTAGTCTCAAACCCTGTCACTATTCCTAGGGCAATTCAGGGCTACTAGGGCCTAGGTTCCAGCGTATAAATATTCTCACCTTCAGGGGATATTCATACTGACAGGAGTCAGGGCTAGGTTAGGGTGTCCGTAGGGGGTAACCTTTTCTTTCTCCCTAGCCTTGGAAGGCCTAGTCCCTTGTTATTATCCTTATGAGTTCATTCTGGTGAACCTTCCCCCCTCCCCATAATTCATGACATTTTGTCAACCATAAACTCTTCTTATGCCAAAGTATTCAAGAGTCAAATGTGAAGCTGTCTGTGCATCAGCTAAAACTTGGATGAAATTGGGTCATGCAAAAGGTCAATGATCCCATGCACACCAGGAAATCTACAGCAGAATGGCTGAAAAAGACAAAAATCAAGGTGGTGCCCTGGCAAAGTCCAGACCTCAAGCCAATCAAAATGCTATGGCAGGATCCAAACATAGCTGAGCATAAACAAATGCTTCCTGAACTCTAAAAACTGAAGCAACATTGTAAACATTTTAAATTGTCATGGTCAAGCAGAAATTGTTTCAAGTTATTGCTGTGACAGGTGGTTTACAAGCCATTAAATCATGGGGTGTACTAATTTTTTTACACATCACTTTTCCATTTTGGCTTAATTTTTTGTTATATAAATAATGACACGATGAATGTTGTGTGTTGTTTTACAGAGGTTATATTTTCTCGATACTTAAGAATGAAAAGAGGGTGTACTTTCTTTTTCTCACAAATGTGGGCACAAAATCACACCGAAATAGGTTTACCATTTTACTTTTAAGTTTGATAAAATCTGGTAATTAATATTTAGGGTTGTGCAAGTGTATATACAAATAGTATTTATAGCATTTTGGACAGGGCATTTACAGATATAATCCTAAGGCTGCTTTATGTCAGACAGGAAATATGTGTACTGTACATACTGCAGAGCCTGCTTACTGTTTAAATGATCAATGCTGTATAAAGGAGGATGGAAAATGGCCAAGTAGGATTTGCAGGCAACAGGTAAAATTAAATCTAAAAAGAGAACTGCTACAACCTTGCAGGGATTTTAGTCAATTAACACTTCACTATCTCCAATCCATTTAAAGGTTCTGGTGTCTGTAAAATCTCAGGGATGCTTTATTACCTGTGGGCGGTGATGGAACCAGGGAACACATGGCTTGCATATTACAGGGTGACGTTTTGGCCATTCTAAAATTTACATTATTTTTTGCCATAAGTAGGATTTCTATTCACTTCCTGTCCTGCAGATTCAACCAGAAATCCCTCCAATGTGAGGGAAATCTCCTCTTTGACAACTATCCTAGGAACAAAAAAGAATGTCAGAAATGACAATGCTGTCCAATACTTACATTCCAATTCTGACTTTCACAGTAGACTGTGCTAAAACCAGTATAACTCAGATTTCTTGTACATCAGAAAATGTTTTCCACATGCACATTGATAAGTAGTATAATATAAAAGACAAATACCAAACATCAACTATTCAATATCAAATATTGAGCATAAAGAGTGATAATTCTTTGAAACATCCAATAAATTAACTTTATGAGAAAAGAGCATAAATGACTGCTGCTTCCAGAATAGGATGACAAATCCCAATTCAATATGATATCATCTTGAATGGATTTTAATTTGCCCAATAAGGGATTTTTTCTGGCATTTAAAAAATGAAAAAAAAAATTTAGAATAAAGTACAGATTTCTTTATTTACAATGTATGCTAAGAACAATAAATAACCATACAAAACAACATAACATAAATGTAAAGAGGATTATCTGACACATTACCACGTAATCCTAAGAATCCACTAACAATGCTGTAATATTTCAAATTGTACAAATGTGGGAAATATATCCTGCCAATTCAAAAAGTTCAGTCATCGGCAGAGTATTGAAACAACTCGCAATGGCTTTGCTTCTTCAGGAGTACATGTTAACTGTAACAGCACTCCAGTGAATCAAAATACATACACAAGGATAAAATTATAATATTCTCCATAGAAGAAGTTATTTATTGTGCTCATTACTACAAAAGTGGATAATGCATATATAATATTAACCCAAATGTTGAGGACAGTAAAATCATTGACGTACAAATGGAGCAGGTATCAAAGCACACAAGCAAAGGAGAGCCACTCACAGTGGACATTGAATGTATGATAATTGTATATTATCATATTGTAATATGTAGGAATGGAATAAAGTCTATTATAGGGCAGGATATTTAGGTATTATATTTTTTCATATTTAAACCCACAACAAAAAGGTGACAATCCCAAAAATAGCTGGTAGTTTGAGGGTAAATTTGTATTCATAATAAATTTGCAGGGCATTTACTGGAGTTGTGCTTAAACAATGCACCAGCGCAAAGATTACACAGGTAGAAGCACAGTGTCCAGCCATCAAGAGGTTAGTGTGGAAAGTAATTGGTATAATAAAGCCAAAACTCCAACAATCACTTGTATGTATGGCTGATAGAACCTGATCTGATTTGTGTACCTGGATGTGTCCCCGGGCCCTACATGAAAGAGAATGACACTGCTCTTGGCACGCCTATTTAAACTTAAAATGAACTTTGTATAAACTTGTGTGCAGATATGTTAGATTTTTGTTTGTTTTGAGTCTATGTTCATGATCATATAGCATGTCTTTAGCTGTCCCCTAAAGCTACATATACAAGCTAGATTACTTTCCCCAAAATGAACAGCTGTAGTCATTTCAAACTGAAATATGTACGGCGGTCCCTGACATCGCTCATCAATCTGCCCAGGTGGATCAATGACCATACAGCGGAAAGACCTTTCCTATGGATCCTATAGAGGAGAGCACAGCAGAGTGCCACTCATCCGTCCACCGGTGCTCTCTTCATAGAACAGAGCAGTGTGTACAGAAACTTTCTATTGTCACTGGAAACAATCACCAAAGATCATTCCATCAACAGAAATCTGACCTGTACAGGGCTTGGGACCTGTTAATAATCGGTTGACCAGACACTGGTTGAGTTGTACGCCACGTATCTCCTTGATATTAATTGATAACCTGGTTACTGTCATGCACTCATTAAACTGCAGAATACAAGGGGAGAAATCTCTACCAAATGCAAGGCAATGGAAGCGGTCATCAAGGATTACAAGAACAATCTGCATAGAGAGAGTTGATAGAGTAAACTGCTGGAAGGGTTCCCTGCTGCAGATTGATCAAAGAATGGGCATTTTGGTTCAATGTGCGATCAATAATTTTATAAAATATTGATCATGATTGCCCTTCATTTTAATTTTTATTAGCATTAGATTCAAGGTTCTTAACCAGGGTTCATCCAGAGGTTGCTGGGGGTTCCTTGAGCCAAGGCTACCATCTGGAGATGCCTGCACCACATAGTAGAGCCAGCTGTTTGGCTCTAATGATATTTCTAGTTGTCTGTAAGGTGTTATTCCAGCCACTACTGTAAGGGGGCATTCTTTTCACTGGGGACCAATTTAGGAGGCTTTTCTGCCAACTGGCCTCCAATAAATTTGTTTTAGCAGGGGCTCCTTGAAAGCTGAAAATTATTTCCAGGGTTCTTCAGAGGTAAAAAGATTGAGGAAGGCTGGTCTAATCTAAAAAATATCTTGTAGTGTTTGGCTACCTTAAGACAGACCAGATTCTGACCGGTGATTTTGTACTTTTTATATATTTATTAATATAATATATATTAATATTAATTATTAATAATGATATATTATTATTATTAACTAATCAATACTATTAACTAATTATTATATATTTTTTAGTACTGAATAGGACAAATGATGGAATTAGATTTTTCATATGAGAAGAATGTAAAGAAGGGGTTAATAGTTCTTCACATCTGCATATCATGATCCATCAGTCAGATAGACACACCATCCCAGGCATGGTGTAATTAGATGATGGGAAGTGATGCTGTACAAAGCTTCTGACGTTATAAGCCAGTTTGTCCAGCATGTTCTGTTCCTTGTTTGCATTTAAAACACATGATATACAAAACAAGCGTAAGCAAGGGCCACTATTTGTGACCAGCAACATCCTCTCCCATCAGGTGATAAACATTTGGCATGCAAATGTTTCTGGACTGTCAACTTTATTTTCAGTAATTGAAAGTAAAATAGGTGGAGAAATTAAAAATGCCAACAAATCATATCAAAGGTATACAACCCAAACTTACCGGTAGTTATTATCTGGCCCTCCAATATAGTGCCCAGGTACAGGAATTATAAACAAATATCTCAAACTGGAGAAAAGTTCAGGTCCTACTCATTTTGTTGTTTTGCATTACTTTTCTTTGGTTTTTTAGGTGTTTGCATATTCTCTACAAACACAGAACTTCACAAAAATGTTTGTACTAGCTTCATGCACTTGCCGTAAATTACCTAAATGTGAATATTGTGCCCCTGCCTTCTGTGCACCCTTGGTCTCTAATACCCCTACAACAACCTTAATCTGACCCAGGAAATATCTTGTTCCTTGTATGTAATAATCATTATCTGATCACTAGTTTTTGTCATATGTAAATCTCTATTTTATAAACAATTTCTAATTTGATGTAATGATTTCAAACAGTATTGGGTGCGACAAGCCCTGCATATTATTAAATAATATTATTGTAATGATGGTAGCTACACCCTTGTTTAACAACTTCAAGAGTTATTTCTGTTACCTATTTGAAGTAGGTTAAAATGTGTCAAGTTTTTTTCCCAAGCTTATTATTATCAAACAGTTTATATAACGCCAATATAATATGCAGCACTGTACCTTAAATAGGGATAAAATCTCATATAAACCTTAACATGGAATGGAATTTAAAAAATTATAGTCAATATGTTGTATTGGCAAAACGCGTTGCGTAATAAAGACTACAACGGTAAAGACCCTGGTTGATTTCCCGTATAGTTTGTGAAATTCCAACGATTATACAATAGGGTAGGAGATGTGCACATGGATTGTTATTTATGTATAAATTATTGTAAAAGGAATTATTGCTTTTTCAAAAAACAGCCTGGAAACCCTGTCTGTTCCTTTCCATCTTTAATTGTATTCTAAAAAATGTTTTACGGGGAGGCTTACCCTTTTACCTAAAGCCTAAGGAAATGGAGAGAAATTTTCTCGAATTATTTGTTGTATGGCCTATTAACACTTGTCCTTGGGAAATTCCTTAAAATTCATGTATTTGTTGTCAAGTAGAAATCCTATCCTAATCCTATGTGGTTGGTTCCTATTCCTAATCCACCACCCCTCCCAACGCTCCCTATGCCTCACTATTTATTATTGAGGTCTTGAGGACTAATGGAGTCCTAGGAGGGGCGAGACCACTTTTCACCATACAAGAAAAGTTGAGATTGAAATATAACCTTAGCCCCTAAGTCTGTGGATCTACTTATTTTTAGTATTTAATGTAATTAATCATGCACTTAGTAGAAACTGCCCCTATTTGTGACAGCGTTACAGAGAAGAACTCCTTTAAGAAGTATTAAATGACTTTCATACCAAATAAAAATGATTTAAATAAAATGTAAGCACTAGGTGCGTCTATGCTTTAATAAACATTTGTACCTGTCTCTCCTCACATTATGAGATGTATACATTTACCAGGCTACTTTCCATAACTCTAATAGAAGTGTAGACTGTAGAATGTAGACAGATGAATAGATTAGATAGCAATGTATACAGAACAGAACGCCTACCTCTCATTTGTCAAGAGTACAACATAAACCTTCCATAAAAACAAAAAATGTGGCTGCCATTGCTGACGTGCTGAAAACGTAATTAACCCGACTGCATGCTGAATTCCCTGGCCTTTTATCTAGTATTATGCATGCTATGGAGGTAAGCCTCGGCTTCTCAGCATGGCAGCATCTCCCTGCAACAGCCCCAAATGGAATTATTATTATTACACAGTATTTATATAGCGCCATCATATTATGCAGTGCTGTACAAAGTCCATTGTTGTGTCACTAACTGTCCCTCAAAGGAGCTCACAATCTAATGTCCCTACTATAGTCATATGTCTTTTAATACAGTCTAAGGTCAACTTTGGGGGGAAGCCAATTAACCTAACTGCAGGTTTTTTGGGATGTGGGAGGAAACCAGAGTACCCAGAGAAAACGCACGCAAATATGGGGAGAACCTGCAAACTCCATGCAGCTAGTGTCCTGGCCGAGATTCACACTTGGAACCTAGCAATACTCACTTCCCTGTGCTGCATCTATAGAGAAGCAGGTTTGTCACCCTAGGACAAGAAGTTAATTAAAACTACAGAAAAGCTCTAACTCTTTCACCTCCATAATGGTAACATTGGACCTAATTGCTCCTTTTTTTCTTTTACTTTTTTATGCAGGTGTCAGAGTTTGCACATTTTTTAGATGCTAAAAGTAGTGTCCAGGGGCAGTTTGCCACACTGCCTCTATATAGTTGACTTAGAGACAGTTTTCATTGCTTCTACATATGTTTTCAAGCAGTTTCAATTAAAAAAGTGAGAAAATGTACCACTCTTTTTTATTTTATTTTTTTTTTTAGCAGTGACACTGTAACGTAAATGAAAACAGTCAATAGAGAGTCCAGAAGTCTCTAAAGATTTCCTGCAGAATCCTCAAGGATTTATTCTTACTGATAAAATAACTCAAACAGATATAACAATACACTGTCAATGATATTTAACAAAATCAGAGGTAAGCACTCTCCCCCAAATGAAATGCTTTAGGCTAATATTTGCTATACCCCCATTACGAAAATATCTGCACTTGACTTCTTTGGTTTTCACACTTGCTGTGTCCATTACAAAGATCCCTCACTCTACATTTTTATAATATTAAGATTGCAAGAGTATGCTGGAACATCAATACTCGTAATGCACATGAATAGGTTTGAACAGATCTCTATTGGATTATCACATATAAAAAGCCAATATTTGGCTTAGCCCAGCAAGCTCTATATACAACTAAATATGTCTTTTTGGTAGACTGACCCTGGATTACCTTAAAAATAAAAAGTTGTGTAACTTTTAAGCAATTGATGAGTTAAGACTGCAGGTGCTAAATGTTTATGAAGAATAGAATTTGCCATTTAATAAAAAAAATGGAAGAATTGTCAGCGTCATTGTGGTGCTTTGATACCTCCAAATCGCCTGTAATTACATCCACACAAATGTGAACAGATTTATCCCTCATTCTTTGTATTGAGATTAGGCACAAGGACACTACTATTTTCTATATTTTCTTTTTCTTAGAAAACAGTCTTACCATGCAATTTAGTTCTTTCAGTGTATTCTTTGGACTAATTATAGTGTACACAAGGATTAACCTGTGTTAACCTGTAATGAAGCACTAAGCATTGGATGGTAGTGTCAACCTTTATGTGATATTCAATATATATTTAAATTACTAAGGATTTAATGGAAATCAATTCATATAAAGTCTCATGGGATACTACCTAAATGAACATGTTCTTTTCTTCATGCAGTCATACTGTTTAGGGGCCTTGACAATCGTATTGCACTTGCTTGGATTTTGTATTATCCAGTGCAGCTCAAGCTTTTTTTTTATTTTTTTAAATTTTAGACAGGGGAAGATGATGGAAATTAAAGGCGTTGCAGCAACACAGCTGAAAAGTCAGCATTAACAGCAAAGTTATCATTAAGAATAAAGCGGACCTAAACTCAATGTTTTTACTTTAAATAAAAGGGTAGACAACTCTTTTATATAAAGTAAAAATCTTTTTTAGAAAAAAAAGAAAGAAGGTAAAGCGATCAAGACTGAACGGGAGCGCAGAGCCTCGCAGGATACCTACATCACACATACCGGGAGGCTCTTGGCCGCTCATTCTGTGCATGCCCAATTCTCAGGCATGAAGAAGGGGCATTTTCCTTTACTAAGGGGAAAGATGCCGATCTCACACATGCACAGTGAGATCAGCTCCCGTTTTTTCCCCCTTTACAGCAGGCTACGTCACTCCATCTAGTGCCTGTGCAGTGTGAGATCGAGTGACGTAGCAAGAAGAAGGAAGAAAAACACCCAAGATGGCGGCACCCAGCACTTTCTCCATGCAGGACAGAGAAGAATTGCAGGAGAACGGAGGAAATGTCCAGCGTGATCAAGGGATCTGCAGGATTAAAGGTAAGTATGATTTTTTTTTATTTTTGTTTTAGTTCTGCTTTAAAGGGGAACTAAACTGAAAACAAAAAAATGGCACTTATTTTTAATCCTGCAGGTTCCTCGATGGCGCTGGTCCTCCCACAATCCAGTCCCACGTTGTCCTGGAATTCCTCTAAATCCGCTGTGCCATCTTCATTCTTCTTTCTGTGTTCTTGGCACGTCACCTGATCTCGCACTGCGCAGGTGTGTGATTGAGTGACGTACCTGCTGTAAACGTACTGCGCTTGCGTGAGATCGGCATCTTATTCCCTTAATAGAAAAAATGCCCCTTCTGCGCATGTCCGAGATTAGGGCATGCACAGAATAAGCCCCCAGAGCCTTCTGGGATGTGTGACGTAGGTATCCCTACATACACTTTTATGTAAAGTAAAATGTTGAGTTTAGGTACGCTTTACCTAGTATTTTTTATAGCGCTGACTTATTACACAGCACTTGACAAAGCCCAAAGTTAAACACTTGTCAGTTAAAAAGACTAAGTAAAGTTTTAAAAAAGCATGGGCTAATGCAGAAATAACAAAACACACACATAAATTGTTATACTTGTGAAGTTGACTATTCTCAAAGATCTGCCAATTTAAGTGAAGTCTTCACTGGCTCTGAAATAATTTCAGACTGTAGCGAGGAAAATGTGGCACCCTTGAACTTTGCTGAGAGTAACCCCAACTACACACATGTAATTTAATGTAACTCATACATGTGAAATAGCCCAAAGAGTTGTCCCTCTCTGTACTGGCAGCAGCTAGACTTGACAAGACTATGATCAATGTAGCAATCCATACATACCAACTAAAAAGCTTTTGAAAACCATAACAGAAATCTGTTTGTAATAAGTACTTAGGTATTAGGTGTCATACGCAAATACTTTTGTTTACCTGTTAACCAATTCAGTCCAGAAATTTGAGTATAAGGGTATGTTGTGTAAAAAATACTTTAATTACTGAACTAAAGGTCAGGTCACTTGTTTGTTCAAATTTCAGTGTGTAGCAGGACATGGGAGACAACCCATTCTGAAGATAAAATATGTCAAAAAATAGACAAGAAAGAAATAATGAAAGCATTAACTAATGCAGGTGTGAAAGAATCCATCAATCAATCAGTCTAAGTATCACTATAAAGTGACAAGGTAATGAATGTGACCTAATGGGGGTTTTTCCATACAGATGTCCTTAAACATGGCCTTTGGGGCACTTGGGCGGGTTCAGAAGTTTAATTAATGCTTACAAACCCTGAGTGATGGAACAGATCTGAGATATACAGGCGCTCTCTACACAAAGTGTTCATTGACTCAAGGAATACAGAATGTGCACTGTGTTTAAAAAAATGACACAGCTGGTGTCCACTTAAATAAATAATGAAGGTAACTATTCTATTGTTCATAAGAATATAATGTATTAGAAACCAGCTTAAAAACAATATAACTTTGACATTGGTACATTGTGATGTTATATAATTATCAAAACATCTGTTCTTGACACGTTTGATTTTTTTAATAAAGGTGCCTCAAAATTCCCCGGAACAGTTTCCATTTCTGGAAAGCAAAAATATTTAAATCAATGATGTGTTGGATGTTTTTTTATATTTACAAGATTAAGTGAACGCAGGTTTAACATAATATTCATCTAGTAAATGGTCTCTGCTGGTTAGTAGCTCAACCTATGGTTTCTGATACACAGGGTGGAAAGAGTGACAAGCCAACAACTGTCAAACGCTTGTATGTGACACACATATGGATGTTATGGGTATATACTGTTCAGTCAAAGTAAATTGTTCAGAAAGTTAAACTGCCCATTCTCTTTTGATACACTTGCAGAATGTCCTGTGCTTGACCTAAAGTGATTAATCATATTTCACACAAATTAAATGTTGATATCTTTAGGTCACCTTCTCATTTCCTGCGTAATGCATTACAAAGATCATCTAGCCCATCTGTGCTGTCTTGGCTCTCTACTTTCAACTATTAGCTTTCTGTTCTCTCAATTATTCACAGCTTCATGTGTGGGAATTTTCTGTGGGGGTCTGTTTGTAAATTAGGTCTGTCCAGTGCTGATACAGTGTGTGAGAGGCAGTGTTGCAAGCTGAAAAATCACCAGCCCGTTTTGACTTTTACTATTTTTCTGTTATGGCTTTTATTTCACACAGCAGTTCCGAGAGTCATGATACTACAAAGTTTTAACTCATGTGCTAATGATGAGCACAAACACAATACAAAAGGAGCATAGCTTTGTGATTTAATGTGCTATCCACAGTAGCAGAGAATACCTGATAACAAAGATTAGTGAAAAACTGTTTGGGAGACAAGCTAAGCATGAAGAAGGGAGGTTTGCAGCAAGTTTTAGGTTTGTTGACAGGTTAATATTCCCACCAGAAACTGAATTGCTTTGATTGCAGTAAATCATGGAAATAATCGGTTGTCTGCGGATTATAATGAAGAGCATGCCCTAATAGAAGTCCTAGTTATAAGGAAAAAAAATGTTGTCAAACTCCAACTGTTGAACACCTTGTCTACAAAAGACTCACCCGTTACCTGAGCACCAACTCTCTCCTTGAACCCCTCCAGTCTGGTTTTAGAGCTGCCCACTCCACTGAAACAGCCCTTACTAAAGTGGCCAATGACCGCATCAGAGCTAAGTCTCAAGGCAACTTTTCCCTGCTCCTTCTCCTTGATCTTTCCTCTGCTTTTGACACTGTTGATCATCCCCTTCTAATACAAATCATGC
>NC_092861.1:29505798-29523805 GCF_032062135.1 Pyxicephalus adspersus | reverse complement strand
GAGTCACTTCAGTCCTGTCACTTCCTCTTCATGAAGAGGACGCACGGAGGAACCACACACGGAGTCACCCACCGCACCACGCGATTCTGGTAAGTAATCGGTGGGTGGCTTATTTGTGGGGGGGGGGGTTTTCATTTTTACCTAAAAAGGGGGGGCTGTCTTATTTGATGGTTCTGCCTTATCATCGGGGAAACACGGTAACAGTCAGCAGAGCAAAGAGCAAAAGGACGTACCATCTCACAAGAACTCTGGTAGGACCACAATGTAATATTTTGTATTATAAACCAGAAATATTATCAAGCTTTAAATATATAAGTAGTACAATGTTGAGGTTTCCATGCAATTTAAGAGTTTCCAAGCTTGCAATTGGCCAACCTGCAAATAACTAACAACACTACAGAAAGTGTAACAGTAACAGAAAGAGTAAAGTAAGTGATGTTAGGGAACAAATTGAGCCAAACTGATGACATTGCATACCTGGTCTAGGAAAATGAAGCACTCACTGTTTCACAAGACGTTACAAAAAGATATTTGGATAATCTTAGCCATTTATTTAGTAGACGGCGCCCTGCCAAACACAATGATTTACTGATATGGTGCTAATATGGTATATAGAAAGCTACTTACCTCAAATAGTTCAACAATGAGCAAGTGATGAGTATGATGTGAAGAATTAGTTTTATAAACACAGCTTCCTCAGTGAAATGCACAAATGTCTAGAATATTCCCACCTACATGGTCTAAAACAGAAGGATAGGTTTGTGATCACATATAAGCTACAAACACACGTCCAATGCTTCTCGTCCGATAATCAGCCCAGGGCCGATATCAGACGAGAATTTGGCGTGTGCACAGCGCCCGTCGTCCAAACGACCGCCCTGGCAGGTCCACGTGAACGGGAGAGAGAGCAGTGGGATGCCGCACCATCGTACCCCCCTGCCCTCCCCTCTCCATAGAACAGAACGGTGCTGTATGTACAGCGGTCATTCATGCATCATGCATTACTTTGTTGTTAGAAAGGATTCTGAAAGATCCTTTCCAATGACAATATTGCACATGTGTATCCCGCTTTACTGAGTCTATTAATCAGACATGAATTATAAAATCTCAGGTTGTGCCATTCAGCCCAAACCCCTTACCACATGCAGCCATACCTGCAATCATGTATCTAACAATAATCTATAGCATTTCTATGGTGGACAAGGAATACCCGAATAACGCAGATACTAGTGTAGCGTCCTTTTTGTATAACTGTCAAGACCTACAGTACATAATACTCTGAATGAAAAACTGTTTTAACACCTAATTAGCTTATGAGATGTTAAAACCCACCAGATTCCTTTTGGCCTTACATGCAATACATTTCCAAATATCCCCAGGCAGGAAGAAATCTAGCTGAAGGAGATAGGGAATAAAAAAGCTAGGCCAGAAGATATAACTAACAATCAGGCCCCCCCAGCATATTAGACTTGATTTATTAAAGCTGTCCAAGACTGAAACTGGAATTGAGCTGATCTAGGATTGACAAAATTTGCCAACAACAAATGATCCTTAAGAGATCCATCCCAGGTTTATTGGATCACCCAGGTTCTCCCATATTAGTCTATCTTCTCCAGTCTTAGAAAGGTTCAATAAATCAAACCTACTGAGCCTTAAAATGATCATCCGAGCAAGCAATACAAAGATAACTAAAAATAATAGTTGTGTGGCTTCATCAGATTTCAATACTTTGAGTCTCACACATAGAGCACACATAATGTAAATTGGTATTACAGACCAGAATTTTTTTTTTTATACCCATACCCATATACACTCAAAGCATCAGCATAAAAGCCAAGCAATTAAAGCTGTGAAGTAGAAAAGGTCAACAGTAGTAGGACGACACCCATACTGCTCTAAAGTCTGGAATATAGAAAGTACCTTTCATTTATTTGATCGCAGTAAAATTGTATCTCCATATGCCATTGCTGATGTCTCAGCAAGAACAGGAAAAGTTTTTCAAACCTTGAATCTTAAAAGCTGAACTCTAGGCAGATATAAAAACACAAAAGAAATCTTTCCTAGAGATTTTACTGCCCAGTAACATGATGGAGCAGTTCATAGGGAAAGACTAAAAAATGCTTAACATCAGATGGAGGGTAAATAATACAGAGGGGAAAGTCTGGAATGATGCTAAATTTTACAGCTTTTATTAAAAAAAAAGAAAAAAAAAAAGTGGAGTTTTCTACAGAATGGCACAAAGTAGATTGTATACATTGGTAAAGGAAACTAATAACTTCAAGCAACTTCAAAAACAATAGTAAAATGGAGAGTATGTCGGCGGTATATAAATACTGTGTAATAATAATATAAAACATACATAATATATTATCAGATATTGTAAGAAACACAGGTTTGTAGGAGATAGTCATAAAGAGGTATGTAGTAAAAGGAAGTGGTTCAGATTCAAGGGCATTAAGTTCACAATGTAGTAAAAGTTTTTTAGGCATGGGAAGTGGAAGTGTGATTGGTTGAATGAAAACAATGAATTAAATAAATAGGGTAGGAAAATAAAAGATTTCATCTCTGCTGAGAGGGAAGATGTGTACAGGTTCAAGTTCAAAAGGAGGCGTCAGTAGGTTAGAGAGATATATTAAGAGAATTGAATATATGGGTAGAGTTCAGCTACCATTCAAGAGGTGGCTATTGGAGTAAAAAAAGAAGAACACAGATCCCAAAGGTGTTGTAGTCAAACTATGGTCACCAGTTGGTTTGGAACTTCTTGCATCTATTCACAAGAATAGCTGTCAGTTTTTCTAAAATTTGGTTTGTGCACCTCTTTGAACCTGAGAGAGGAAAAAATCCAACTGGAGTTAAATGTTTATTTTTGTAGCACTGAATATAAAATATTGAAAGCTCTATCGGGCAGAGTCCTCTCCTTCTCCTTTTTGTATCTGTCATTTGCAGCCCCCAATTAATGTACAACACTATGTAATGTGTTGGCACTTTATACCTTTTAATGTTAAATAAGAGAATGCGATCTAAGCTCTTTTAGTGATACTTTCTGGAGTTTTAAAACACAGGGCTCTTTTGAATGTCAATGTAAAGCTGTTGTCTTTCAATGACCATTATTTTTGGATGATGTCCTGCTTTGAATGTAAAGAAGAAAAACCTCTAAAAGCTGTACTTTGTTGTGGTCAATATGAATGAGACAGGTTTTTTGAATTTTTTTTTTTATTAAAATATGTACAAGGTCCCATGAAATTTATATCCGTCCTTCATGGTGGTGATCCAAGTTTTTAATTCAGCAAAAAACTGGTAATACTGTACTGGGAGCTCTCCACATGACATGCTGAATAACTGGTTGACATTTGTATCCAGAGGGTAGTTTCTTATACCACTGGAAGAAAACAATCACCAAAGCATATCTACCACCCATAATGACTTTAGACAATAATTTTGGCAACGTTTCCCATCTGGATGATAGATGGTAAGTCAGTGGGGTGATGTAAAAATGTCTAATCTCACCTTTCAGGGTAAAAAGATTGACTGATTTTACCACATGCTTGTTCTGGGTGTTTGACATTCAAAAGTGAAGTTATTAGATTAATGGTGACAGCCAAGTACAGTATTTTTTACCAGAATACAGCTTCCTGTCACAGGGGTTCTTTAAGATTGGTTAATATGGGTTTTTGGCACTATAAACATCCTCGCTGTTTTTTTATGTCAGTCAATATAGGTTTCTCCATGCAGCTGAAAATCTACAGTAGTGTATTTGCCAGGTCACCTACTATCCTAGTAGTAGCAGACCGGTCTTCTTGGTTGTATCTAAACTAAGAAAGTATAACTTGATGAGAGTTTTTGTAGGCACCAGCAATGAATTACCAGCATTTTAAAGAAACCCCTCATGAGGGAAACATGGAGGCCGTCAATAATGTCCTGTCCTAATGAAAATGCCATTTACTTCAATGTTCTGCCTACTGTAATACTCTAAATGACAAACCGAAAACAAGCTTGCAGATTAGGTTTCCCTTAACTTCGCTTAGCCTACATAAAACACTCAGAGAGGGTCTACATCCAGAGAAATAACAATTTGTTACCAATTGCTGTATATTTTGACTATACCAGCACCAATGACTGACTGTATATTTCACATTTTCAACAACACTACTTGGGATCTCAGTATAAAAGTGCAACACCACCGTGACTCCAAACTGCACGCACCCAATAACCGTACAAAGCTAGAAACAAAAAGAATTCTGCTCCTACAAGTATAAAATAATAGTTACGTCATTCTTCAAGAGCAGTGATATTTAGTGTGGGCACATCCTAAAATGAAACAATACAGAATATAACTGATCAAGCATACATGCTAACCAGAATGTACCATATCCATATTGCCGTTACAAGGCCCGCAGATATATTCCAGGTCCTTGCAACAGCACAGCGTACCCCATGTCTGAAATAGCAATGATGTGAGAGCAGAACATGAAAATATAACTTTTCTGTACAAAGTGAACTGCTGCGTCACAAAATGTAAATAAAGCGTACATGACGAGGCATTGTCAAGTGTTATAACTTATCTTTTCACCCTTTTACAAAGGAACAATGCATCTTAAAGACGTCCGAACATAACAAATATCAAAAGAAAAAAAATTACACGGTCCTATATATTAAAAAAGTAACAAAGAGGATAGTTTAAAAAGTCCATTATTTATAAAGTACAAATGTCTGTATAACGTCAAGAAATGTCCTTTGTTGAAAAAATTGTGTTTTTTTTTCTCCTGGAACAACAGAAGGTGTCCTTGTTTCTTTGTGTGGAACCAGACTAGTTCCAGGAAAAAAGACAAAACCTAAAAAGCTATAAAATACCAGATATAAAAGTATCTTACAAACAAAGGTTAAAAACTGTAGATTAACATATGATCCTAAGGCACTGTGATGTGAGAGCTTTATACAAGGGGTAAGGAAGTTTGTTTTGTCCATGCTGTGCGATAATCCAAAGTCTCAGACATAGGCACCAAGTGCCGAGTGGAATTCAGTCAAACATTGCACCAGCTGCTGAAACTTGGGCCTTTCTTCTGGGTCAAGAGCCCAACAACATGCCATGACTGCAAACCTGTGTAGGGACAGAAATTATAAAGATTAGAACTGCAGACGCGATGATCATAAGATTCATTACAACATTGTGGTCAACCATGAACCCTAGTCAGGTGCTTAGTAACATTCCTTAAAGTAACTAATTTGTATCACTACAATAAAAGTAAAATAAACCCTCTAAAACCAAATAGCTCCCCTCTTGGATTGCATACTTAAGAACAATGTGCCCATTTTATGAGTTGATAAAAAACAAAATACTTACAGCTCATCAGGACAGTTGATTGGTTGAGCTATTCTGTAGCCATCCTTAAGGTAAGCAGCCATTTCAAAAGGATCGATGTCAACATAAGGAGTCTGGCCCAGGGTCATCAGTTCCCACAATGTTACGCCAAAAGCCCACTGCAAAGAAACAATGTAAGACGTCATCCCACGTACACACACACATTGGGTTGTGAAAATTTACTACCGCACTCTAAACCTAAAGAATACAAATCTTAAAGTATAACTAAAAGCTCCTTGTAGGAGTCCCAAATCCAGTTATGTGATCAACAAATCCTAAAAGTAAACAAAAACTTTACCTACAGCCTTATCCTCATGTTTCCCCCTTCGACACTGCATGTGACAGTGGTGGAGGTTTTAGTACAAGAGATAAAGCTGTTAAACCAGAAAGCAGTGGGACCGTTTGGGCAGGTGAAGAGTGACAGCTAAAAACTTGTGAATCAGCAGTAACAATGCTGCTATTTGAGCCCCTGCATAATGTTCTCACCCCTCTGCAGTGCAAGCAGGCACAAGCCTACATGAGAGCGACAACTATTCTGAATTCAAGAGCAGTGCAGTATTGTTGCCACTCTGTCACAGGAAGCAGGAAATTGCAAACACAACTTAAATGCACATGCATGTATAGCAAACTACTCATGCCAAACTTTTATTCCGAACTGTACAATAAAAACATTTGGACAAAAACAGCTTTACTATAGAAAATATATTTCTACTTCTAAATACACCACATGTGTAATGTCTTTGTGTGCACTTTATTTACTATGTCTTGTGGTGGAGCTGACTTTACATGTTAAGTGCTCTCCTGCGTTGACTTGGATTACACTCTTACTCTGGTGAAGTCTGTACATTGTTCTTTCTATTGTACGTTTTGCAGTGATCACATTGAGGGCCTAAACCTGATGGGTGTATAAAAACTTGAAACTTGAACACACTGCAATACAATAAAAAAAAAAAAAAAAAAATGACATTCCTTTGAAATGAAGTCAGATTTCTGGATCAAAACATATGTAACAGCACTTGATTACACACGTAACTTACATATAAAGCTCGGATACTGACTGTTCCTTTACCTTCTTGACTAGCTCCCACCCACATGTAAGACCTTTCTCAATTCCCACTTCAAGTTATGAAAACCAAAGAAATGTCAAAGATAAATCACACTGTGATTGACCAAACAATATAGAGTACTCCACAGGGATTGGGACTTGTAAAAGCCATGACCCCAAATTTGTATGCTTTCCCCGGCCAGGTCAGCTATTAGGACATTGGGCTGGGAACTAGTTTAAGTACTGCTTCAATAGAAGGAAGTCTATGAGTTCACAAGTCTTAAAGAACTGGGCACAGGGGAGTTGGTATCTCAAGACGTCTTAAGAGTTGATAAGCTTTGAATGGGTTTAAAGATGACCGAATGTGAATCAGATTCCAGTTTCTATATTGAATATTGCATTGTTTTTTTTAACATTACAAAATAGGTATTGTTGTGCGAGGATTACAAAGCACTTTATGAAATAGTATTATACCTAAAAATAACCTTAATTTTATTTTATAGGTTTCATGAAACTACAATGTATGAGGAAAACAAGAGGCGACCAGTGCTAATTCTCTTTTGTAAATTGTAGTTGTCTGCATCTTATGTAGATCTTGACTGATACACCGTTGTCAAACCTTTAAAAAAGTGCCAATTACCGCAGAAAATTAAGACATTGCTTTCTGTAAACCATTTTTTAATGGACTAGTGCCGACATTTTGAAGAACAGGGGTCTGCAGACAACTAGAATTTCTGGGAGTACAACAGTGGTAGCTATAATTCCCCCTAACACCGGTCTCCTTATGGTTAGATTATAAATAACAGCAGTTGTTCCACAAACCCGATAACTCAGCTTCTTTGGTACTAGCACACACAAGTGACTCATACTCTGGAGATAACACACTGATGTGAAAACTTTTATTATTTGGGGGACTGTCCAAAGGTATGATCACCATCATAGGGCTTGGTAATGGCTGTGGCAACCAGACAGGACAGGAAATTCCAGTTCCTGAAGTAAGGACCACCACACCAATCTGTTTTGTCTTGATGTTTATGTTCTAGAAACCATGTGCTCCAAGTTTTAAAGAACCTGGAAGCTTTAAGTACAGTAAGACATGTTTCAGTGGAGCTTAGAAAATGATGAAAGGAATGGGAAGAACTTTAGGTAAGACTGCACCACTTGGCATTTTTCAGAAACCACCCAGCTGTTTGAGTGGTTACTGCGTTGGGTCATAAAACAAGGGCTGCCACCTGCCTACAATTTCTTCCCAACCAGCTTAAAAAAATGTCTGGGTTGAATACTGGGTAAGACTATTTTAGTCTCACTTTTTATACCAGGAGCCTTGGGAATCATAGGTTACACTTAATGCTCTTGTCTCAATTTATGGGCTCATTTTTACAACAGAAGCTCTACAAATCATAGAAAAGCCTGGCAATTCTTGCCTGAATTTTATACCAGAAGCTCAGGAAATCTTAAAAAACACTGGTAGCTCATTTCTAACTTGTATACAAGAGTTTAAGGAAACCATTGACAGTGTTTAAAGAACTCTGTTACGGTTACAACCACTAGAAAATATGTTAGGTAAAAGTTCTCTGGAAAGACATAAACTTCGATAGACAAACACATGGATGTAACAAAGTGATGTCATGGATTCCCAAATGATTTTGGGGAATAGTACTTCACCTACAAATTACAAATGCTTTCTAGCATCATTTACCAGAATGAAGGCTATAAGATCTATTCTAGTAAATCTATGAAAGCCCCGAAACCTACTGGGCTTTTTCAGAAGAAATTTCTTCCATGAAGAGAGCTTTGATCTTCATACAAACAGGCATACATCTTGTGTAAACTCTGGGCAGAGTGGAAAGTTAACATCACAGACAAGTTAAAGTATAGTTTCCCGGTAGAGGATGATCAGGTTCTGTATGTATATGGGGAGAGGAGGCATCGACTACGTTACTCGGTTCCATCAACATGCCCATGTTGGGATGCAGAATCTCACTACAGGGAGCTCTGTAGGCTTTACTCAGGCCTGGCATTAAAGAGCTAGAGGGATTACCATTATAAATCACCACGCTGGGAACTGAAAGATTGCTCAATGGCAGTTCTGGTTAATGTACACATTAGGAAATCACTTTCTTTAAACTACATAAAGGAAGAAGACGTAAATCATAATAGTGAGACTATATTAGTCATGTAATTCTCAGTCTCTATGCTGGACCTTTCTCATTCTGTAGGGGGGAAAAAAACACAAACCAAAGTCCCAAATGGCTAAATACGCAGAAAACAAACAATAATAAAAAAAAGTAAGCAAATAAAAAGTATGTGCAAGGGGATAAAAAAAATAAAAAAAAAAGCAAAAAGCAAAGGCTTCACAAGGGTCATAAAATGCAGACTGGGCTGTGGACACCTTTGTGGTATACAGAAGAGTAATATTCTCCCTCACCCCACGTGTATCAGAAATCATATACCTTTAAATATATTCAGTCCCCCACATAAAGGTACTGCCTAAGTTTTTACTTTCCTACAAAAGCCTGCTGAATTTCCATTTTTATTCCATGCAACTTATGATCGGATCACAAATAAAAATTCTACCTATGCTTTATAACAGTGGTCGCCAACTGCTGGTCCGCGACTCTGGACCTTCAGGAGAAGGACTCCGGGGGGGGGGGGGGGTTGTGACGCACCAGGGGGGTGACGGACCATGTCTCCCTTATGGATTGCAGGCTCAGGGCAGTGGCCAAGTTGTGATGGGAGAGTGGGTGGGTTCTGGCATGATGACCTCACTCTGGGGGAAGTTTCGTCCACTTGAAAGTGACAAGCAGCTCCCCGCGCATGTGCAGTTCAGAGTGAAATTAGTGGTCCATGACCTGCAAAAGGTTGGGGACCACTGCTCCAATACATTAACAAATTTTTAAGGTTTGTTACTTTGTACAAATTCTGTAAAAGTAAAAATGTGCTGTAATATAAAGAGCTAGAGGAAGTTTCGCTAATCTGTTCAAAAAAAAAAAGGTCAGCTCCTATCCCACCTTTCATCATTCTGAGACAAACATTCAGGGGTGCACGGATTTAATCATTTGACAATTGTACTATAAAGATATAGCAGTTTATTACCAGACTAACATTCCGTTATCATTTTATCAGGATATATTCTGATCTGGTGCTGCCCCCTGCAGTAGGTGACTGGGGGTGAATGATGATCAGAGTCACAGTAGGTTGCGCTGATCAATGAATGCAGTGCCGGCTGCATTCATTGATTAGCTCAGTGTGCGATCCCCAGCACTAGAGGTAAAATGGGTTACCAGTTTCCCCATTCAAAACCTCTAGTGCTCTGATTGGCTAGAGGTTTTGAATGGGGATACTTGTCCCCATTTAAACTCTAGTGCTGCGAATCGCAAACAGGATTCCTAAAGCTGCAAGAATGATTGCAGCTCTGGGAATCCACTGCGATTCTGGGACAGTAGAGGTTAATTAACCTCTAGTGCCCGGGGATCTTCTCAATGCATGCGGCCGTAGCCGCATTCATTGAGAACAGTGTGCGATCCCCGGCACTAGGGGTAAATTACCCTCTAGTGATGGGCATCTTCTAATTGAATGCAGCTGCGGCTGTATTCATTGAGAACAGTGTGCGATGCCTGGGGCACTAGAGGTTATTTATTCTCTAGTGCCCCGGGGATTGCAAACAGGAGGATTCCCAGGGAATCCTGTGAATCCTCCTGTTATAACCTCAACAATCTCCGATGGTTTCGTGAAATCGGTTCACCGAAATTTTGTGGAACCATCGGAAGTTCCATTCTTGCTCATCCCTAGTTATTACCAGCTTGAGCACTGAGCAGCGCCAATATATTAGACTGGAGTTCTCCTTTAGGAAAATGACATATAGTTGAAACATAAAAAGGTCTTAGAACTGTACCATATAGCCTTTGCGTAAATGTGTGTATAAACTCAACAATCCTTTTGTCTTGTATGTGCATTGTAGTGAACAGCTATAGCTGCTGAGTATCATACCTCTAAATCTGGATGCAAGATTTTGGTAAGATTACACCATCTAATGACTAACATACTCCACCATGCCTACAAACTTAACAGATTTCCATCTAACCTCTTACTCCATCTTCCATATTCTTACATCTCTTTTCTCAATGTGGAAGCCCAATACAGTCCATACAAAGATTTAGACCAGGTTTACATCTCTGTAGTACATAATGGCAGTTATTTTTAATGTGCTGCCCAGTGTGAACAAAACTGCACCTGAATCTTTTCAGGAATACTAGGCATGGGTGCATTGTGGAATACAGCAGGTGTGTTGAAATGACAACAGCACACCAATTTGTGCAACATGAGTTACTTCACCACAAGGATCTAAACATAGCCCTAAAGAGGAACTAATCCCAGTCTATAATCTGTCCTCATTCTGTCACAAGGCGCCCCTATTTCCTTCTTTATTCCCTTCATCGTTCCGATCTTTGGCCACCTGGATTGGCCAGGTTAGGGTGACAAAACCCATAGGAAAAAAAAAAAAAAAGAAAGTAAAAACTAGTTTCTACTTTTTTTTTTTATCAAGCATGAAATTTACAAAAAAGTCTGGCAACATGTTTTTTTTTTTTTTTGCCTTAATAAGCTAAACCAACTAATCTTAAAAAACCAAGCAGAACTCACCACATCACCAGCACTGGAAAACTCCTTGTTAACCAGACTCTCAAGAGACATCCATCGTACCGGGCGGTTTTCATTGTCTCCAAGACAATGGTAATCCATGGGGAAGAGGTCACGAGATAGCGCATTATCTGTAATCTTTACTTGTAGAGACTCATCAATCCTGGAAAAAAATGACAAGAATTAACATGTATACGTCACGAACGGAAAAGCACAGGGGTGATGAATTGAAGAATTAGGTGGCAGCGTTTCTACATACGGAATGAGAAGAATATTGTCCCAATTCTATGTCAGCCAGATTTGTGTTCCTGCCATACAGGTCTGTATAACACAGCAATGTACAGACACAAAAGTAATGGTACTTTTTTCCCCCCTCCTAAACATAATGGATAAGTACTCCCAACGGAAGACAAGTCCTGTGGAGTATAAAACCCTGCACAGATATCAGATGATTGTTTTCAGTGACAGATGAACAAATGAGTGCTGTACACACAGCACAGTTCTGGTAAATTAAAGGAGGATAAGTGAGCAGCACCCCCTCTGTGCTCTGCTCCATTGGAGTGCAAAACAGTCCATTCACATTGGCTGGGGGATTGCTGTGCACATCAGATTGCCTGAGGTGACCATTCGTCTCGACCGACTATCAATGAATGTGTGCGTGTACGTAACTCTTTTAGCAACTAGCAGCTGTTCAGTATACATCTCCATTAAGCTTATATTACTCTTATTTGTGTTGCAAGGTATGCCCTTTCCTACATGAGATCTCTGCTTTGGTTATAACGTCAGAAACAGGTTTTCTTTAATGCTTCCCAACAGTTCTGAAAAATATCTCTGCTCTGTGAGCATAAAAATATGATGGAGTGGCAATGCAGACATGCAGTAAGAGTACATGCACTGTGCTTTCATCTTTGTTCTGACACTACTATAGAGAATCTCAACAAGGTTTCTGTGCAAAGCCTAGGGTTCATCCAGCGGTTGTTAGGGGTTTCTTGAGATGCGTGCCTCTGAAATCAGATCACATTCTTCTCGATGACTAGCAAAGTAACATGCATTCTTCCGACTGAACACCACCCTAATATACGGTCAGCTGGGGATATAGTAATTAAAGTATGGGGTTCCCTGTGATCTGAAAGTTGTTTTTCAAGGGTTCAAAAAAAGTACAGATTTACCAATTGCATGCCTGTTCAGTAATTAATTAGGCAGTAAAGTCAGATCAGCACTGCAACCCTACAGTCTGCAAACTTTAGTAGGAAACACGGGGGCTGGCTTACTTCTGAATGTCTAGTTGTCTGACCGAGCCTGACTTCAATGCTGTGAGTCACCAACTTGGAAAAGGCATACAGCAGCCAAAATCACAATCAAGTCTGACATCTCTGTATCTGCTGTAGGCCTTAAAGTACAGGCAACTAGTATTTTAGGATAAGAAAAGATTGGAGCAGCTTCCAAGTAAAGATTTCCTGTAAAAACCCATGGTATTCCCTATATGTATCCACTTTACTTTGAACACTTGCAAATGTTCATGTTACCAACGGCTGTAATGCTGGGCCCTGATCCTACCGCATGCAGAATAATGGATATTAGGCATACAAAGTCAATTACTACAGCCCTATGAAATACTTACACACAATTCCGAGCAGCAAGGTCTTTATGGATAACTTCTCGCCTGGCCAAGTAACTCATCCCACAGGCTATCTGAATTGCCATGTGCACAAGATCTTGTTGGGAAATGGCCTAAAAGAAAGAAAGTAGAACATACAATAAAGGAAACTTTACCATAACTCAGAATATTCCCAAATACACAAATATTAAACTAAACACACAAATAGGGAAATACACTCTGAAATACATATAAACTCTTCCAAAGACCACAGACTTCTCTGCCAGATAAACTGTAGTTAAGGTTGGCTAGTTTAGCATCCAGAGAGTCGGTGAATGAACAGTGAAGGAAGTGCAGAACATTTAAAAAGTAATCCCTTTACTGTGTCCTTCTGTAGGTACTTTACTACTACTAATAAATATCACCTTAATTAAAGCAACAGGTTGAGATTCAAATTTTAAAATTCTATTGGAGAGAACTTTAAAGATATGTTCCGGACATTAACACATCATGTGTAACTAAAGGCAGGAGTTCTCTGCTGATAATGAAAAGTTCACATCTATCAGAAACTGTATCATGTTGAGTAATGTCTAGTCAAAGAAAAGGAATAAGATGTTATAGGAAGTTCCTTTTCCCGATAAATGGTCTAATATTTCTAGAATCTTATTTCTTAGCAAATGTTTTTTCTACACATTTAATAACCTAATTACACATTGCCTCAGGTCTCATTTAAAGTGAACACCAACATCTGCCATCTTATAGGGGGCACCTTTCAATGTTAATTGTGTCCAATGAGTACCCTAAAATAAGTTATTTTTTTTAAAAATATAAAATCACTTGTCACGGTCAATCATGGGGCTTTTTATTGTTTTCAAGGACACTGATCCCACAAGACCAGATGATGGCAATTCTATCTTTGAATAGGTTGCCCAACTCTATAAACACAATTGATGCTTTTCGTGTTACCCTCAGAAGGCGTCAGGGGATGGAAGACTGGACTATACTGTGTTGCACTATAACTGTTCTGCTGAGGCTCGGAGGGTGAGAAAGATTTCCCCACAAGTACAAAGATTTTGGCTTCATTCATTCATTTTGTGGAATAATGCTTCCTATACCAGTCCTACCACTTCCTGATCAATACCACGCCAGTTATCAGAGAGTAAACTCTGACATCACTATAGCCGTGCTTCTCTATCATGATGGCTGCCTTCACACAGACACAGGGTGAACAAAGCATTGCAGATATTCAATATGGAAAAAGCTGCAGTGAGCCTTCAAGCAATACAGATAAGATTATTATTACACAGGGGGAGGAGGGGGGTAGCATTTACCATAACCAAATGTTTTTGAAATGTGGGAGGAAACTGAAGTACCCTGAGGAAACCCACAACACCTGGAGAACCTGCAAACTCCATGCACATATCCTGGCCAAGATTTGAACCTGGGATCTAGTGCTGCAAAGGCCAGAGTGCTAACCACTGAACAATCATACTCCTTTGCCTTCTGCTAACCTTTTATTGGGATATACCCGGTAGTTTTTCCATAACCAGCTTCTGCAAATGTTACAATTTCATTTACAAGTACCATGTCAAACACATTCTTTTATCAGGAGCTGCAATGGGTAACCACAGGGCAGGTAAAGAATAGGATTCCATAGTTCAATCACTGCAGAAAGTCAACTCAGCAAGTAACCAACACATTGCAAGGTTTCTACAAAGATCTTTTAGTGGCAGCAGTTCAATCAATCTTAGCAATTCGCCAAGTAGGATGTCATTTTATCTACTACAAAACTGTTTCAATAAACTTTAAAAAAAATAAATTGTCACAAAATAAACAAAGAACCCCACATGACAAATACACAGTTTTAGGATTGATCAAGAAATACAGACAGTAGGAAGGTTAACAATTTCAATAAAAAACAGACCTGATGATAGGGAGCATGGTGTGACGAGAAAATGAGGAAAGCACATTCCATCACAGCTCACAAAATGTCTTACTTGTACAGGCAGGTTCAGAGATTTACCTGCGTGAAGGAAAAACCTTTACACAGAATACCAAATACAAACCATAGAGGGCTGCCCATCTAATTAGATGAAAGATTCATGAGGAGTACAGCAGTGTCAAATCCACATATGGAAAATAAAGTGAAAAAGAAGACCCTGTTCCCTGTTTGACACAAGATCCACTGGACATTTTATTATATTCTCACCCCTGCCCTGGGTATAGGGAATATTCCCAACAACCCAGAAAACTGCTATAAAACACAATACTTCAGTCACTTTCCACATACATCCCTGCTCTGCATTTTCACCTCACCGAACGGAGATGTGCCTATATGTGATCTTGAATTCAACCTAATTTAACAAATAATCTGTCTTGCCATTTACTTGATTTTGCTTTCTTTCAATCTTTCCATATCAACAGGAAAGCTGTAAAAAGGGGGAACTATGGGTGGTGAGCTTCTGCCAATATCCGCATGTATGAATAGGATAATAGCTGATGGCACGGATTCATCTAATGTTAAAAAAATTCAGGCATTTGTATTTTATTTACTAATATTTTTAATTCTGCATATTTATTATGCGATATTACATCTCCTTGATGTTTTATAACCTTGTAGACTTTATACCCTTGGACACAATGTATTCTTGTATTACCTTACATACGTGTAGAGATATGGTTTTTCAAACATAATATACTGTAATATGATGCAATATATACCTATACTGGTCATTTTAAAAACCTAAACACACCATTCTCTCTATACCCTCTATTGCAAGCGATATACATGTCTTTATCCAATCATTAACTAAGGCATAATCTAATTTTAGAACATATCTAAATTTGTTTGATCAAACCACCCAAGGTTAACCTTTAATTTTTACGCAAATAGCTGATCAGTTACATTCATTCTATTAAATTCTGTCTCACATACTTTTTTCCTTTCCTATCTACGAGGGAGGGGAGGCATCCAATTATAATTAGACACCACTTATGTGACTGTGCAGGCAATCCCTGCAGGTTACACATCCGTCCCTAGTTTGGACATCGGGAACACTTGCTGTCCAGGACCCGAATTGGGAAATATTCTCTTTCACAGTATCGGGTGAGATTGCGGAGGAAAAGCATAAACACGCCCCAGGGGGAGGATTTGGGAGAAGAGAGAGAGAGAGAGAGAGAAATGAACAGATCCATGTTGCGAGTACAGCACCTTTCACCAGCCAGCTCTGCAGGCACAAAGACTTTTGAAGCCACGCAGCAACAACTTATGACATTCAGTATATTAGGGCGGAAATTGAATTCAGTTTCCGCCTTCAAAAGCCTTCATGCGCCTGCCCAGCTGGTTGGCGCAGCCACAAGACTCGCAACATGGATCAATTTATTTCTCTCTCTCATATAGATAGATAGAGAAATAAAGTGTTTGTACAGTGCTCAACCCAGAATTTTTTTTAAGCCGGGTGGGAAGAAATTGTACCTGCACCTGTATTGTGACCAAATGCTTCAGTAACCACCCAAAAACAGCTGGGTGGGTGCTAAAAAGTGCCGGGTGGTGTGCCCAGCTAAAAGGGCCTGGGAAGAACCCTCATATTATATACATACACACACACACACACACACACACACACACACACACAGTCTTTGGTTGGCTGCGGATACACTGCTCATCATCCCTATCACCAACGAGAACTGTAACTTTTCAAACTCCTAACTTATGTCACATACACTTGCTTAAGTGCCATTATAAAAGATAAAAACTAGTAGTTTTTTTATATATATTTTTATTCTAGATACAAACCACTACTTTCCAATACCTTTTACTTACCAAGGAATTAGAAAAGTTTTCCTCCTGTTTTCATTTCTAACCCCTCTCATTCACTGCTTGTCATCATTACCATCAACGGGACTAGTAAGTTTTTAAATCCCATATTCAATAACATAATTACATCACTGATTTATGTGCAAGTGGTATTCTACCAAATCACAACCATTAATAATCATTTTTCCTGGATTTTACCCCTTTTCTATTCCAATCCCCATTTCCATGTATCCTCAAAGGATGTTACTGATGGAAGTCTACCCCCTATAGCATACCTTTAATTCTCTAATTATAATATTCCATTAATTAGTACCATCATTAACATGTGAATCACTCTACTTTTCTTAGATTTTCAACATCAGACCTAGCAAACATACACTATTGTTTTCATGTTTCCAAAGTTTTGTAATAAGTAATTATATTTAATTATTATACTTTTTTTAGCACCTTAAACTCAAGTCTCCCCAGCCCCTGAGGAAGCCATTTTGGGCAAAATGCGTCGGGAAAATGGAGACACTACAATTCTTTGAGTTTAATATATTCTTTCATTTATTTGTTATTGTTCACTAAAATTGGTAACTACTTTATGGTGACAGTAGGAATACTATGTCTAGAGTATGAATCTAGCATATTGGATATCTTTTAAAAAGTAGTTTTTCTTGATTATACTTTATATTTTGAACACATAAGTAAACAAATACACCATGTACAAACTTCTGCCTTAAAAATCCTGTTCTTTCCCTCCTTTCTACCCTTTGTATTTTTAATTCTGGTTATGCATGATATGAATTACAATACAATTACAATCACAGAACATAGTAGCAGGGTGACCTCAACAAAGACCATGATACTACCAAACCCCCCCATGTTCTTCACCTGTGAAAGGATCTGCTTCTACTTCTAGTTCCTCGAATGCACCCCGACTTCTCCTTCACCAGAGAGACAGACGTCTGGAGAGATATCCCAATAACACACACGCACACAGTATGGTCTTAGGAATAGTCTCTGATCTTTACTTGTCAAGGCGGTCTTTTTATACACAAGGGGTTATGTTATTTATGTACAGCTATTTACATTTTAGCCATAGTGTCACGTGA
The DNA here is from genome assembly GCF_032062135.1 of Pyxicephalus adspersus. NCBI lineage: Eukaryota > Metazoa > Chordata > Amphibia > Anura > Pyxicephalidae > Pyxicephalus > Pyxicephalus adspersus. The sequence goes on along the minus strand of NC_092861.1, from coordinate 29,506,252 downwards.
TACATTGCAAGGCATACATTGTACTTCAAAAAGCTTTCGCCATCTGGTTACAGAGTAGACAGAAAAAAAGCTTTTTCTGTTCAGGATGGTGAAAGCACAGGTTGGTACACATGATCTTTCTCTGAATGAACTAGAAAGAGCCAAGGCTATAAACACACGTCCGATGATTCTCATCCAATAATCGCCTCAGGGCTAAGATGGGACGAGAATCCGGCATGTGTACAGTACTCGTCCCATGTCGTTCATGGATCCGATCCTAATGAGACTCAAGGGGAGAGAGTGCAGCTGGGTGCCACTCCATCGTTCTCCCCTCTACATAGAGCAGGAGGGTGCTGTATGTACAGCACTTGTTCATGCATCGTTCAGTCTTTTGTAGTTGGAAAGATCAATAAAAGTAATTTCCAACGCCAATTATTGCATGTGTGTACATAACTAATATGTAAGTGAAAGATGA